>NC_142181.1:38476978-38786739 GCF_026936395.1 Plectropomus leopardus | reverse complement strand
TAAGCAGACAGGTCGGATATTTCCTGGCATTTTGAGTTGTACATAGGCCTAATTAAATGTAGCCAGTACTCACTTTTATACCATATGTCCACAAACGGTGTTGTGCTTAAGACTGTTATCCCGTCGCTATGTGTTTCCCCTCCACCTAAACTTTACCCAAACCCTTATCCCTAACCAGCGGTATACATCAATATGGTTAATAACATTTAATGGGTATAAAAAAAAGGTAAACTTGCAGTAGCCTTCTATTATAAATATGCACAAAATATTATGCAGGTCAGTTGTCCATACTTTGTTTGATATCATATGAGGACTAAGTGATTTCTTTTTTTTTTTTTTTTGTTATTAAGCTTGATTTGCAGAGAGCAGATGCAAACAGTAATTATAAGCACAGCACAAACAACCATACAAACGTGCAATATATATATATATATATATATATATATATATATATATATAATCAAGAGAGAGAGAGAGAGAGAGAGATCTGCCAGTTAATATCCCTCAATATACAGTACATAGGCTACTGAACCCTAACCCTAACCTGGCCCGGAAAGACTTTCCCCCATTTTCTAACATGGGGAAAGAGATGTCTGTTAATTAGTAAATAAGTTTTTGTGAGCATCAAAACCCCAGCGAAACGTCTTCTATCCCTATCTAGATAAAAACCATCCAGTTCGCTTACATTTGGAAAGTCTAAATGAGCCGCAAGATTACATTTTTCAGACGGCCATTCAAGCTAGCCGAAGTGCTAATCCGGAGGTTCGCATTTGGCCATGCTTGGCAGCATTCGGCCGCACTTGGCAGCGCTCGGCAGCGTACAGTTTTCAATTTGTTGCACAATTCTTATTGAGTTGTTAATGGCCTTTTTTCCCCATGTTTTCAAAAGAAATTGCACCAATTTGCCTCTGGTTCAAAGGTTTCAATACTTATGAAAGGCATCTGAAAGCAGCAAAAGAAAAGTGATGTCACTACAGGTTTCAATAGGTTAAATAGGAGAGATTGGTGCATTTGCTGCCTTGAGCCACAGCTGGCTAGAATTTCCTCTGAGTAACTAATAGCATACAGACATGAACTAAATGACATTTCTAGGAATATTGAAACCTTAACCATAATGTGTAACCATTAATTTCAGAGCCCTATACCTGAAATTTATACTTTCAATCTATTTGATATTTAATGGGCACTTCATCACTAAAATATTTTTTTTTTTTTTAAATTTTGACAATAGATTCTAACATAAAAAAGTCTAGTGTTACTAGGATTGTAAAATCTTAGCACAGTCCTTTCGTAGGTTGTATTACTGTATTAGTGTTTCGTCCGCCACTGAACCAACACACGAGCCCCAGACTGGCCATAAGCCAGCTCTCTACAACTGCTCTGAGAGAATGTTGGCCTCCACTGTATCTAGTCAGGCCTTGTGGCCACATCGGAGATCACAGGGGAAGAGCAATCATTTGAGATGTTTAATGGTCCCCAGAAGCCAGTAGATGTAAACTGAATTTATTTATTTTGGGGTCGCAATGTGATACTTTAATGTGAAATGGCTCCACTTGGATCAAACTTCATCTCTAATCTCGTTTGCTCCCTTAAAGCATTTATTTCTGCTGACCGTTGGCCTTACATTACTGTAAGGCGCTGACAAACTCTGTAGAGATTAATGTCTCTCACAGCTTGCTCTCCGAGCCTAACTCCGGGGCAGCTCCTGTGCCACAGAGTTTACAGGCAAAAGACACCGGTGTCTGTCTGTGTATCATGCTTTATTTATGGTACATATGCTGTGATTGTCTGAAAAGGTCATTTAGTCACAGAGACAAATGTCAGCCTAATGTAATCATCCTCCTTACATTCTTTCACTTAAAGGTAGAAACTAAAATCTGATATTTATCAATCAGTTTTAAACACCATTATCAAAATCATATTGACCCAGCTTTTGTCAAGTTCAGCATTTGAGCCCTGAGCCAGATATCTCAGCACTTGCTGACCAGACAACCCCTGGCCTTTCCCATTGCACAGCTTGCAATCATAAAGGAATAAATAATAAAAAGAAAATTGTATATTCTTTTCCAGTCTTTGAATCCCTCCTTTTTTTCTCTTTGGTTTGTTTGTGTATTTGTTTTGTTTATTTATTTATTTATTTTTTTCTCTTCTCTTGCTGTTGTGTTTAAAAAGTCTTTTAAACTGTATGCCCTTTTTTCTTTGCTCTTTTGCTTTGAGCTTTGCTTGTTATTTTTTGGAAGCTTTGTATAACACCTCAGCCAAGGGACTACGGATGAAAAATAGCCTTTTGGCTAACATTTTATATTCAATGTGTTTATTAATTGCACTGTCCCTTTTAAATAAACTAAACCTAAACCTAATTGACCTAACCACAGTGACGTCATCCAGTGGTTAGTGAACCCCCATTTTGAAGCTTCAAATTCGGTATTTCAGCTGTTGCTGTGTCTGTTATTTGGAGCTAGAAGTGATCATATTTGGACAAGAGGCCGGAGCTGTGGAGGAGCAGCCCGCTGTCAGTCTGAAGTCTTCAAATAGCATTGCTTTGTCAGTGCTTTCGGTGTCAGATCCCAACGCCACATTTCACATTCACATGCTACTCCACTGGATGGCCTCAGCTGAGAATGTAGCCGGACAGAACTGATTGCAGTATTTTAAATCATTTTTTATCTTTGCACCTCTTGTCTGCACTTTGACTATTTTTAACGATGCTTTTTTAAAAAAAAAAAAAAAAATGGTAATTAATGTTACCTTTTATATCATATCTCTTTACTCTTACTGTAAATTTGTATTTTTGATGTTTTATTACTCTGCAAAGCACTTTGGATAGCCCTGTTGTATGAAATGTCCTTTACTAATAAATGTAGATGTAGCCAGATGTAACATGTTGCATCCGCATTATATGCAGCAAGACAGGTAAAATGCTGCTTGTAACAATGCAAAATAAGGAATGCAAGGGTTGGGGTAGGTGAAAGGGGTGGTGGATAAATAAAAAAAAACCTGGACTTTCATGCGGGGGTCTGATGTTCACGCCCCATTTGAATGTGATGTGTTTTTTTGCACCTCACCCACCTCCTACCCCTGATCCTAAAAATCTGTGCCAGCATGTGTATTTGTTGATGTCCTGGCATTGGTTGCCATGTGCTTTTGTTGCCAAAACATATCAACATGCAGCATAATCCCACCATGTGCTTGTGTTGACATCAGGGTAACAGCATCCTGGAAAGTCAACAGCAGATGCAGAAGGATACCTAGAGTGTATTATGTAGATGCAGAAGTTCACTGCAAAGCACCAACATGTGACGACTTGGGATGAAAAGTTGTTGGTACATCTTATGACTCTGGGCTGCACCGTGATATGAAGCAAAACTTGGATTTAATGAGTTCAAATGAACATCAGTGTCACTAATTTGTGATTAAGGACTCTTAAATAGGATAGTGATAATTGTAGAAAAGTAGTTTTTTAATAACCTTTCTTTGAAATATTCCTAGTACACAAAAATACTATGCATACTTAAGGTTTCTTAGGATTTAGTTACCCCATATACATTAATAGTCAAATTGTTTGAGGCAGCTGTGGCTCAGGAGGTAGGGTTGGTTGTACATGAATCAGAGGGTCCCCAGCGCCTGCAGTCTGAATGTAAATAGCAGTATGAGCATATATAATTGGATGAGATACTGCACCCCAAATTTCTGTGAGTGAATGGTTAACCAACACGTGCTCATTCCAACTGGTCACATGGTGCCGCTCTGTCAGTGACCTTCTGTGTCTACTTATGACCTTTAGGTATCCTTCTGCATCAGCTATCTACACTCTGGGATGTTGTCTCCATGATATCAACAAATGCGCGTGATGGGATGTTGCAGCATGGTTCTTTTGTTTACACAACAGTGCAAACTGTCATGATGATTAGGTTTAGGCAAAGGAGGTATATGGTAAGGTGTGGAGAAGAAAACCCACACACATCCACATGGGAAGTGAACTCCTGCATAAAAGTTTTTATGGGACCCATCCACCTCCCCATCAGCCCACCCTATAAGTGCACTTGCGCTCCTTATATTAAGTGGTTACCGGCAGCGTTATTACCTGATGCTGTCCTTCACAGTTTCATGCACACAAGACCGGTTCCATCTGGCTGCGTTCTCAAGAGACGCTGCCTGTGAGCGTTACATGCTGCATTCGGCGGTCCACAGTCCAACGGTAGTGGTTCTGTCCAAGTGTGTTCTTATCTGCCGCCATCCAGCCGTGTTTCTGTTGGACGCGGAATTTGATAGGGGCGTAAATCACTGGTTTCATAACGATGATACTTTAGACAATGATACGATATTTGCTGATATTACAAAGTCTACCACGATACAATTTTAGTTTGATTCGATTTAGGGGCCTGCGACTGATATGGGCCGATATTATATGCTCATTTAACACAGTCGCTTACAGGAAAAGCTGCCACTCCTTTCTTTGCTTTTGGCCAGTAAAGATATGAACAACATATATATAATTGGAAATAATCACATTGTTTACACATTATGTGCGCTATATGTTGACTCGCTGTTTCTCCGAAAACAAAACATTTCCACACTGATGATATTTTCCTGAGTACACAGCGTTATTCTCATCATCTTTCTCTTAGCTGCTCCCCGATGGATGATATGGATAGATGTTTACACTTTGCATCAACGTTACGTGATTATTGCTCATTTAATCGATAAATTTATTCAGACTGATGGATCATTACACTCCTAGTATTTGACGAGTTTGGAGTGAGAATGGACTGGGATGTTACACGCCAAGGATGTTTTGTTCTTGTGTATTGACGTCAATGGATTTATGTCGTAGCCTGTGAATTCATTATACAGTCTGCATACACCAAACTTAATGTCTTACCCTAGTTTAATAGATCTATGTTGCACTGTGTAGCTACATTAAACTAATAAGATTGCAAAAATCTCAGTCTGCAGGAGACTTTACCTGTATCTGATTTTAGATCAAGCCACTTTGACAGAGCAGCGCTATTTGAGAAGTGAAAACTGGCTGAGATAACCAAGTAGCAGGTGGCACCTTGTATGGTAGCCTTAGACACCAGTTTGTCAATGGGAGACTGTGATAAATCACATTTACCCAACACTTTAAGGAAAAGCCTGACCTTGTTATTTTTGTGGAAGTATTTTAAAAAGGGTATAAAAAGGCCTTTAAACCAGCATCCAAACCATCAGATGTGCAGTGTAGCTAATGAAATTCCTTCATATGAATTAGCAGCTCTATACAGTGGAGTATGGCATGTTGTGGTATGGCACAATCTATTTTAGTTTGTAAAATCCTCCACTACTGTTGAATAATTCCTCTCCTCTGACATCAAAACTGGCATATTAACAATGACAGAGCAGCTGCATGTATTCAAGGAGGAGCTGCCATCAGATAAGAGGTGGTTTGAAAGCAATACACACTCTCCCCATATGCTGATATAACTGAATTCCAGACATTTTCTGCATTGTCCTAATTCTGCTGTGATCCGCTGGGAGAGCAATCTGAGTCTTGACAGAGGGAGTGGCAGAGAAAAACAAAGAGAAAGATGGAGAAGACCTACAGTAGCTGCTCTGAGGAGAATCCACTGGGGCTGCACCCCCCTTCCCTCCATCCTCAAGAGGCCATCAACAATGATAAATAGCCAGTAGGAAAGAGAGGATGGAGGCAGAGAAACACTCAGAGATCATACATAAAGCAGAGGGCCATAGATGATGCAGGATGAGCTGAATAGAAAAGAGCATGGGAGGAAACAAATTGCTGGCAGATTGTGGTCTAATCTATGTTGCAGTGGAAATGCAGCTCTCTTCTTTATTCCCCCACTCCCTGAGAGTCAATGAGCCATGGACATACAGTAGAAGCCCCACACCCACCCTCCACCCCTGCAATCCATTTGATTTTTGCTTTATTGCAGCAGCTTTCAGCTGAGCTACATGGACATGTTGTTATAGCAAGATCACCCTGCCGTTTCGTATTCAATTAGCCTAACATGCTATGGAGCACCAGACCTTTCACCCAGAGGTAAATCGCCCAGGAGCAGCGAGGAGCTCTTGTTCTGTGAACGCCAGCAGCTCTACGGGCCAATGTAAGGATACATGGGGTTTCTAATGATGGTGACCATGAAAGAAGTCATGGAGTGAACCATCAGCTGCTAATATCTTCACTGCATCCCACAGCCGTCCAGTTCTCAAATTGTTTTGTGTCAACAGACAGTATATTTCTATTTCGGCATGAGAATGATAATGTCAGTTAACCTGAGCAAATTGGCTTCATCTCATATTAAAAACATGTAAAGCCATGCTGCCACAGCTGGTGCCATCCACTGGCGTAGGGTAAGACTGAAAATGGTTCTGTCCAGCCTCATTCTCAGCTGAGGCCATCAAGCTACATATCATGTGCATGTGAAAGGTAGCTTTTGGCATCGGAATTTTGCACCAGAGGCACTGCAAAAGCAGCTGTGTTTGACGACTTTAAAATGCTACTTCAATTTTGTCTTTTAATTTAAAAATGTGTATGATACTCAATTACCGATGTGCCCTTTAATCAGCTTTTCGGTCATTGTCAGTATGTTCCAGTGTTCTTATGTTTGAAGAAATAGTCAGACTCTATATGCTTTTACACATTTACTGTATATTATTTATAAGCTTAATGATTTCAATGCTGACATTATATATACTGAAAGAATGTGTTGCCATGTCAGACATTACTGTAGTTACCAGTATCAGTCTCTCATGTAAGGTTGTTGTCCCTCAGTTTACTGTCCTGCGTCCTGACAGCCCCGCTGATGTTGTATAGCGCCATGAAATTTCCTTTTGCTAACAAAGACAAATAGTCTATTAGCCATCTTGCATTTTACATTGACTGATGAAAAATACATACATCTTCCTCGAAGCCCAGACATCAATAAAGAAACTGACAGAGGGGATTTATTTACGCCTCGCTCATCAGAGCTCATTGAGAATAATTGGGCGTGACAGGACAAGATACTGTGGGTGGGAAATATCCTTCAGTGTTGGGATTCAATTTCACACAGTGTTATTATATATAACGTCTGTGGGACTGAGCAGTGTTTGTATGCGAGGAGCATTTAATAGTGAACTCTAGATTGCATAAAGCTGCACAGAGTAAAAAAAAAATTGCAAGACCACCTGAATTCTAACTGCATATGATGGCTAAAATTGAAATGTATCATCATTAAAAAGAACAAGGAAATGCATCATTCTTCTGAAAGATGTGTCAAAATTTTGGTGCCATGAAAGCTTGTCTTAATTAGATTGGAGTACCATGAGACACAATAACAGCAGATGTGAGTGTCATTCAAAATAATCTGATAACATTTTAAAAAATAAAGCATAAAGTGCCTGTTGTGTGAATGGAACCACTGAGTACAAAAATCAAAAATCCACATTTTTCCTCTTAACTGTAGTGCTGTACACCCACAAACTGTATCACCACGCAGAAAGATGCGTGCATCTACCACTAGCTCACCCAGCACCACTGAGCTGGCTAATGTTCAAGTTTAGCCAAGGACATAAATAAATAAAGGACCATAAATGTTTACATCTCACACTGTGAACCGATTGTCCAACAGTAGATGCATGCTTTCTGAGTAGATGCATCCTTGGGAGCATGGATCCATTTATGGACGGGAGGCTCCAACACTTGACAGCTCACACCAAGACAATCTAGATTATTAAATCAGCCCGTTCTCATTTCAGCATCGTCAAATACCAGCACTTCTGCGTATAAGATTCCGACACTAAAAGCCACCTTTCATGGCTATGGTGTCAGCTGAGAACACGGCAGGACAGAACTGGCCTCGGTGTTATTATACGCGAATGGACAGCCAGCCAACATGTCTCATCTGCAAGTGTCAAAAAAAAAAAGTAAGTATTTTTGAATTGGGCCTGAACTGTTCCTTTAATTCTCCCTTGAACACACCAGGTGCCCAAAGAGAGAGCCTAAAATAACAGGAGCTATATGACTGTTGAGACCTCTTGTCTTCCTGTTCCCTCCCAATTAATTAAAGATCAAAAAGAGTTCCAATTCAAAGCCAGACATAACTACTTCTAGTTACAAACTTACTTTTGTACAATGGCTATCATATCAATATCATAATTTTTTTTTAATTTTAAAACTTTTATTTTAGAATCAGAAACAGAAGTCAATACTGATCTGTAGGGGTCCATTACAGTCACGCTGATGCCAAGCATAGAGAAAGAAGTACCATAACAAATCATGTAAAAATATAAGAAATATAACAGAAACACAGTAAAAGTAAAACAATTAGCTCTTGAATGTAAACATTTTAAAATAAAAGTATGTATAATGTGCTGAGTATTTAAAATGTGCGAAAATGTAAAATATGTGAAAATGTAAAATGTAAAAGAAATACATAAAAGAAGATTAGTGCTAGTATGTGAATATTTAAAATTAGAAATATGGATAATGTGCTGAGTGTGTAAAATATAAAACTGTATGTACTTATGCTACAATGCAATGTATAAAATTACTTTGTAAGTTAAAATATAAATATGTGTGCAATGCAAAAATGTACAACAAAATTTCAATCCCAAGTCAAATAGTCTTTTCATTGCAGTAACAGACATTTGTAACATGATTACCACAGGTAGCCAAAACCATCTGGGTCAGCATCGACCCAATTTCTACCTGCCAGAATCAGGCAAAATAAACTGTGACACCCCTATAGGGGTGTCACCGGGAATTCTGGGCCCCATGAAAACATATCTCATTGGGCCCCATCACCCTGGCCCAAGCCAACCCTGCACAATTATTAGAACCACACCTACATTACCCAATGACCCATTAACAGCAATAAAAAACTATAACTTTGTTATACACCCCTGAAAATTGTGGATAAATAATAAGAGTTAATCTAATATTTCTCCACCAAGACCTGATATTTATTTTTACAAATACAGAGACACATTTTAACATTAACATCACATCCCTGCTGTTAGTTTGGAGTAGACAATTGACAGCCACTAGAGGCCTTTATGTTTACCTGAACTCAAAATACCAAAAAACCCCAACAATTTCCCAAATTTCACTGCCTTTACATAGCAATAAGGAGAACATGCCTTTTACCTGTCTACCATGCACAATATTGCCCTCCAGACAGGCCACCTCTTTAAACAAGATTATATGAAGCCAAGTGATTTGTTGAATAACAAGGGCCTATTTGGTATAATTTAACCCTTCAAAGTGAAAAACAAAAGATTGTACCTACGATGCTGAGTAATTTATAAATATAATAAACTTTTATACAGTAGTTAGCTCCAACCAAGCAATTTGATCGGTCGAGACGCATTCCATGAGTGCTGATATAGAAGTACAACATCACTGGGACTGTTAACTTTAACTCAACTGCATGTACGTATCACTCCGCTTCATGGCCATTCAGAATCCGTTAATTAGTCCATCCATTCATCCATTTTCTTCCGCTTATCAGGGGTTCGGGTTGTGGGGGCAGCAGCCTAAGCACGGAAGCCCAGACTTCCTTCTCCTTGCCATTTCATCCAGCTCTTCCCGGGGGATCCCGAGGTGTTCCCAGGCCAGCTGTGAGACATAGTCTCTCCAGCATGTCCTGGGTCTTCCGCGGGGTCTCCTACTGGTGGGACATGCCCTGAACACCTCACCAGGGAGGTGTCCGGGAGGCATCCTAATTAGATGAACGAACCACCTCATCTGACTCTTCTCAACGCAGAGGAGCAGCAGCTCTACTCCAAGCTCCTCCTGGATGACCAAGCTTCTCACCCTATCTCTAAGGGAGAGTGTAGCCACTAGGATGCCCATAACACTCTACTACCAAATGTTGTACTAATGGACCCCTGCATTTTGCCGACCAAGCAAGTACTTCAGTGGATGACGCCTTCAACATCAGACTGCATTTCATCCTGAAACACCTTGACCCCCCAGGGACATATGCAAGGATCCTCTTTGTGGACTTCAGCATCTTCTCAGAAATCACCCGCTTACACAATATTTACTGCCAAGACCATTTTATTTATATGTAAAATCTGTTATTGTAATCTGTAATTGAAAACCCCAATAAGGATATTAATAATAAATATAATAAATAATATCTAATAATAAATATTAATAATAAATATATATAATAATAAATATTAATAATTATTTCAGACAACTCAAAATGTCTTTCAGATAGCGTATGATTGATTCGGTCGGACAGCTTGCTTGACAACTTGCCAATATGCTCTAATATATATACATATTATATGTTTATTATCTCCTATATTGCTATATATATATATATATATATATATATATATATATATATATATATATATATTTACATGTATTTCAAGACTGTAAAGCACTCTGGCTAGCTGCGGTTGTTTTTTTAAATGGTCTCTCCAAAAAAAAAAGTTTGACTTGACTTGACCTAATTTGACTTGACTTGACTGCACCTCAGGAAACCCCTGTGTCAAACTCCTGAAATTTGCAGATGGCACAACAGTCATCAGCCTCATCTGGCAGAACAATAAACTGAATACTTGTGACCTTTGATCCTTCAGTAGGCACTGGAGTAAAAACCAACATGATTTTATAAAGCATATTGCCACATGGGTTTGGGAACACTTTGAAAACCATTGCCAGTAAACACATTTCATTGTTGCATCTAAAAATGCATGTTCAGACTCTACTATGCAAAGTGAAACAACATCCATAAAAAGCAACAGACTTCTCTTAGCCTGAGCTCATCTGAGATGGACTGACAGAAAGTGGGAAAGTGTGCTGTGGTCTGACAAGTCCACATTTCAAATATTTTTTAAAAATCATGTCCTCTGCGCTAAACATGAAAAGGACCATCCAGATTGTTACCAGCAGAAAGTTCAATGCCAGCATCTGTGATAGTATTGGGGGGTGTTAGTGCCCATGGCGTCATGTGTAACTTCTCACAACATCTGTGTAGGCTCCATGAATGCTGAAAGGTACATACAGGTTTTGGGGCAACATATGCTGCCATCCAGACATCTTGGTTCCCAAAGTCTTTAGGAGACTTTGGGAACCACAAGTAGCCCTTTTTTCAGAGTGCAGTAATCTTTAGGGCTGGCAGGGAACTGTGAGCTGCTACAGATAGGATGGAGCCTGACCATTTAGAGCTTTGTAAGTAAGGAGGAGGATTTTAATTCAATTCTGTACTTTACAGGGAGCCGGTGCAAGGAGGCTAAAACAGGAGAAATATGTATGATCCCTTTTCTTGGTTTCCATTAGAACACATGCAGCAGCATTCTGCACCAGTTGAAGAGACCTAAGAGATTTGTTGGGGCAACCAGATAATAGGTAGTTACAGTAATCCAGCCTCAAAGTAACAAATGTGTGTACTCATTTTTGGCGTCTGTTTGGAACAGGATATGTCTAATTTTTGCAATGTTACGCAACTGAGAGAAAGCAGTCCTAGAGGTTTGTTTAATATGGAAGGCAAAAGATAGATCTTGATCGAACAAAACTCTGAGGTTCTTTACATTTGTCAACCAAGGTAATGCCAAACTAGAGAAATTATATCCTTAGAAAAGGAGTTTCTGAGGTGTTTGGGGCCAAGAAAAATAACTTCAGTTTTGCCTGAATTTAACATCAAGAAATTACATCTCATCCAGGGTTTTATGTCAATGAGACATATTTGAAGTCTTTATAACTGATCAGTTTCATCTTGGTTCATAGATAGATAAAGTTATATATCATCAGCGGGGCAAGATTAACCCAACCTGGACCGAGAGCTGTTCCTCTACCAACCCTCCTTCCTGTCCGCTGGCAGGAGGGAAAAGTGAATGAGATTGCTACTAAGGCTCATTCAGCAACGTTTTTTCAACACCATGGCCCCTTCTGCTGAAGCACGACTTTTCTACAATTTATCAGCATCGGGAAAACTTGTGTTGGGCTTGAACTAAATGCAGCAGACTACGAGAGGGTCCCTACCAACAGCATATGCCAACAAGCCATTCAAACCGGAGGGGAGAAAGGAGTCACGGTGAGGCTGGCCTGACTTGGACTGGGAGCTGTTCTTCTACCAAGCCTTCTTCTGTCTAATGTCTGATGCAGGAAAGTGAAGTGGATGAGATGTGATTTTGGCTCACTCAGCAGTGGGGGATCTGGAACTGCTCTGCACACATCTTCACATAGTCATGATTAACCCCTAACATCCCAGATCAAGTTGTTGCCCTGGATGAGCAGACATTATTGGGAGCCATAAGGACTCTGATGCAAGTTCAAAAAATGCACTGCAGGAATTGAACAATGCCA
This sequence comes from Plectropomus leopardus, assembly GCF_026936395.1. NCBI lineage: Eukaryota > Metazoa > Chordata > Actinopteri > Perciformes > Serranidae > Plectropomus > Plectropomus leopardus. Next base: position 38,774,435 of record NC_142181.1, on the reverse strand, counting down.
TCAGCAGCAACATCACCAGGCAACCGGATGGAATCTTCATAGTAGCTGCTGATTCTAATCAACTCAACTTTCAACTCAAAGATGTAGCAGGATCAAGGACCAATGAAATTTTGTGATTGACCAATAAATCTACCTTACCTTACCTTAAATGCAGATGCTGGTGTGGATGGTTAGGATCACACGACATTGGAAGGGGGGTGAGAAGATTTTGAGTAAAGAGCTGAGCTGCACACTCCAATCTGCATTCCATTAACACCGAAACTCCAGCTCCTGGGACTGCCTCAAAAAAACCATAGACTCGGTGGGTTCTCCAGTTTGCAAAACCCAAAACATTGGCAACCTCCACCCTCTGTCTGGGCACAGCAGGATCACGGCATCTCATTGACAGGGCTAGGGTGAAGGCTCCGGTGAGCTCGACTCCCCGTAAACCCATTCAGGAGACCTGGTCAGTGGTTCACAGGGGCAAACATGGTGCTTGCCTGTCTCCCTCTCCTCCACCCACTGACCGGCCACTAGCCAACAGGTTTGACATTGAGTCTGCAGGAACTCCCTTTAGTGGGCGCAGGCTTCCACCCTCCACCTTCACCAATATCTCAGATCAGCTGTGGCTCTCAGCTGACCAAGTGCCAGGATGTGCAGCCGGGCCCCTCTCAACCACCTGTATCTCTATAGTTCTCTATAGTCAGTCATGTGGCAGTACATGCTGGCCGAACTTTTTGCCACCCAGGTGCCAGAGTAAGGGACATTACCTCCTCTGCCCTGCAACTTTTCAACTTCATTCACAATAACAATCTGCTCTCCACCCGAAAGCAGGTAATCATTTCAAGCCTGCTGCCCTCACCGCATTTTGGTGTCATCATTACCAGTCGCCTTCGCCAACTCCACACTTGGTTGAGGGGATACTGTATGACTAAGAGTATCCCATTTGTTGCCAACTTTGCTGCCTTTCTAAACCTGCTTTTTTAAGCAGGATGGCCTACATCCTAAAAAGAAAGGGTCACCTCTTTTATTAATTAATATTAATCTGACTGTGCAGTCCTGCAAGGCATTCGGTACATGACTTGGTTTAACTACATTTACTTGTACTTTGCAGGGGTCATACAGTGCCACTTATTTAGGACCCTCTGGCTCCCCCTGCCCAGCTGCTAGTCCTCCGACTACCACACCTATGAACATTCCTGTTAGAATCACAAACAGATCTGCCAACCCATCTTCATCAATGAAAAGTTCTATTAATACCAAAACTTTACTTCCAGTCAGTAAGTCCCATTACAACATGCCCAAAACTCACTGCTCAACCCATCCACCTTTAAAAACAGAAAAGGTTTGGGGATTATCCGTCTAAATATCAGATGCCTAATACAAAACAGTGACCACTTAAATATTTTGATTCTGCCGACTGACCCAGATTTTCTTGTACTGACTGAGTCATGGTTAGATAAAAGTATTAATGATACTGATGTAGCCTTACCAGGCTACAGTTTATTTAGAGTGGATAAAGTTGGGAGGGGAGGGGGGTAGCTGTTTACGTGAAAGTAGGATTGTCTGTAACTGTGGTAGACTCCATCACTAAGCCAAAAGGCTTTGAATTGAAAAGCTAGTTACTATTTAGACTTAAACCTAAACTCATCTACTAACCCAGAAACATTTGGAAAGTGGTAAACGCCTCTAAAAATAAAGCCACCGATTCCTTCCCTACACATATTGAACATGATGGATGTGTGTTCTCTGATCAAACTGATAAATGCCTTGCACTAAACAAATGCTTTGCTGCTGTCGACTGTTTCTTTGAAAGAGAGTACACGGGTCTCCCTGTAAATGATTATGCTGAATGTGTGTATCCAATGAATCCTGTTTCCCAGTTTGATTTCCATCCTTTCTCTCCTGAAAATGTTTTTGAGGAATTGCAGTCCATGGATTCCAGGTGTGCTACTGGTGAGGATGGTTTAGATGCTTTCCACTTGAAACTAGCTGCCCCAATCATTGCGCTGGCACAAATATTCAATCTCTCCATTTCTTCCAGTAAATTTTCTGGTGTTTGGAAATCCCCCATCTGACTCCTCTTTACAAGGGAGATGGCATACTTGATTTAAATAACCACTGCCTAATTTCCCATCTACCATGTCTAGCAAAAATCCTGTAATCCTTGGTAAACAATCAACTGAAGTCTTTTTGGTCAACTCTTTCAATTTTAAGTCCACACCACTCTGGTTTCAGAGCTAATCACAATACCACATCTGCTGTTATATTAATTACAAATGCCATTATAACTGCATTAGATGAAAAGAAGCACTGTGCTGCCCTTTTTGTGGATTTGTCAAAAGCATTTGATACAGTTGATCATTCCTTGCTCTTGTTAAAATTGTATGATATTGGTAGAAAGGCTTATGACCAGTTACGGGATTGTCAGTGTGTAAAGCCATTACTAAATCAGAGTTTTTACAGATAAAAAAGGGTGTTCTACAGGGTTCCATTTTAGGTCCTGTCCTTTTCACCATTTATATAAATGATTTATTTTCCTCACTGAAAGATTGTCAGGCCCATTTATATGTGTACGATACAATTGTATACGTTGAAGCTATCATAGAGTGCATTTAGTAATTTTACAACTATCATTATTGTAATATGACATGCATTTGTTACTATTATTGCTGTGCATCTCTCCCTCTCTTTTCCCCTCTCTCTTTCTCTTTCCTTTTTGTCATTATTATTCAACTGTTATTTACGACATGTATTGCACGTCTTTCAGTCCTGGAAGAGGGATCCCTCATCATCCGCTGCCGCTCTTCCTAAGATTTCTTCTTTTTGGGGAGTTTTTCCTTAGGTGATGTGAGGGTCTAATGGCAGAGGGATGTCGTATGCTGTAAAGCCCTCTGAGGCAAACCATATTTTGTGATAATGGGCTTTATAAAAAAAATTGACTTGACTTGACTTGACTGGGACCTGCAGCTTTCATTTAATTCCCTCCAAAAAGCTCTTATTGATCTTAAATTGGTTCTACATGCAAATAAAACAAAATTCATGGTTTTCTTGAAATCCCAAAACATTGACTATGGGAGTTTGCATATCTCTACTTTAAAAGGCTTACATATTGAAATGGTCACAGAATATAAATATCTTGAAATCTGGCTTGAGGTGAAATTCACATTTAAATACCTCCTCCAAAATCTTGTGGGCAAATTGCCTCAAAAGATTGCCTTTTTGTATAGAAACAGCCTGTTTCCCATTGTTATGTAGAAAAAGGATTGTTGAATCAACCTTCATGGCAATTCTGGACTATGGGGATGTAATATACAGACATGCTGCAGCCTTCACACTGCTTTAAACTTTTACCGTTTACCACTCAGCCCTGAAGTTTATTACCAGTGAAAACTAAAGCACTTTGTTTGTTTGATAAGGTTGGCTGGTCGTCTCTCTGATAGACACGGTAATCATTGGTATCTGTTTATTTACAGGTAAATTGCCACCTCATCTGTCATCTATGCTTCTCTGGAATAATGGTCCAAGTGTGACAGCTCCAGTGATTGTTTAGTTCTTCAGGTTCCCTGTGCTCAAACTAATCTTGGCAAGACTGCTTTCTGTATTAGTGCAGCAGAATCATGTAATCTGTTACAAAGTGACTTAAATCCATGTGCTCTTGTATCTTTTGGACATTTTAGGTCCTTACTCAATAACTGTCCACGTCAACATGTACTTGTTCTAATTGATAAACTACATTTATGTATTCATCTATTATTATTATTATTATTGTTGTTTTGAATATGCATTGGTGCTTGTTCTATTGTTTTTAAACTGATTGTGTGTGTCCTGTCGATGAAATGCTATGTACACCCGGCGTCATTAAAAATGAGGATGTCCCTCAATGGCTCCCAAGTTTAAATAAAGTATAGATAAAATAAATAAATCAGGCAAAAAGGCACATGGTAAGGTGTAGAAAAAAAGCATCACATACAGACAGGAAGTGAGTGCTGAACTCCTGCATGAAAGTTGGGGGTTTGTTGGACCCATCCATCACCCTCACACTCCTCATGTTGTTACTGGCAGTTTTTTTAACCTGATGCTGTCCAGTGGCATATCATGTGGACGTGACAGGTTCCATACAGCCACATTCTTGAGTGACGCCGTCTGTGTATCATGTCTTGCAGAAAGCGCTGTTAAAGTGGCAGTATTTGATGACTTTGAAATGAGAATGGGCTGAAATAAGCATGCTGTTTAAAGTTTAAATTTTCGTATCCATCTGCCACATTTATTTAGACATCCTGTCACGTTTATCATTATATTTATTCCAGCACAATTTTTACAGTAGTGCAGTGAAGCTGATTGTGAAACTTGACCTGTGAGAGGTATAAATGTGCTAACTAAAGGTAAAGGTTGAACACACAGTCACAATGATTTGCTGTATGTTGTGTGTTTTTCTTTCCTCTGAAGCTGAACACTGTAATTTGACACTGAAGAAATCACCCCATGTCTTTTTTATGCTTCATGGACTCAAATGAATATCAAACCTATTTGTGTGCTGTTATTCGTGCTAATTTCTGATAGGGCAGTAATTTAATGCAGGAGAAAAAAGTCAGTTTGACTCCCCCCTTAATTAATTAACGGAAAATTCCTGTTACAATTACATCTTCATAATAACCAAAAGAATATTAGATATATGCCCATTTTAAATTAATTTGTCAACATGTCAATGGTTTCTAATTATCCAAGGAACAGAATGAGCCTGCCCATTTGCTCGCTACTCAACATTTAGCTGGATATCCCAGCACCACTCCTGTGATGCCGGGGTCAAATGGTAGATTACTGACTGTTTTCCATCAAATGATTAGATGAAGCATGCAGATTTTAAATTTACCTTACATGTTCTACATTTATTTTTATTCTCCTCTAATTTGGGTTGTCTGGAGATTTTGAAAAGGAGATATTGACACCAGTAGTTTGAAAATTGAAGCAGTCCATTGCTGGTACTTTGTGCCAATATTTACAGTTGGGGTAAGCAGTTTCATTTTGGCATTACTGGGCAAAAAAAATCTCCAAATAAACTTGTGTACCCTATTTTCCGGACTATAAGTCGCTCCGGAGTATAAGTCTCACCAGCCAAAAAATGCATAATGAAGAAGAAAAAACATATATAAGTCGCACTGGACTATAAGTCGCGTTTGTTGGGGGAAGTTTATTTTATAAAATCAGAGACCAAGAACAGACATTTCATCTTGAAAGGCAAGTTATAGTAATAACAATAGAATAGAGAACAGGCTGAATAGGTGTCTGGTATGTTAACGCAACAGTTATTCAGATAACTATAGCATAAACAACATAACATAACAAGTTTACCAAACTCTCGATCTCACTCCAAATCACTAAATCTATTGAATTCTTCATCCTCAGTGTCACTTCTGAGCAACTCCGCCAACTCCAGAGGTAGACGGTGCGCCGCTTCCTCTTCTGCGTGGCTGTTGTCTGACTCAGCATCAGTTCCAGTTAGAATTATTCCGGCCTTTCTGAATCCCGACAGGATGGTTTTGGTTGTCACTGAAGTCCATGCTTTGTCGATCCATTCAATGACTTCCAGGAAAGTTGCATGGCGCATCCTCCCTCATTTATATCAGCCTCTCCCGGCAGCACGTTGTTCAAGCACCCATTTGTGAACTTGTTCCTCTAGCTGTGGCCATCTAGCTTTTAGCCCGCGATTAGCTTTTTTTGTTTTCTTCATTGCAGTTAGAGTATCCTCCGCTTTTCGCCAGTCCCTCACAAGTTCATGGCTTACTCCAAATTTTCTTTTTGCTGCTCGATTTCGGCTGCATATTTCACTACTTGCAGCTTGTAATCAGCAGACTATGATTTTCTTTTTGGGGGCATTTGTGTTCAGTCTTTCTCAGCTGTCTTTATAAATTGATGTTTAAATTTTAAAATTTCAGTGGTACAGCAGTAATAGGAGTAGCAGATGCTTGCACACAAGCCTAGAGCACCCTCTCGCGGCTGTCAGTGTGAAAATAACGAAACCATGAAAAAAAGTGCGACTTATAGTCAGAAAAATACGGTATATTTAAATAGTTCTGAGTAAGTGGTCTGAGAAAGGATTGGACTTCTGCAACCCCTCTTGGTGCTATTTTCAGGCTTTATAAACTCTACTGATGGGAGTCTTTTGACAAACACAGGTAATTTCCAACACTTTCTCATCCCATGTTGTCACATATTGTCGCTTTGCAGTGGACTTCTGCGTCTGCTGTTTATGTTCCGGGATACCACTACTGTGGTGTCAACACAAGCACATAGTGAGATTACGGGGAGCATGGTTATGTTTAGGCAAAAGTGAGGTGCAGAGAGTGGACGGGCTGGTCAGTTACAGGAGTACATTCAGCACATGGCTGATAACACCAAAATGCACCACAGAGCGCCACAGGAAATCATTCCTGCCTGTGACCATCAGACTGTACAACTGAGCAAAATAGTTGTGTCTATTGAGTTGATCAAAGGTGTGTTTTGTTGTTTGAGCATTAATCTTTTAATTTGTAAAGGGAAGACCTGAAAATAAGAATGTTTGTGTTCTCCTTACCATAGACCAAGGTGTTTCTATCTGTTTAGGGAGAGGGTTCTAGTTTCTGGAGATCGACATGTTGCACCACCATGTTTCTCAGGTGGCTCAGAATGGACAAACCAAACAATAGCTCAAGACAGGGCCATTTGTGTTTTCATGTTTTTTTCATGTCAGCCATAACTTAGAAAACCCATCTTCAATTAATCAGTTAATCGTCTGGTCCATTTCTTTTAGAGCGGAGGAGACCTCTGTGGATAATTCGTCTTCCGGTGGAAACCTCCTAAACAATAAACGTCAGCCAATGTAGTAAAGAAATAAATAAATAAAAACAGACATAAGTACAACAAAAAGATGAATGATTACGAAGAAAAACCCTCCTGAACATCTGGATCTCATGTTATTGGAGAAAAAAGGTGACTTCACATTAGCAAGTGTTGGACTAGCTGCCCGCAGTGACATGCCAAAGTGTGTTCCATATACATGGATTTTTGAGATGAAACTGGTTTATTCAGATTAAATCACCAGGGGCCTCATGTACAAAGACTTGCGTGGATTTCCTACTGAAACATGGCGTACGCTCAAATCCAGAAAACGTCGTACGCACAAAAAAATCCTGATGTATGAATCTGGGCGCATGCATGAATCCAAGCACATTCCCTTTGTACATCCCAATCAGCGTGGAATTGAGCGCACATGTTGGAGTACCCGACCACTCCCTGTCCACGCCCCCATTTAAATACGCAAATCATATTTAAATAAGCCCTGCACCTGAGATTCCCCTCTCTGCACGATCAGAAAATAAGAAACAAAAGATGAGTAAGACGGGATTTTAAGCTTCCATTCATTAAGTTTATACACTTACACGGATCACACACTATTGTTGCAAATTAGTGCAGAAGTGCGCCGGGGAGAAGGTGAGGCTGATAAGTCTTTACGCACACTTTACGCACGGGGTTATTAACATGAGTACGCTATGACAGTGACAAATAGGGGCTTGTTAGAAAGATCTGAAACTGTAGTTTAACCAGTAAAACACAGCAAGTCACTAACTCTAACCGCTGTAATGATGCGGTGAAGACGGGATATGATTTGGGGGCGCACATGCTCAATGCGCATCACAGGGACTAATATTAGGACAATTACACGACAAATTTATTTACCAAGAAGCCACCCATCGCGCACAGTGCCAGCTTGTAGTCTGTTCCCAACCATGCTGTTACTCAGAATGCGTGAATCGTGCGTTGAACCAGGCCACCTCGCCACAATGTTGGTTAACTGCATTTGCGCATCACATATGATCTGTACATTGATGGAATGAAAGTGTTTCCTGTTCACGTATACAAATTCATCATGTGACGGCGCTTTTATAGCAATGTGTGTGCAGTCGATAGCTCCGATTACATTAGGAAAACCGGCTCTCGCTGCAAATTGCGCTTTAATGTTGACCTGTTCAGCTGCATGGTATGGGAATTTGATATATCTGGCTGACATGCGGATAATTCCGTCCCATACGGCTGGCATGGCTCGGCTGAGGGTCGACTGGCACAGTCCCGATCGGTCGGCCAGCTCCCTCTGGAATGCCCCGGTTGCCAGGAACCCCAGTGTGGTCAGCACCTGTATGGGCACAGGCAGCGCATGGCTCCTGGCTGTGTTGCGCTCCAAGGCCGGCCGCAGCTCTGCGCACAGTTCCACGAGGATTGCCCTCGGGAACCTAAAGCGGCTGATGAGCCAGTCGTCATCGTGTGCCAGTACATCGTCTCTGTCTCGAAACACACGCTCTCTTCTAATTGCACCATTTGCAATGTCCTCTAATGCTGCTAAAGCTGCCATTGTTTTCAGCGGTACTTTTTGCACCACTTTGCGCACGCTTTTATATCCACTCATGTAATTGGAGACACGTATGTTTGTGTGTGTGTGTGTTAATTGTTCACTGGTGTTAATTGTTCATGTGTCTCTGATGTGCACATCATTAAGTCATCATTCAGAGGACGGATTGGTTACACGTGTTTATTTTATGTTTCCCAGGATCACCTCTGAGTGTCGCCAAAGTATCAACGGCTGTAGAAACGTGCGTACGCCAGCTATGAAGTTGGCGTGAGGCACCGCACATTTCCACGGTCATTTCACTCTTGATACATCTGAACTTTGCCGTGAGAAAGAGCGTACGCCACGTTTTTGTGCGTACGCACCCTTTGTACATGAGGCCCCAGGTCTGTTAGCTTTGGAGAGGAAGAAACCTGGGGGGTGTTCCAGAAAGGAGGTTCAACATACTGTGAGTCTAACCCTGAACTCTGAGTTGATTTACTCCAAAATGGAAAACTCTGACTATCCGGTTTCAGAATAGCTGATCCGAATTAGTTCAATCGACTCTGAGTATGTTCACCCTGAGTTCAGTGCATGCACAACCTCAATAACAAGCCATCATCAATGGAGCCCCTGATACTAGAGGTCCTCATGCTGCCTATGGCCAATATAAGCCCATATTTAAAGTAGAAGAAAGAAAAGTAACACAGCTGCAGCAGCTAAGGAGAGAAAAGTATCATGGGAGAAAATCGCTGCCTGCGCCATTTGTGACAATGCGTAAGTTTGAATGCACATGTCCATTGATTTAACATTAACTGCACTATATTAAAATCGTAGCATACAGGTAAAAAAGTGGTGGATTGAATAAATGTTGATTTTCATTTAGGTTCAATTCCAAAGGGGGAAAATGCTCTTTGAAGCAGCTGAAAGTAAAATGTATAAAAGCACCATTCATAAAGGTAAGACATATTTCACTCAGCCATGATTGTAGGCCGACCTCACTTTGGTTTTATTCATATTTGACGTTAAACAAAATAAATATTCATTCAGTGGCTATTTTCAACATGCATTCATTTAAACCCTCAATAGAATGCTGTTTCAACACATATATGTCCTCTGGCCTAATATCCTGCTGAATAGATTAATATTTGATATTGACATAAAGCTCACACCGTGAACACAATATTAACTTTCTTTCTCGGACTGAGAATTACAATGATGATTGTGTATTAGATTATGGTGCATACAAATATGGGGATGGTATTTTTATTACATAACTGATATTTGATAATTGATTTTGTTTCATTTCTTTTTTTTTATGTTGGTATGTTAGCCTGTTGGATGCTTTTTAAATTTAATTTATTGGAGATTTGTTTTATTTTATTATTTTGAATATATTAATTTTATATTTCCTTAAAATCTTTTTTTTTTTTTTTTTTTACCTATTGAAATCATTGATTGGTGTATTAAAATGTGGTGATGTATATATGAAAATTCAATGAAATGCTAATTATAAAAATGTAGCACGATGCACAAAATTTGTTCTGATGTGAGGGCATGTCCTCAGTGTGTGAGAGTGGACATGTACAACTGCATAATGTTATTAAGATAAATGATGATTGTAATGAAAAACGGAAATGTTCTAACAATGAGAGCACATCCAATTGAGATCTGACAGTCCTCATAGTGTAATAATTCTGCTTTGATAACTATCAGATTGCAAAATTACGGACAATCTGCGTCTGAGAGCTTGCTTCAGGTGGGAGGAGACAGGTAGAAACACAATGTTTTTTCTAGAAAACCTGCCAGCATGAATTTGTTGTCTGTGGCTTAATCCATACAAGTCTTCCACCTCATTACCTGCTCATTTTAGGGAAATAACATTTAATGCATCATGTACATTCATGGATCCTGCATGTTACATAGCTGTACATTCACATAATAACCATTCTGGCATTAGCACGAGAATGACATGGAAAAAATACATGTCTGGGTCACATATTGTAGATCGCCTCATACACTGCATTACACAGTGAGATTTATTGTGTAAATCCGAAAAGGCCCCGTAATAAGTAGAAATATTGAAGGCTGATGTGGTTACAATTTCCAGCTTCCAGTGTTGTATGCATGTCAGAAATGACACATTGCGAAGTGATGTGAGTGTGAGCATGTTTTAACAATGAATACAATCACATAACCGTGGCGACAGTTGCAACAGCAACTCAATGTGATGAATCCTATCTCAGCCAACACATGCACTTCTTCACTGCTCCGGCTATTACAATCCAAAACACTGATCGTATTGATCAACAGCATTTCTTTCATTATTTCAGACAAAAAGCCAGGGAGGGAGGGAAAGCTTGAATATAGACTATTTCTGTTGTGTGTATCCATGGAAAGTTTCAGCTCCATGCGTGGGAGATTTAACTTGTATAGTTGCGTCTGTTGTCTGATTAGTGGGTTAGTGCAAATGCACTTATAAGGGGAAGCTAGGAGGAGCTGGTACAAATAACCTCTTTAAGCCTTATAACTCTTCTATTATGTTGGGAAAAATGCATCTCTAATGTAACATTTTAGCTGAATTTACAGTGCTTGTTCAAGGCAGAAACAAGGCAGAAATATCACGCTGTTATACCACCTCACCGTTCTGTATATAACATCTGATCGCAGAAAGGGTATGATCTAATCTATGAGCTGGACCAGAGGTAGTAACAGATCCAAAACGAGGTCTGTGTAAAACATAAAGTTTGAAAGTACTGAGAATCTGGATACAGCCATGGAGGCAGGACCTTGTTCATTCCAATGAGAGATGCTCATTGCTGCGTGAAAATAAAAAAGCACTTATAAATACCCGGAACTACTGGCCCATGAGGCCGACGCACTAGAATCTTATGGCAGCTGAGCACAGCCAAGTGTTGCCAAGCTTGTAACTTCCGCTGTCAGAGCAGCAGATATCCGGTTTAGCATTTTGCTAGCTTGAATGGCTGTCTAAAACTTTAATCTTGCGGCTCTTTTAGATTTTCCAAATGTTATTGAACTGGGTCGTTAAAATCTAGATAGTGAAATGAGTTGTTTGCGGGCGTTTTGATGCCCACAAAAAATAATTTACTGATTTACAGATGTCTCTTTCCACTTTTGGCCACTATGTAAAATTTGCATCAGACCCTGGCACACTTCCTGGGAGCTTGCCAGAAAATGGCACAAGTGTGACGTTTTGACAAGGTGTTTATGTGTGCGACCTACCACGGGAGATTTATAAAGCATCTGTTAGCATATTGGCTTAGAAGAAGAAAAAGAATAGTATCCGTGAGTGTCCACAAACTGGGAAAACAATGAGTTTCAGGAGCTTCTTACCCTCTGAGCAGAGGACGAGTTCAGCTGCCATGAAACAGAGAAGATAATTGATGCAATTGACATGTTATGCCTTTGTTATTGTTTATAAAGCACTGGAGACACATATTATTTGTCATGCTGGTGGCAGAGGCCCATGTGTTTAACATCACACCCGTCATGCCTCTTTGGATTGCGGGATGCCACGATACAGTGTATAATCACACACTGGAGTGGCATGATGCGGTATAAAGGGGGACACTATAGGGATTTGCTGCCCTAGAGTGTGATGTCTGAATAAAAGCGTCTTTTGACTCAGACTATTCAGATATACTCACAAACTGGTAAATAATCAGAGAGAGAGGAGACTGGAGCGCTGCTGGTGTCCCTCAAACCACCGGTGCTCATGGAAGGGAAAAATGTCCAAAATAAGAGGAAAACTTTTGGCCAAAAAAAGAAAATGGCACAAAAAAAAATCCAAGTCCAGGCACTCAAGTAGGTTTGAAAAATGTAAAAGGCCTTTAATTTAATGTGCTAAATTCATTAAAATTACACCAACGCGTATCGGCTTGCGCCTTCTTCAGGGTGCAGTGACACAAAGACAAACAGAGTAATCATGGTTGCAGTTACTATAAATGTGCACAGCTGAGCAAGAGTGAAACATGCAAAGTTTGTTCTGACCTGTAGGGGCAGTGCTCAGTGAATACAAGACAGGAAGTACAAACATGAGATCCTCCCATATGCAACATTTCTAGCCTCTAGAGGCACCAAACAGCAAACACATAGGGAGGAATATGAAAAAATAAATATAAGAACAAGATCCCTGAAACAACACAAACCCTGTTAGGGGTGGTGTAGGCAAAGGAGGATAAAATCCACACTAAAAATCAAACATTAAAGTACAGCATTTAGCATTAGTGAAGATGACCCTAAAGAAAAGAGAGAACAACCTGTGTTACAACTCAAAATTGGGTTGCAAATTTGGAAACCTGTCACATTGACCCACAGCACAGAAGAAGGTTAAAACCAACAATAAATTCCATTCAGTGAAAGCCAGTTTTTAACCGGGTACAATCCTGTCTGAACAACACTCGGGCAGCATAAAATTTCTTTCTCTGACAGGCACTGACATCTTCATGTGGCCAGCCAAATCTCACTCTGGGCAGTGACCGTCCATGTCATCCTATAACGTGTTAGGTATCCCTGCCACGTCAAGCTTTGATGTTCCAAGTTAGGTGTGAGAATGGGTTGCGTGACCACGTAATATAACAGAGCGTGAGTAGACTTACAGGGAAGATGGGGAGGTGGATGGATCTTACTTTTCGACTTTTGTGATAACTGACTTTTGTGCAGAAACCTGTAGTGCATCCAGGCACATTATAGCTTGATGTGAGAAGGATACCAAAAACGTCATAGATTGACATGGAAGGTCACCTGACCGAACAAATTTGGCGTGAGAATGTGTTGACATAGTGGCCTCTTGAAGTGTAACAAAACACCATTAAAAAGTATTCTTTTAGCCACTGAAATCAAATTGTAAAATAATGATAAATAACACTAACCTGCAAGGAGCTTGGATTAATCCAGGATAATATTCATTTCTAAATGACTAAGTACCTTCAAAGCCACACTTATTCTGCTTACCCCAAATTTTCTGTTGCCTCTATTTACAATGACATCTTCCAAAAGTTGCTGAAACTTTCCAAGGACCTGCGAACTAGGCTGCACTAGTGACTGTATGTCTCAGTCAATTCAACAGGGCTGGTGATAGCTATATGGGCCATACAGTGTGTGGTGTCTGTGTGTGCGTGAGGTCTAGAGGCCGGGGCTTTCTTGTTGATTCAGCTTCTAGCGGGGCTGAGCGAAAAAACAGACTGTCTCAGAGGGGAGGTGAATTTAATAGAACAATATGAGTGTGTGTGTGTGTGTGTGTGTGTTTGAAAGAGCAAGAGAGATAAGAGAGAGATATAGAGAGGGAGAGAGAGAAAGGAGCAGTATTAAGAAGGAGAATATTGAGTTGTTTGGTCTTGATTCTCACTTTTAAAATCAATCTTCCCCTGCAAACCCAACATACCTTGTATCTACTCATGTTCCAACAACACATCAATACATAGTGCTGTCCTTTTATTAAATATGTGGCTGGGTTCTTTAACTGCTTGCTAATACATTTTTTTAGAAAGTTGCCAAGACCTTAATGTACCTCTGATTATAAAGAAGGTAGAAGAAGAAGAAATAGAAGGTAGATTTATTGGTCATTTTTTAAACCAAGGTTAAAAAAAAAAATTCCGTGATCCTGCTACATCTTTGGAGTTGAAGGATCAGTTGATTAAAATCAGCAGCTACTATGAAAATTCCATCCAGTTCCTTGAGCATGTTGCTGCTGGTAGCATCATTCAATTCCTGCAGTGCATTTTTTGAATTTGAGTCTTCAGGTCAGTCCATCCAGTGCAACAGCTTGATCTGGGATGTTAGGGGCTAACCATGTCTCTGTGAAGATGTGCACAGAGCAGTCTCTGATCTCCTGTTACTGAGTCAGCCTCAATCACATGTCATCCAGCAGTCTGTTCTCATTGGGGTGGCTAGATAGGGCCATCAGAAAATCTTGGGATGGCACCAAAACCAAAAGCAAAAACTGAATTTCAGGAGGTCATTTATGCTTTTAAAGAATAGTGGCTATATACTGTATGTAGAGAGACAATACATCACATCCTGATGTACTTTTTTAACAAAAAATGTACAGGTAGTATTACTAATTATCTAATCTGCACAGACCAATATTGGCATTTTTACCATTTTAAGTTCCACAACAATCCCGTCTAGATGTTTGGCAACTCATTGTTCTTCAAATATTCTGTCATGTCCAGGAAATTATGTTGATTTGTTTTTTGTTTGTTGCTTGCTCATTCTCTCAGTCAGGTCTAGTACTGTGTTTTGTTTGATACTTTGTTAACAAGTTCTGAGTTTTGTTTGTTACTTTGTTAACAAGTTCTGAGTTTTGTTTGTTACTTTGTTAACAAGTTCTGAGTTTTGTTTGATACTTTGTTAGCTGTTATTTTTGTGATAGATTTTTTCTCAGTCGAGTGATTTTCTGTTTTTTAGTGTTTAAAAGTTTTTTGCTTCCTCCATTGAGTGATTTTTAGTTTTTGCCATTCCTCAGTGTGAGAGTATTTTTGTTGCACTTTGTTCAATAAATCGTTTTGTTGATACTTTTGTCTCTCAAGTCGTTTGTGTTCTAGTCCAAGTTCAGTCTTGTCATATTCCTTTTGTCCTTTTCCTTAAAAAAACAAATATGCAGCTTTGATTTAAAAAAAAAAAATAACACAGTCAAGTAAAGAAAATGTTTGTATTTTGATTGGATTTATTTTAGCTGATAACAATCCATTAAAATATGCTTAAACAGGCTAAAAAACTAAGGACATCTCGAGTCTATTACATCTGTCATTTAGTGTAAAAATGTGCAAAAAATCCTGAAAAGTGCTCATTAGAAGTTCCCAGAGCCTGAATCAGTGTTTTTAATTGCAGAATCTGGATAGGTAAGCTTTTTGAACCTTTGGTAGAAAGTGGAGCTCAAGCAGTCAGCAGCCCAATAGTGGCTGACGTCATTTCTGGCTTATGTGTACACACACGCACGCACGCACGCACGCACACACACACACACACACACACACACACACACACACACTTATCAAAGCTTCATCTAGTTTCTCTCCCATTTGGCCAGCAGTGGAGCAAAAGTAGCAAACACAGCACAGATTGCTTTTAAGCAGCAGGTAATGATGTTGATGCCACTCTTTAACGTGGAAGTTTGCACATACCATCTGCGCTTTGGAGGGCAATCAATGGAAACAAGCATAAATGAAGAGATATCAAGGAGTGGAATCTTTACACAGTTTTCAGGGGCTGAGATATGACCAGCAGGACCAGAACTGACCTCCAATCCTTGAACTGTTAAAACACCACATTTACAAAAGCCTTCAGAGATTTTCACAACAAAGGCAGCTGCAGAGGATGCCTTCACTCCTCTGTCATTTGCTGGCTGCAAGGTAAAGTCTGTTAAGGCCGCTGTCGCACTCCCCCCTCCTTTTGTGTCTAACATGCTTTGGAGCTCTGTGTGTATGTGTGTATAGGTGTGAAAGTGCTTGTGTGTGTGTGTGTGTGAGTGGTGCGCAAATTGTAGACTGATGCTGTCCACCTGTGCGGTGCTGCCAAGGAAGAGGATCTGATTGGTGTGCAGCTACTACTCTTCAATCAGCCTATGGGAGCGGCGAACCACCACACAACCCCCTAAGAAGCCTGACTCTCACTTCAGTCTTTGCGTCTCTCTACTCCAGAGACAGCCTTTTTGCGTGCCTCTATACTTTTGTTAATTCTGAGGCACTCGTTTGTTAGATATTGTGATCTTGGGCCTTAGACTGTGGTTAGAGCAACTTTTTGTGAATTGTTAGTTCTTTAGTTTGGTTGGGTGCTGTTTACTTGTATTTCTGGTTTGGGTTAGTTAGTGTAGTAGTTAGGTTTGTTTTCATTTATTTATGGGATTTATTCAGTAAAGAAACAACCTCCAAGTTAGAGTCGCCTTTTGTTATATTTATTTGTTTATTAAACAGCGCTCATTGGCCCTTTGTTCAACACACAATAACTTTTATAATAAATAAAATAAAATTTCACCAATTACATCTGGTTTCATTGTTGCTTCCCTTTTCCCCTCTCGAGCCGGGTCGTAACAAGTCTTTCCAAAGTCTCTCTTGAATATGTCCACTGCAATAATTGCAATACAAAGATAATGTGTGAGGTAATCATGTGGCTGATGGACAGCACTAGTTATTTTCTGGCCGACAGATTAGCACATTGTGTCAAGAAGTGATAACATACACTCAGTCACATGCTGCCCACAGCCCGCCCGCAATACAAGACAGGCAGACTTTATGTGCTTGATCTTAACAGATGAATCAAGTCCATCTTCAGAAGAGTAAAGAATAGTCAAAAAAATACACTGAAGTTTGCTTGTAATTTTCATTATTTTGCATTTTCTAGGTGCCTGTACCATTTTTGGATCAGCAGTGACTTAAATTAAAAGACAAAATTTAAACATGTGAGCAGAACTATAATTGAGGGGTTTATATTAATGGTTATAATGTGCACCAATGAAAAAAAAAAAAAAGATCCATGATCATAGTTTGCTTTGTCCAAATTCATGACCATACTTTGCACCTGAGAGTTATTTCTGAAATTGACAAAAATGTATTACATGTAAATTTCATGTTTGTTGTTTTCTAAAAATTCTACCTTCATGCTCGTGTCTTCTTCAACAATACGTTAACATCAAATACTGCTGCTTGGTCAGTGATTTTGGCATCAGATACCGACACCAGAAGCCACCTTTTGCATTGGTATGATATGCCGGCAGATAGTGTCAATTTATAACGCAGCCAGATGGCACCCATCGCAGCAGTGTGTTACCCTGCCAGTCAGCTGTAACGCACCTGATTTGGCGGTTTGTTTCACCACTGGTCGGCCGGAAGGCATCTGTTGTGGAAGTATGGCCACCAGCTGGCCAGACAGCACCTGTCCCAGAGATATGATAAGCCAACGGTCGGCTGGAATGCACGCATTGTGGCAGTATGACATGCCACCAGTTGGCCAGACGGCACCTGTCGTGGGAGTATAATATACTACCAGTTGACAGAAAGGCACCCCTTGTGGCAATATGATTCCCTGCCGGTTGGATAGAGAGCACCTCTCACAGCAGTATGATATGCAATGGGTTGGCTGGACCGCACTTGTGACGACAGTATGATCAACACTGGTTGACCAAAAAACACCTGTTGCAACAGTATCATAGATTTTCCGGAAGGGCAACTGTTGAATCGGCCACCCGTTGACCTGACGACACCTCTTGCGGCAGGATGTTACACCACCACCTGGCCAGACAGCACTTGTTGCAGCGGTACGATATGCTACCAGTCAGCCGGAAGGCACCTGTCACAGCAGTATGATATGCCACATGATGGCACCTAACACGGTAATATGATATGCTAGCAGGCGATGTCACTTTATAACCGAGCCAAACAGAGGCTGTTTTTGTGGAATGATGCGCCACTCAATGGCGTTAGTTTGAAACACTGCTGCTAACAACGTAATATAAGGAGCTGGAAAGTCCCTATAGGGTTGATGGGAGGTACTGTGAATGGGTTCAACAAACCCTGGAGGCTACTGTTTACTGTCCATATGAATGCTAAGCCACATCATGGTGTTTTCTTCTAAACCTAACCTTGTGCTTTTCTTGCACAAGAAAAAAAACATGAATATGGGGTGTTTTACCGAAGTTGTAAGTCTATTTTGAAAAACTATATGCATACAGGCGGCACAGTTGTCCCAGAAGGGAATTTGCTTTGCAGCAACATAGTAAAAACACATAAAGCACAAACAATATGAAGAAGAAACAGAAACAAACAACAGATGACAATCTTTCCACAGGGTGACTTGCACCTGTGCATAATTCAAGCTCCAAAGGGGCAGATTAAAAAATGTCCACCATAACTCAATAGAGCCTATGATAATTCAGTGAGCATCACTGTCACCCCATCATCATCATCATCATCATCATTATCATCGGTACTACAAGTACAGTAGTACTGTCACCCTCACCCTGTCATTGTCATCATCACCATTGTCATACTACTACAGCAAGAGGGTCCCAGATTTGAGGTTGGGGCAAGGTTCAGACCTTGGGTGGGGGGATTCATCTGTGCAGAGTTTGTATATTTTCCCCGTGTCAGTGTGGGTTTTCTCCTGGTTCTCTGGCATCCCCCCACAGTCCAAAGACACGCAGATTAATTGGTGACTCTGAATTGGCCGTAAGTGTTCATGTGAGCGTGAATGGTTGTCTCTATGTGTCAGCCCTGTGCCGACCTGTCCAGGATTTACCCTGCCTTTGACCCAATGACAAGGGGTCATTGGCCGGTTATGGCCAATGAATGAATGAATGTTTGCACCTAACGAGAAGAAACTGAAGGCTTCCTGTGAAAATGGAGGTGTATTTTGAAAAGACACAATACATGTAAAAGTTGTAAATTGACACTGCATCCCGTAACATCAACAACAGACTCAGGCGGATACCTAACGTGTCATATTTAAACGCCAACCATGCTGACCAAGCAGCAATATTTGGGGTTGGGATGAGAACGTGTTTATTTTAACAGCATGCAGGTGGTGTTCATTCTGACACTCACCTTGGTATCTGAACAGGACTGATCCAACCTGAGACCTCTGGCTGTGGAAGCGGATCGAGATCTGATTACTGTGGCTTCGTACCACCAATCCCCTCATCAGAATGGACTCGTTGGCCAGCATGGTGTTCTCCCCATGGCCCACATCTTCAAACACCATCTTATCTCCCTCAGATAGATTCACATTCATCACCTGACAGAAAACAGAATAAAGATTAGAACATTTATGTGTCTAGAAATAAAACAACAAAAGATCTGGATTTTGGGATCAAGAGTCTATCAAGACCTGAAGCAGGAGACCAACTATAAGTAGGTTCCCATTTACCTTCAAATCGTGCAAATTGGAAAAAAAAGTTAAATATTTAAAATGAAAACACGTCAATAAAAAAACTCCCATTCCTCACAGGAGGTGGTATTTAAGGCTATTCGACAAAGTAGTTGTTTTTTTTCGCAAAACTGCAATAGAAACACTTTTTCGCTTCTATAGGTCACATGATGTACAACAAAGAGTCAGATGGCATTTTAAAAAGCATGACGCTGCATGTGTGGACACAGGAAGAGACTGAGATCTTCTTATGTCTTATATGAGACAAAGAAATTACAGCAAAATTAGATTTGAAGAGGCAATAAAATGCCAGTATTTATAAAGATCTCCAAGCAGACATGAGTAAGAGGGGCTTCTAGAAGTCGTGGAAAATATTATGATCGAAGTGGAAAACTCTTGTCTTGCATAACATGCCTATCTCACCTTCAACTGGAAATAAGCTGCTAATGTTTTGAATATCCATCACCATGCTTCATGGAATGTTATCACTAGAGGAGAAGTGGCAACGCAGTCATCTCACAAATCAAGTTCAAATCAAATCAAAGCATAATGAGCACAAAGCACAACGTCCACCTCCTACTCACTGCATTACAGTAATAAAATTGTGTTCATTGATCACAGCCTGATTGCCTTATTTTTCCTCAGATTTTAGTTATAAAAGCCTATACATAAAACACGTTTGTTTTGGTTCAGTCTTCCTTGTGGCACTTGTAAATCCCAGAGACACTGTGTTTATGGCTGGTCTTCAGTGGCAAAAAATGTCCCTCTCAGTGTATCCTGCAACCAACATGCCTCCTATTATTATTTGTTGAGATCCTCCCTAAGGTAAATGGAAATACAATGAGAAAAGAGGCTCACCCTGCAGAACTGTAGAAATAACATGCCAACTGTGACTCAAGGCGGCTGCATCAGTTTGATAATTAGAGCAAATGTTTGGAGCAGAATGTGTTACACCTGCAGCTGGAAAAAGCAGTAAATGTGGCCTGAAAATAACAGTCTGCTTTGTATAAACCTACACATATGATTTCCAAAAAGATTGAATAAAGCCATAAAAAGTTATATATTCTCCCAAAAATGTTGGATGGAGAATTTAGTAGCCCAGTAAGCTGACAAGGTCAAACATCAAATAGGGAAAAAAGTGGCAGCTAAAAACTCTGAAAATAAGCTATTAAAGGTGTCATTTGTCAAATTTAGATAGATTTGGTGGCATCCAGTGATGAATTACAAATTGTGACCAGCTAAAACTCCTCCCCACTAGAATTCTTTCACTGTCCTTTTTTCAGGAGATTTTCATGGGGATCTGAGTTATCAATCTGAATTATTTACTTGAGTAAAGGAGTTGAATCAGTACCTCTACTTTTACCAGAGTCTTTTTTTACACAAGTATGTGTACTTCTACCTAAGTACGTGAATACTTTTGCCACCTCTGGATATAAACGGCTTATTCTAAGGTATTGGAGAAAAGGCAATGAGCAACTTGATAAGAAATGTTCCATAAATTGCAAGAAATTTGTAGATTTAGAAAATATATAATTTTTAAAGCTAGAGAAAAACGTCTAGGGAGAAAAGAAAAAAAGCCAGGAAAAAAACTTGTATAACTATCAAAATTTAAAACTATGTCAAAAAATATTATAATTTTATGCACTTTTTCCAAGTCTTGTTTGCCTTGATGTTTTGATTTTTTAAAACAAATTTAAGGTAATTTTCTTTTTTAATTTTTTAATGTTCTTTTAACTTCTTGGTCATTTTTGTTTGTTTTTTTTTGGTCACTCATTTCCTTTCTCCCATTTTGAAAAACAAAATCAAGCCAATTTGCTAATTTAAAAGGCTTAATTAAGTTTCTGTTTGTTTGTTTGTTTGTTTTGTCAATCACTGTGTCCAAGTGTGAAAGGATCTTCATGCTTAAGTTATTTCTAATTATGCCATATTTACTTTCCATTTTTAAAACTCTTATAGACTTTTTTTTGCACTCATTGTATCCCAGCATACTGTTCATTCTTCTGTATTGTACAGAGTAGTTCTGTTTTTTTGGGGGAGGTTTAGCACTGTGTTGAAGATATTTCAAAGCGAGTAAAAACCAGAGTTAAATTATTAATATGCTTGAACATTCTTGACCAATACATGTATAAATATGACTGATTCACAGTGGCGGCCCTGCGATAGTCTGGCGACCTGTCCAGGGTGTACCCTGCCTTCCGCCCGATGACAGCTGGGATAGGCTCCAGCCCCCCGTGACCCTTACGAGGACAAGCAGTTATGGAAAATGACATACATATGTAAATCATATGTAAATATCATTATTTACATAATATGTATTCGCAGTCATAGCCATTCGCATCAAAATTGCAACTGACTCGCTAACACTTTACAACAGCAGTCCCCTAAATTATTCTGGATAATTTAAAAAGTGGTATAAAGGCTTTGCACAGAGTTTATCCATTCAGAGTGGCAGCCATTATTGTTGCCACAGTGTGCTCAGTCATCAGCTGGTGAGAAAGCATGGCACAGAGAGATTTCCAATTTCAGATCAGATAATAAAATGCTCCTATTATGAAAAGGCTTCGGGGCATGGGAATGCAAGCCATCATGGATTAATTTGACATCTGAAGCTATTCGTGCTCACAATTTGTGATGAAGGGGTTATTACTCACACAGTTGAAGTGCTTGTTTGCACTTAAACTTGCATGATTACTCTCATGAAAAAAATATCAGCAGTCTGATGAAGTGAAGAATGTTGACCTGAGATGCTCGGCGGGACCTCGACCTGTGGTTTAAGCGATGTCTATGACAAGTGCAGTGCAGTGACAAACATTTCATCATTAACAACGTATCAGCTTGTATCATACGAAGCAGTGTTGGAAGTGTGCTTTGCATAATGCTTGGGTACGAATCAAAAGTAGGAAATATGGAAAAAGCCAAATGGCAATGTAGAGCTCAGTGATTACACTGCAGATAAGCCTGATAATTGTCAGCTTGTCTCCTTCGCTGACAGCACGTCTGCTGAGAAATGTGGCTTTTATCAGCTTTTATCACAGCGGGTATATCTTTATTCAGGCGTTAAAAGGAAGGGGGAGCCTTGCCTTCACATGGCCCTCCATAGATCATATCAACTGCCTCCTATTTTACCAAGCTGGGGGATAAATCCACAGGTCTCCTGAGAAAAGCTGCAGAGGGAGTCAGTGGTGATATGTTGCCGCTGACAGAACACAAGACGTCATATTTTGTTCATTTTATGTGAACTTACAAACCAGACTCTTTGTTAAGGGTGTAAAAAAAATTACACTTTATGTATACGTGTTCAATAAAACACATAGTTAAAGACAGTGTTGGGCATAATTACATCAAAATGTGTCTTGCTACAAATACAAATACTTGCTCATCAAATATACATAATATCCCAATAATGATGACGCCATCATCTACCTGCTGCAGTGAGCTCCTTTGCATCTGGATGGTGGAGGAGGCACTGTGAGGATCACATTCTTTGATTTCTCAAGTGCTTTCAACACCATCCAGCCAGTGCTGCTGGATGAGAAGCTGTGGGGGATGGGTGTTAGTGGCTCTGTGATCTCCTGGATTACTGACTACTTGACAGGCAGGCCACAGTTTGTCCGTCTGGGCAGTGTCGTGTCTGATGTGGTGGTCAGTGATACAGTAGTTCCGCAGGGGACTGTGCTCTCACCTTTCCTCTTCACGTTATACACCACTGATTTCCAGTATGACTCCGAGTCATGCCACCTGCAGAAATTTTCTGATGACTCGGTGGTTGTTGGGTGTATGAGAGAGGGAGAGGAGGGGGAGTACAGGTCTCTGGTGGACAACTTTGTGGAGTGGTCTGAACAAAATCACCTGAGGCTGAATATTAACAAGACCAGAGAGATGGTGATCGACTTCAGGAAGAAGAGGACGTCTTCACAGCCTTTACAGATCCGGGGGGGAGACTGTGGAGGAGGTGGAGGCCTACAAATATCTGGGTGTGGTGATCATCAACAGACTGGACTGGAAATCTAACACTGACGCTGTGTACAAGAAGGGGATGAGCAGACTCTACTTCCTGAGGAAGCTACCATCCTTCAACATGTGCAGCAAGATGTTGGAGATCTTCTACCAGTCTGTTGTCTCCAGTGCCATCTTCTTCGCTGCTGTTTGTTGGGGTAGCAGCATCAGAGCCAGTGACACCAACAGACTTAATAAAATCATTAAGAAAGCTGGCTCTGTGGTGGGTTTCAGGCTGGAGACCGTGGAGACTGTGGTGGAGAGGAGGACACTTAAAAAACTGCTCGCCATCATGAACAATGCTGAGCACCCCCTCCACCGCACACTGGACCGACAGCGGAGCATCTTCTCCAACAGGCTGATTCAGCTTTGCTGTAGAAAGGACAGATACAGGAAATCTTTCCTGCCACAAGCCATTCATCTGTACAATAACTCACCTCTGTCTGCTCTTTAAACTGGTCTTAGCTCCATGTCATTGATGTTATTTATTCAGATACTGTCGGTTGTCTTATATTCCGGTCAAATTTTGCATACTGTACCTCTGCAACTGCATTCACTCCGCACTTTACACTTGTATATATGTTTATATGTATAGTCTCTTAGTTTTTAGTTTTTTAAGCGTATTCCTTTTATATTCTATTAATATTGTTTGCTCTTTATTCTCTTTGTTCTTACTGTATGGCGCTGCTACACCCCAATTTCCAAGTTTTGAGATCAATAAAGTATATCTATCTATCTATCTATCTATACAAAATACTGACATAAGAAAATGTATTACATTAAAACACAAGTAATCTGTAATGTGAACAGAGAGTTAAAATAATCACCTTGCAGTTGTATGCCTCTGTGAACCAGTCAAGTTCCACTTATGGTTCACATCCATGTCAGTGAAAACATGGACACTTCACTCACATCTTCTTCTCGGCAGAGCAATAGATCTCTACAATTACCACGGTTTTAATTAGTGTCACCAATTCAGTGTCTGACCAAATGTCTCTCTTTCTGTTTCTGAGATATTATGTTAAATAACAGCCATAAAAGTGTTTTTGCAGAACATTATGATGTCACAGTTTACCTTTTGGATACAAAATGTCATCACTTTCTAACTTTTTCCTACAAGACATTTGTGTGAAATTTTATCATAATTAGGGTATGAATTGCTGAGCATATTTTGTGAGGTAACAGTGACCTTTGATTTTCATCTACCTAATTCTAACAACTGCATTCATGATTCCAAGTGAACACTTGTGCCATATTTGAAGAAATTTCCCCAAGGCCTTCTTAAGATATTGCATTCACGAGAATGTGATGGATGCAAGGTCACAGTGGGCTTGACCTTAGGCGACCAAATTTTAATCAATACCTCAAAGTGTTTTTGAAGTATAGTGTTTACATGAATGAGATAGATACAAAGTTGCAGTGACCTTGACCTTTGAACACCTCTGAACAACAGTTCTAGTAATGTCATTCTTCAGTTAAAGCGGATTGTGTGCCAAATTTGAAGAAATTCCTTTAAGGTGCTCTTGAGATAACATGTTAATGAGAATGGGACAAACGGACAACCAAGCAACATAATGCCTCCGGCCATGGCTATCACCAGTGTGGAGGCCTAAAACCATGATATACTAACTACTATTATCACATTTTAGACATTTTTCACCCTCAATGTGGGTCTGAACCGAAAAGAAAAAGGTTTGTGTAGCTGTTACAAAGTTTTCTTTTTAGTTTTAAATGTAAAATGAGGGAGGAATTCATGACTGTTGACACTTAAACCCACTTAATACTGCTTATATAATATTGTGCATGCTCAGTCCATCATTCAATTACAATGCACTTATTTAAGCTGAAACTTTACTTGCAGCCCACGAACAGCCTGAATGCGACATGAATGACTCACAGTGTATGTGCTCAGCGGCCTCTGCAGTGAGCTTGTGTATAACAAGTCATAATGTGCCGTTAATGAACTCATGGACACAGCATCAGGATAATAGTGTGCTAAACAAAGGGCATCACCAAGTAATCACATTATGCCTTCAGCTGAGGGATAATAAAACACTTGAGGGAACATCGGGAGATGTAATCCAATTTGCCTTGGCACCAGTCCAGCTTCTGTATAACTGTACCTCACAAACATAATCACAAGGGGTGAACCCAAGTCTGGAAAAGAGTTATTATTACCCTGACAATATAATGGATCACAAAACACTCTCAAATCTGCTACAATAAACTCAGCTTGAGATATGTGAGGAAATTGAGACACGTCAACAAGTTCACTCAGTGAAATCTATTAAAAACGACAGCAATGGATGTGGAGGCCATCTGGTTGTGCTGCAGTTTAGCTGAGATCACAGAATGATTAATGACCTGATTGCAGTTGACATGTCTGTCTATACTAAACAGTGCTGATCTCTTCTTCTGGCATTGTCAATTTCACTCTCTACAGTCCAGTAGCCTCACCCTTTATAAAAGCAGCAGCAATTACAAAAAAGCTTTAGACACACAAATAAACTCTTAATTTGGTGTTTTGAGATGTTGTGGCACAGTTTATTCTCTCGAAGAAGAAAAAGCAAGACTTCAAGCAGACAACTCTGTGAGGCTGTGCTTAAAATGATACTTTTCTGTTTTTTAACCAGTTTTGTATCAAAATAATGTGGGTAGTATGTCAAGTCAAGTCAAGTCAAGTCAAGTCAAGTCAAGTCAATTTTATTTATAGAGCCCATTATCACAAATGAACGACCACGATCAGGGCGAGTGGGGGGTACAGTATCAGTGCAGCCACAGCACGAGCACAACCAAAGGCAGGGTCACAGTGTATCACCACGATCAGGCACAGCCAGGGTCGCGGCCAGGATCCGGGAAAGCTAGGAAACAAGGGAGCAGGAATGCTCCAGAGAGGCAACGGGATTAGCATAGTACAGTTCAACAGACCCAAGGTGATGTGCAGTAAAAATGATAAGCACTCAATGAGGATCCTAGAGTCATTGATCAGCAATTACGACTTAAATATGAATGCCAGAGAGCAGTAATAGAAAAGAAAGAAAGAGAGAGGAAGCAGAGCCAGAGTGGCAGGTCTGAACAGACTCAAAACCACTCCTGCCGGATCAGGCCGAAAACTCTGCCACCTCCCCCTCCTCCCCTTCACACGGACAGGGATTTCAACTGAGCACAAAAAACTTGTGCTCCAGGAATGTACACACTAACAAAACTAGGGTCACTAATCAGCTATTGTGGCTTAAATATAAAGAGCAGTGGGACTAACACTGCTCTCTGACCCCTATAGAAAGTCACCAGGTTAAACCTATGTCAGCCTAACTATGGGCTGGTCCGAGCAACCTGAGCCAACCCTAATTCTAAACTTTATCAAAGAAGAAGGTCTTAAATCTTCCCTTAAAAGTGGAAACGATGTCTGCCTCCTTGACCGAAACTGGAAGATGGTTCCATAGTAGAGGAGCATGGTAGCTGAAGGCTCTGGTTCCTATCCTGCATTTAGAAACTTTGGGAACCACAAGTAATCCTGCATTTTCAGAGCGCAGTGATCTTGAGGGTTGGTAAGGAACTACAGACAGATAGGATGGAGCCTGACCATTTAGAGCTTTGTAAGTAAGTATATGTAGATGAATTGTGGTAAAAAAAACTTCCCTCCATCTAACCAGTGCCTAGATTTGCTATCTTCCCCCCTAGCTGGTGAAACACCACCAAATGGCTCTGGGCTGTTGCTAAAACTACTATTTGAACTACAGGTTGTACTTCCACATTTTCATATTGCCCTCCAACCTAGTTGATGACACTGCGATCACTAAGAGTATAATGCTAAACAAAAGACACACCCACCTCTCTCTCTCTCGCTCTCTCTCTTTCTCTCTCTCTCTTTCTCTCTCTCTCTCAAACATGGACTGACTTTGACCTCCAGT
The DNA here is from genome assembly GCF_026936395.1 of Plectropomus leopardus. Taxonomy (NCBI): domain Eukaryota; kingdom Metazoa; phylum Chordata; class Actinopteri; order Perciformes; family Serranidae; genus Plectropomus; species Plectropomus leopardus. The sequence continues at coordinate 38,747,309 of NC_142181.1, read as the reverse complement.
CAAACAGTAAAACTAGTCATTGCTGTGAATATAAATCAAAATTATGTTATAGCACTTCCTACTTCTCTCCTAAAATATTTTCAGAAATTTTTATAAAAATAATATAAAATATTTTAGTGCCCTGTTTGGCTGTAATAGTGAGAGATTGTGAACAGGAAGTGGGTGTCATACCGCCTCCTGCACAGTGAAAACGGGGGCTGAAAAACTGGTTGAAACAGCGAAACTAAGCAGCGCTGATCAAATATAAACCATGATTTGTCACTGAGTTGAGTCTTTCTTTCCTCAAATGTTGTCAGAAACACTTCACTCCGCTATTTCCGGGTTATTGCTATTTTGCTACCTGCACATTTGGCACATTTCCCAAATAAATAATGCTAGTTCTAGACTGGTAATTAATCTCAGATCTCTGTAACCACGTCCACCCAGCAAGAAGATATTTTAGGACATTTCCAAAAAATATGAAAATGACCAGCATATTTCCACACATTCTCCCACACTGACCATGTTCCGGTTTGTTGCCTTGTGATTTCTTAATTTTGGGAGTTATAAAGTACATTAAGGTATTCTTCCAAACAAATTCCTTCCACAAATCTGAACTTGAAGTGGTGGACTGTGTCTTGCATATGTTTCACCAGTCATTTAATTAATTTTATGTTAGCTTCCTTTTCCCACCAGGATCTAATGCAGGTTGTGGAAAGACCATTTTCCAGTTGTAAAGAAGAGTAAATCCCAGAAATCATTTTTCTGCTTGTATTCCCCTTATGTGCATCAATGAATATTTCAATCAGGTTCATTCTTCTCTCTCCAGTACTTTTAATATTTTTATCAAATGATGTCTCAATTAAAGGTACCTAAAGAAATCTTTTTTCTTTAAATTAAAAGTTTCTGTGATTTGTTAAAATATATCTAAACCCATTTTAGAAGATATTGTACAGTATGAAGTCATACCTCTATTTATCCAATTATCTATTTATCTTAAATTACGACAGATTTTATTGCCTGACCGACAGTTTGAGTTTACGACTCATCTGGAGCAAGGAGCTGTCAACTGAGCTCCTGCAAAGACTCAAGGAGACATCAGGAGATCTCTACATCATAGAAACTGACAATTTATGTCTTTGTTGCACAACCAACACGTGACATACCCGCACATCCCAGACTGTAAGAGAGGACCACATTAACTGATTTTCGTATTCAAAGTAAAACGTACTTTGAAATTTTGTGTGGAGGTCTCATGCCTACACAACTGGAACTTTGCTTACCTGCCAATTTTGAGGCCAAACTCACAAACACAAGCTGTGCCTGTGTGTGTGTGTGTGGAGGGCTGTGACCTTTCGTAACCCCCTGCCAGCAGCATGCTACACACTGAATGGAAAGACTCTTAGTCCAGACTTGCATTTTGATATGCATCTCCTCTATCTGTATCTTAATTATCCTTCCTTTACACTGTTGTGTACAGTTGCTATATTGTTTTGTAATCATGCAATTCGTGATTTTCCAATTATAGGTTTTGTTGATAGACCTTTGGTCATATTCAGTACTTTCTTACTTATTATTTTGATTCTAGTACTTATATACCAAATAGGATCTTTAACAACCTTTAATTATATCAGTGTTTTGATACGTAGTATTACACTTACTTATTTTAACACATATTCGTTATGTTTCTTAAAGGTGGTTAATACTGGTTTCCTTAGTTAATGATCTGCCAAATAATTATCTGGTTTTCTCATAAGTGGTATTGATCAGCAGAGAGCGTCATGGTTTCAAATATGGAAGATCTGAAGGCCTATAGTGATCAACACTTTAGGAAGAAATTAGATATAGACAGTTAAATCAGTAGAAGTGATAGAAGGGAGGAGTGTATTTTTCCTGCTTTGACGGTCAAACACCACACCCCTTTTTTCACAGGAGTTATAACTCCAGTGAAGCTGAAGGACTTGGGTCTTTGGGTCTTGGACCCAAAGACCAAGCCAAGTCAAGCATTGCAGCAGCAAAAAGAGAACAGTGTGCACACCCAAGGCAAATGTGTGTATAAGGTCCCTGTACACCTGGAAAAAGAACTCTGTAGCAAACTTCAAATTATGAGACTAGATGAATTTATAAGGTAAAATGGGCTATGAACCTTTCTATTTTAATGAGTACTGCTCCGAGGTTTTTAAACTCTAATTTTTTATGTAAACTTATTGTTCCTGATCGCCAAAGTTGAGACCCATTACTCCACTTCATCTTTACAGCAATTCATGTTTCTGAGTCCTAATTTTGCATTATGAGTTATAGTTATGTATTTTGCGATTGATTTATTAATTAATTAATTATTTTAATTAATTGCTAATTAATTGCTAATTAATTAATAAATCCCTATTTAAACTGCTACAACAGTCACACAACACAATATGTTAAATGTCAAAAACTCAGATCAACAAACAAATAAACAGACAAACGAAGGTCAGTGAAGGACAACAAGATAAAATAACTTAAATAAATAGCATTAAAAATGTCATTTAAAATGACTGCTCTCAGAATTTTGTAACCTGATGGCAGAAGGAATGAAAGAATTGGAGTATCTATTCGTTCTTCTTGAAGTACATGATAGCGGCGGCCAGAGGGCATCACCGTGAACTCACAAGACAAAACATAATCATGTTGGCTGATGATATTCTTTGCCTTCCTTTTCACCTGATTTTTCCAGAGGGAACACAAGTTTCTTTGCCTGACTTCAATGATCTTGGAGCAGACCTTGAAAATGCTGCACAGGCTGTTCTAGTCCTTAATGGACAGTCCATTAAACCAACAAAAAAAAAAGGAGAATGTTAAAAGACTTTCGATAAATGAACAATAAAAGTTACTTAAAATCCTCTCACTGACACTGAAAGAGTTCAGCTTCCTCATCAAGTGGATTCTTTGTTGTCCACGCTTGACAATTGACTCAGTGTTAATATCAAACTTAAGTTTGTGGTCAAATACTGTTCCAAGATATTTATAAGACTCCACGGTCTGGACTTCTTTCTACCAAAAATCGTAGCTGTGCTGCTCTGTAGTAATCTTCCAGGCTGGGTAGAGCCAATCCACCTTTGTCTTTAGGCAGCTGTAATGCCTGAAATCTAATCCTTGGTTTTTGTCTTTCCCAAATAAAGGCTGAGATAATTCTGTTCTATTCATTAAATTGTTTAGCGGTTTAAGTTTAATTTATTAAGTTGATTTGAATCAGGGACAAGGTAAAGAGTAACATTAGTCTCAGAACAGAAAAGATGCTTTGTACCAGATATAGCTTACTAGCTAATTTCCAGTATTTCTAGAGGGTATTTCAACGGGTAGCAATTAAAAAAGAAAAAGCAACCTGGGTAATATGTTCGTCTTAATAGCATCTATACAGTTGTACAAATTTATTGGTAATAATGACCAGCGATTTAAGTCTGATTTAATTTCAGTTGTTATGGGAATATACAGTATAGATAGTGGATAGATCTTTAGGTATCTGTACTCTTAGATATTTAATTATGTTACATTTCCATTTAAAATTACACAGTCTGGAGATACTGTCCTGTGATCCATAATTAAAGGTAAGAGTCTGGGATTTATGTGAGTTTAATTTATAACCAGAGTATGAACCAAATTCTTTAAGCAAAGACAATAATTTTGGCAAAGTTGCATTAGGTTTGGTGAGGGGCACAAGAATGTTATCTGCATGTGAACATATTAAATGCTGTGTATCAATACCACATCCTTGTCTGTATCCTTGTCTTCTCTAATGGCTTGTGCCAGTGGCTCCAAAAATAGAGCATAAAGTGTGGGACTAAAGGGGCCATCCCTGTCGACATCCCCTTTCAAGAGATACTGTTTCGGATAAATTTCCATTTATTTTAATTCAAGCTGTAGGAGAACAGTATAGGGAGTTTAGACATCCTATTACCTGACTATTAAGGATAAAACACTTAAGGACTATATACAGATATTCCCATCGAACTGAATCAAAAGTGTTCTCGGTATCAAGGCTAATAACTATAGATTCCATGTCACTGCTTCTCATATTGTCTATGAGGTAAAAAAAAAATGCAATACTTGAGTGAATTCATCATTTACCCCACCCCTTCTAAAATCAGTGTAATGGTTCCTGATGACAATCAAGACAAATAAAAAATGTTACCACATGAAGTTGTGCATGTTAAAAGTATAATTAGTTTGTTCAGTTCCTCTTCACTGAACCAAGGACTTCTAATATGGCTGCTACAGGGTGTGTTACACTACCTAAAAGCCCTCCACTAAAATATATTTCTCTTTCCTTCATCATGTTAGTAACATATTTACATAGTGAGTAACTAAATCCTCATAAAAAAAAAACTCTCTTCTCTCATACAGCATGGCAGCAGCGAAAAGAGAACAGTGTGCACAGTGGTGTAAAGAGAAAAGCCTCTCTGACATCCATCTACTTTATAAAAGCAACAAATGACAACTGACTAATTCAGCTGACACTCCCTCATTAAATATAAGCTGACAACTTTGGAGGCAGCATGGAGGATGAGAGCAAAACAGGGACAGATGGAACCCTGGGATACGGTATTAACTAATGGATCAAAGTCTCTCTCTGTGTGTGTGTGTGTGTGTGTGTGTGTGTGTGTGTGTGCTTGCGTGTGTTTGTGTGTGTGAATAGACAAATTAACGCAGCAACACAAGGATGGAGACAAAGAGGAATGAGGGGGAGATCCAGTGTAATGCAAAATCATGTTGAATGTTGTTGACTGTATTTCTGTATTAAATATTCTCCTGTTCTCCTCTGAGACTCTTTGATGATCTTGTTATTTTGTGTAATGCAGAGAGAAAGCCAGGCCCAGCAGAGGAGGACTTATACCTCTAATTGCTTGCCTTCTTGAAAACATCATTCTTCCTCTCCTCATCCATAATTACAACTCTATAAACCACTGAACCTGACTTTTGAATGCATCAAGCTTGTTTTGTTTTTTAAATATATTCACCTCATTTTAATGCCCCTGTCATGAGATGGAAAATACTATACAGTCCTCCCATGTTCCTATAAGGATATGTATGCATCTGCTAATTAACTGCAGTAATTAAGAGGAAGGTGAGTAAATGATGGAGTCGAGGGAACATCTGTTTCAGCAGGAAAAGTAGGTAATAGTAGAGAGATTACAGAGATAGACGGAGGTGTCCCACAGGTTGTCATTAAAGGCCACTGATGTAAAAATCCTTTTTGTTTCAACTGTCTAAACTGTCTCCAAGATAAAGACAGTTAGAGGTTCACTCTGCAGCAAAACTAAATCTAGACTGACTTCCAATTGCCCCACAGTATAAAAAAAAAGATGGTAATGATTCCATCACATTAAGATGATTAATCAGTTAATGAAAATAAATTAATTAGGCAGTCTCTACTTAGATAAATCAAATCTTATGTTCAGACTCAAACCAACAATGAATACACTGTCTAACAAGTATTGTGTGTGAATCCAAGCTTCTGTGCCGTAGAGATCCACTACTAAAAACACATCAACAAGCCCAACATGTTCTCATTCCAAAGTTGTCAAAAAACACTGCCTCTGCTGTGGTTTCAGCATAAGATCCAAATGCCAAAAGTAACTTTTCCTGTCTGCATGACATGCTGCTGGACGACGTCAGCTGAGAATGTGACTGGACAGGACTGTTTGTGAAGTTATTATACACTGCCGGACAGCCGGATGGCACCTGCCATGACAACATGATACGACGACAGACAGAACCCATCATGTCCACATGATATACTACTGGACAGCAAGTCATCATTTCAGCTTTAAATGCTGCAGGTAACAGCCTAATATCAGGAACATGCGAATGCCTATATAGTAGGCGGGAGGGGCAGTTGATGGATCCAACAAACCACGGACTTGTGGCAGTCCATTCATGTCTGAATGTGATGGGGGGCTTTTTCAACACCTTACCATGTGCCTCTTTTGCCTAATCCTAATCACCCGTGCCATCATGTGCGTCTGTTGACGTCCTGGCATTGGTTGCCATGTGCTTTTGTTGCTTAAACATAACCACATGCAGTGTAGTGTTATCCCACCATGTGCTTGTGTTTACATGACAGAATTGGTTTTCTGAAACGTCAACAGCAGATGGAGAGAGATACCAAGAGAGTAAAATGTACATGCAGAAGTCCACCGCAAAGCAGCAAAATGTGTCGTTTTGGGATGGGAACATGTCGTGAAAACACATTAGTAAACTACCCATGTTCTTATCAGAAGGTGTGATGTGTTGCTACTTTGCAGTGGATTTCCATGTCTACATATTGCACTCTAGGCATCTTTCCGCATCTGCTGGTGACGTTCCAGGATGCCTCTACTGTGATGTCAACAAACGCACATGGTGGGATTACGCTGCATATGTTTATGTTTAGGCACAAATGCTCATGGGAACTAAGGCAATGCTAGCATAGATGGTTGGGTTTAAGCAAAAGAGGTCCATAAGGTGTACAAAAAAACATCACATTAAGACAGGAAATGAACCCTGGACTCTGGCATTAAAGTCCCGTCGTTAAAGTCCTCCCGACTGCCCTATAGGGACCTCTTTGCTCCTTATATTGCACTGTTACTGGCAGTATTTAAATCTTAGCTGTCCAGCAGTGTTTCATGCAGATGCAACAGTTTTCGTTGTGAGCACACTGGCACACTGTCATTTAGTTTCTGCCAGTTAACCAGTCTAAGCCTTTATCATTGCTCTTTATTACTTTATTTCAGAAGTAACCTCAGAACAAGGGCCTACTTTTAACCACCTGGGGAGATTAAGTTATATATACAGTATAAGAGTAAAATTACTTACTTTTAAATGAGGCATAATTTGGGGCACGTACATGTATTTTCTATTCCTTTTTTAATGGACACTTAAGAATTGTGCAAGTGCTACCTTTTTTTTCTCTTGATCCTTTCTTGAAAGTGCAGAGGGAAAGTCTCTCTGCCTGTGCACTGTCAAATAAAAGTGAAATGCAAAAAATCATAACACTGGATTTAGATGACCTTTGTGATCTGTTCTAATACACACTGTTGTTAAAATGTTGGGAATTCCCTGCCACCAAAGCTTGATTGAATCCAGTCAGATGTCTGTGAGGACTACTCTTTATGTTTCTGTAAGTCTTCCATGCCATTAGGTTGTGGAAAGTCAAATACAGTTGTCTGGACAGGAGCAACAAAAAGACAAGGAAAGTTGTGGAAAAACACCTAGAACACTGATCAGGTAAACAGGTTAATTGGGAACAAGTGATAGTATACTGGTAGTTTATTTGGTATAAAGGAGCATCCTCGAAAGGCTCAGGTATTCACCAGCAAGGATGGCACGGGGTTCATTGCTTAGAGAAAAAAGCGCAAATGGGCAAATAGTCCAACAGAACAATCCTCAAAGCACATTTCAAGGAATTTATGGATTTCATTATCTCCAACCCACAAAACCTTAAAAAATGTTAAATGGCCTGTACTTGTATTGCGCTTTTCTACTCTTTTTGACCATTCAAAGCACTTTTACAGGACATGTCACATTCACTCATTTATAGGACACGTCACATCCACCCATTCACACACACATTCACACAAGCCAAGGCTATATTTTAACCTCCTAAAAAAGAAATATTACTTTATTTAAATATTTGCTTTGCTTCACATTACACAATAGCTGATGGAAGAAGGGGAAGTAAAATGACTGTTTTTTTGACGCAGTCTGTTTTTTTTTTTTTATAAAAATGGCTTCAAATCCATGTCAGTAGGGCTGTCTGACACCAAGGTTGACTTAAAAACTGTTACTTTTAGATGGGCCTTTTTCAGGTGGCGTTGAACTTATCAGTTAATTTGGAATTTGCTCAGTGCCATTTGATAAAATGTATGTGACGCTGCAATTTTCTACCTGGGAGTTACTGTAAATTAACATTGTGATTCGGTCTACAGAGTGTCCCACTTTTTTTGAATCAGTGATGTAGATGTTGTTTTGTATGGAAGATTGTTTTGTACGTGAAGAGAAGACACTGTACGATGGTTCAGCCACACTAACTGAATTAAAAGGGCATTAAGAGACAAAGATCCCTCTGAACAACATTTCAATAAGATTAGAAGAAATCACCAGTCACTGGTAATAGACAGTGAAAGCTTAGCATCAAAGCATGTGCAGAATTAACCTTTGTGTAAATGTTTTGGGGCCAAAACTATAACCATAATAACTAAATCCATATATTTGAACCATTAAATATACTCAGTCATATTATATCCAAACATAAAACTAATTACCAGTCCTAAAAGACCATATCTCATTTTTTAAATAATTTTTTTATTTTGAAAAAATAAATCCCATTTCCAAAAACACCACATCCAAATTAATGACTTTAATAAAGGAGGTATTTAGGGTTGCTCACAGACCAGCAGAACCACTAAGCTCATCACAATGACTTGATCAGAAATGTGATATACAGTGCTATATGGACCATTTTCACCTTTCCCCTCCCGCTATAAAAATAGGCCTTCCATAAACTAGCAAGTAGCTTACATTAGTGGACTGTTGCATATAAAGTGCTCTGGAATTATTTCATAATTTTCCAACAGTGTTTGATGCAAGAGACTGCACAAATGTTGCCATTCTGAAAGCATGGAAATGTTCTCACAGCCTCAGTGTGAGGCATGAGATTAAGTCCAAAGATCTGCCTTAATGACCACACAGAGATAAGACCATTAACGTAGCCAGCCGTTCTCTATCTGCAGTTAACATTCACTTATCCACTTTAAACACAACAGCATCATAATTACCTTTAATTGTAGTAATTGTATTTTCTCATCTGAATCATTTGTTTTCATAAGAACAAGCATTTTAACAATCGATTACTTCCCATTTTTAGCTTTATTATATTTACTCTTTTTAACATATTAAAAATATTTAATATATATTTTATTATCTTTTTTTCCTTTACAAAAGCCAATGTAAAGCTGGTTTTTAATTACTGTGATTGTCAACTGTTTATACAGATGGATGACATGACAGCTCCCCAAAAGAGTTTCATTTCATTCTTGATCACCTCCTGGTCTCTGTCTGCTGTCATAAAGCCTGCCCCTCCATATTGGTGAATGGGCCAAACTAAAAACTCAAAGTACATGCCAAATAAATTTTTCCCAAAGATGGTTTTTGACACTGAAGGCAGTTCTCATCACCCTAGGGTTTGGGTGTTTGTTTATATGGTAAGTGTTTTATTATAATGAGTTATTAAATAATACATGAGAGATCTTTTCTGGCATAACTGACAGCTATGACAGTCAATCTGGAGTTGCTAGCGATTGGTCAGACGTGTTTTGGCGGGAACTCATCCACTGCGGCTACTGCTACTGCGCAGACTCTGGCTCTCAATAACATTACCTCCACAAAATGGCAACGCCCATATCTCGGATATTTAACCTCACTTCAGCCTAGTGGGGGTAAGTAGGGGCATGTTGTCACTTTTTAAAGTCTGTGGTGTATGCTGATCCAGCATTCACAATATTGTCATCCCGTTTTCTTCTTCCGTATGTTTTTTGGCATTTGACTACTAATGCATACTTTTAGCTGCAGAAAAAATTCAACTATAAAAATGTTAAGCTCTTTGAGTGCTATTACTTGTCTTGATTTCGCACTTTATACTTTTACTATCACTGAGAACCTATCTTGGTCATCACGTATCACCACCAGGTTAAAAAAGCACAGAAAAGGCTCTACTTCCTAACGGAAACTTAGGAAGGCTAAATTCCAGAGCAAGATCGTGTTTAGCTTCTACAGAGGAGCAATAGAAAGCATACAGACTGGAAACATCACAAACTAGCATGGGCCATTAAAACTGCCCACAACATAACTGGTTCCCATCTAGAGAGCATCAGTGACCTCGGTGAAGTGGGGTGTCTGCACAAAGCTCAAAGAATAATGAAAGACACCAGCCACCCCAGCCACAGTCTGTTCACTCGGCTGCCATCTGGAAAAAGATATTGAAGAATCCTATCCCTAACCACCAGACTACAGAGCAGAGTCTTTCTCCAGGCTGAGAGACTCCTTAATTGCTCCTTTGACGCCAAACAGATGTAGCAGGATTTAGGATCAACTTCAATTTCATTTCTTCTTAAACCAAATTTAAGAGAAATGACAATAAATATACCTTGTACCCTGTTAGAATTTTTCAAGTAAAATATTTGTGTAACTCTGTAACTACATAACTGATCCTTCATCTGCCCTTCCTGAGCATGTTTACCAAACTTAATTTTATTTTATTTAAAAAACAACCATATATGTTTTTTCTAAGGAAAACTTGAAACACTTTCTTAATCACCTAGTCCTTGCGCACTTGTGCCCCTACCAAACCTTTTAACTGAGGTGGGAACTATGCATGAACAGGGGGAAACAATGTTCAACAGATAGATAGAGTTCGATAGATGATTTTATTCATTATTAATTTATTATAATTTATTATGTGTTTACATATACACATACATACATGCAAACATAAATATATATATATATATATATATATATACATACACACACACACACAAACACACACACATAATTCGTGGGTTTTTCTTTAAACAGTTATTATATGTTAATACTGACTAATCTGGGAGAAACCAGAGCACCACCACAGTGGACCACACACAAACTTCAGAAGGCTCACTGAGGTGGTGACAAAACTGAACTTGGAGCTGAACCCAAATGCACGACACACGAGATCAAAGTATCAAATAATCAGTTTATTAAAGGCAACAAAAGTCTTTCAAAAAGGAATCACTCTGACGAGGAGGCAAAAAGTAACAACAAAATAAGCAAAGAAAACAAAAGTCCAACAAAGTAACAAAAAAACAAGGTACCTGAGCAACAAACAGGAGCGAGTAACAAACAAAACGTGACTTGAGCATTGAAATGGCGATGGTTCTCTGACTGATAAGACAAGACGAACTGGCACAGGAAAAAGGGAGATGCTGACTATATATACACAAGGTAAGGGGAAACAGGTGGAGACAATCAGGGCGGGGCTGACAATCACATAAACACAAGACAAAAAGCAAATCAACATAACTTTCTTGACATGACAGGTGGCCCTGACATTTAGGTAAACTCCTGCTCAACTGGTCTCTCGTGCTACGAAGGGCAGAGGTCATGGAAGAGACAGTAACCTTGACGTGAGGTGGGAGTGGAGCTCTGTGTTGAATTCATTTTGAAGGAAAAGGACAATTTTTTTCTTTAAAAATGGATACAACATCTATGTTTTTTTTTTAATTGAATCAGTAATTTGATGTTTATACTCACTGATTTTGGGCAAAGCGGTTTACAATATGCATTTCCCTTACATATTGCCCCTACAGCTGAATCTGCAGATGTTGGAGATTGCTTTGCCCACCGAGGAGAGGAACCTGCAGATGGCGCTTCACTTTTTTGGTGGCGACATGAGATGATATTTTACAGACATGACAATAAGGTCTACAGAGGCTTGTTTATGTAAAGCTAGGGCCATAAGCACATTTTCTGCATTGCCCCACTTCTTACACAGGTCTTGGAGAATGGCCTTATCAAGGTTTTTATAATCTTTTTGGGTGTTATCAATGTCTACACCCTTGAACTCGGCCAATGTTCTATTAGTAAGACACATAACCAAGGCCTCATAACCTGCATTGGACCACTTCATCTTTGCCTGCCTGAGTATCTGTGAGACCAGCCTTTCAATGATTACCTTGAAATATGTTTTCTTTTTGTCTGCTGTGACATCCTGCTCAGGTTCAGCACTGTAGTCCTGTCAGTAGCCATAGTTCTGTATCAGTGGGATATATTTTGCTGAAATGCTGGTTGTTTTACCTGCCATGGGAGTTAACAGTTGTGCATATCGTAGCTGTTTAATTCCCCCTTGAGTGCTAATGTTAGCACAGCACTCAGGGAGCTACATGTCCACATCTGTGACCTCCAGACCAAACACTTGGAGGCTTTTCTTGTGGTAGCAGGGGACTTTAACCAGGCTAAACTGACAGACATTTTGCCACACTTCTACCAACACTTCTCCATAGCAACCCAGGGAAGCAATACGCTGAACCATGTGTACACCAACAGACACCTGGGCTTCCCTGACCGTATCTCAATCCTACTGAGTTCTTATTCATCATCCTACCTCCTACTCATACACAACAAAGCACAAAAGACTATCACTGTTTGTGTAGCACTTGGGAAAAAAATATTTTTTTTGTATAGTGCATTCCCTATTATTTGAGGTAACATTTCATTCAGCAATATGCATTTATTTCTAGTTCTTTTGTGTAAGAAGTTATAATTACTTTCGCCAGCAGGGGGCAGAGTTAAATAGCAAGTGGTGAATGACTACTAGTGAAGTAGTAGAATAAGCAGAGTTTGTTTTCAGTTGTTAGACGGAGCCCCGTTTGGTCGAAGGTGTGTGCCCGGTGCTCGTGACTTGCATGTTTTCTGTGCTGCTGGTGAAGAATAAATAGTGAACTATTCCTACACCTCGTCGTTGTCGTCTGAGTGGTGTAACAATTTGGAGGTCCCACCGAGATAAAGATGGATATTACTTCACGGCAGAGGACTTTTTCAACTCTGGAAAAACACGGTAAAGTCGGATATGTCTTGCGAACAGCGAGTCAACTAAGCGAGCTAACGCTACAGGTAACAGTTGAAGTATAGCTAGAGCGACACCGTCCGCTTTGTTGTTTTCCAAGTGTTGGCGTGTTGAAAACGTTATATGCAAGATGTCGGAGCACCGAGAAGAGTTTCTGCTGGAAATAGAAACTAAATTGTTTTGGACTAAATGAAACAATTGCACCGAGTCTGTGAGTATTGTAAAATTGCTGGAAAAGACTCTGAGGACATTAAAGACAAGACTTCGCCAAGCGCTGGTTAAACACATAGTAAAGTTTTGTGAACGTGAGGAGCTTTTGGAGAGGGAAGACGAAGGCATGACTGTGCTTCTGGAACTGAACGACGACTCGACGGCTTCAAGGGAGAACCAGCGGGCCCCGACGACGCGGGAGCGGCGCCATTCTTCTCTTCACCTGCTGCCGACGAGGAGGAGGAGACGGCGCGCCCAGCTCAACCGGTGTCGGGACGACAGCAGGGAGATTTTCACACCGCCATCGCTGAGACACAGGTCTAGTCCGGGAGACGGCAGTGATGGATGAGGCAACTCCAAGCAGAGGCAGAGACTCCATTAGCAACAACTGCTGGCCTTCCAGTGGCTTCAGAAAGGACTTCAGGATAACGGACATATTGGTGAGTCAACCTCAAAAGACACTCTGAGCTTTAGCAGCCTTGAACACCAGATCGAAAGTGGTATAAGGAAAGGCTATCCAGAAGTGGAAATCATGGAGGCTGTGATACGTGCTGTTAATCCTGGCTTGAAACTGAGGAGCTATTTAGAGGGGAAAATAGAGCTCACCCTAGCCACTCTCAGACAAATCTTAAGAGCCCACTATGCAGAAAAAAGGATGCAACTGTACTGTACCAACAACTGACAAAAGCTGTACAGGGGCCTGGTGAAAGTGCACTTGACTTTCTGGTGCGAGTTCTTGACCTGCGTCAAAAGGTCCTGTTTGCATCTGAACGTGCTCAGTCTGGCCTGAAATATAACAAAGAGCTAGTTCATAGCCAATGTTCTCAGTCCATCATGACAGGCTTGTCAAATGATAACATAAGAATAGAGATGAGGATGTATCTTCAGGATGAGAATAGTAGTGATGAGTTGCTTCTGCAAAAAATGCAGATCGCCCAATACAACGAAAATGAAAGGGCTCAAAAGATTAAAGCTACAACTAAAGCAACTCCCACAGGGCAAGTTTGAGCACAGGAGAGAGAAGTGGTGATGAAATGACCCTTCAACAACCAAAGTTTCTGCTAAACCTAACAAACCGATTAAAGATAACCCCCTATTTACAAAATGGAGGAGAAAACACAGCAATTAGGGAGCTCACAGGTCAAGTAGCGTCCCTTGTGCAAACTGTCCAGCGATGGGAGAAAACTGTTGATGACGATCAAACCAAAACTCAAGTCCAATGCTTTTAAGAGACCAAAGAGACAATGTAGCATGTCAGCAAGACAAAAGGACTGCAGCCATTGTTTTAAAGTGTGGCAGTGACACACATTGGGCAAGAGGGTGCAGAGTGGAGGGCAGTCAAAAGTTGTTGGGAAACTTGAAGAGGTTGTGACAGAGGGCGTGCCATGACCTCAGAGTTAAAGTCCCAAAATGACTCAAAGCTGAACCCTCAAACACAGCCTGTAAACTTGTGCACAGTGAAGGGGGAAAGGAAAAAACTGCCCACTCATCACTCCCCAGCACCTTCAAAGTCAAATGTGAAACTCAAAAGAGACAAACCTCTCACCCAAACAATCCTGGTCCAAAACACAAGAGAGTGGCACAGCTAGTAGGCAAAAAAGTGTCTTGTCTGGTGCAAAATGAACAGTGTTAAGACTCAAGCCTTGTGGGACAGGGAGCCCAAGTGTCCATTATGAGTGAGACATGGAAGTCCCAAAACTTACCTGATGCAAGAATCCATCCGATCAGTGACCTGTTAAGTGATGATGAACTGCTGGACTTAAGAGCTGCAACGGCACAGAAATCCCTTTCAGGGCTGGGTCCCAGTTAGTTTCAGTCTGTGTGATCCAAAATCCAAACAGGCAAGGTCTGATGAAATACTAGTTCCAGTACTAGTGAGCAGGGACATACTTGCAGAGGCCCATAATAGGGTTTAATGCCATTGAGGAAATGCTAATAAACGGAGAGAACCAGGTTCAGCCTAGTGAAAGCATAGCCTTGCTCAGAAATTCACTGAAACTAGGATCAGTAAAGGCAGAAGCTTTGCTAAACGTCATTCAGGGAACTACAAATGAAAATGTTACTTACCTTGTCCGAACAGGACGCACACCCGTTGTAGTTCCAGGGGGACAAATAAAGTGTATTACCTGCCCTGTCCAAACAGACCTCAAAGTGAAAACTGAAATGCTCTTAGAACCAGACCAGAACTTGTCACTGGACGAAGCACTCAAAATCACCCTTCAACTCATAAATGTTTCTTGCTCCTGCGTAAAGTTAACATTTATGAGAAACACCTGCAACATGACATCACTATGCCAAGTAAAACTGTGATAGGGAGCATTCAGAGAATAACAGACTGTTACCTGGTGCACCCAGAGGAACACATGGTTAACTCTGTGGTTGCAGAAAGTTCTCAGGCCCCATCATGCTCTACCAAGGGATGCGTCTGAAGGTGATCCCCAAGACAAACATTTTGATCCACCTGTCAACCTGGACCACTTGACCATCGAACAACAGGCGGTGGTCAAACAAAATGCTCAGGGATGAATCAGGAGCATTTGCCAGACACAAAGATGATGTAGGCTTCATCAAAAACTTAAAATGGACATTAAGCTAACTGATGAGGTCCCAGTAGCCAAAACATACAATGCTATACCTGTCCATTGTATGATGAGGTCAAAACCACATCCAGGACTTGTTAAACAAAGACTTCATCCATAAAATCCACCTCCCCATATGCAGCTGCAGTGGTTTGCGTGAGAAAGAGAGACGGGAGCCTAAGGCTCTGTATTGACTACAGGGGCTCAACAAAAGACAGTCCCAGATAGGCACCCCATACGCACGTGACACAGGAGATACTTGATGGTCTTGGTGGAAATGCTTGGTTCAGCGTACTGGACCAAGGCAAAGCTTATCATCAGGGGAGTGTTAGTGAGGACTCAAGAAATTCACAGCCTTCACTACCCCATGGGGGCTGTATGAATGGAACAGAATTCCATTTGGACTCACAAACGCACCATCAGCTTTTCAACGTAGTATGGAAGAGAGCCTGAGGGCCTAAGAGACAAAATATGCATTCCATACTTAGACGATGTTTAGTCTACAGTAAAACATTCACACAGCATGTTGAGGATGTGAGAGCTGTCCTCAAACGACAACAAGATTGGGGAATTAAGCTGAGACCAGACAAATGTGACCTGTTCAAAATGATGCATATGTTGGCAAAGTGATCTCAGCAGAAGGTTACAAGATGGACGACAAAGAAATAGCAGCTGTACAAGCATTAAAGACAAAACCCCACAAACATTAAAGAGCTGCGTAAACTTCTGGGTTTTCTGGGGTATGCTATCAAGCTATGTGCAGGATTTCTCTCGTCATGCAAAATGTCTATGACCTACTCTCAACAAATGTAATCTCAAGTACTGAGTCAAAGCCCACCA
The DNA here is from genome assembly GCF_026936395.1 of Plectropomus leopardus. Taxonomy (NCBI): domain Eukaryota; kingdom Metazoa; phylum Chordata; class Actinopteri; order Perciformes; family Serranidae; genus Plectropomus; species Plectropomus leopardus. The sequence continues at coordinate 38,731,085 of NC_142181.1, read as the reverse complement.
CCCGGTCAGCTGGGCGGGACAACCCCCCACACCAGAAAAATAGTGTGGAATGATACTCATCAGAAAGCTCTGAACTATCTAGTTGATGTCTTGACTAACTTCCGCCTGTGATGGCGTATCCGAGGTTTGAGGATCCCTTCATTCTTCATATTGATGCTTCAGAACAAGGACTGGGAGCAGTTTTGTACCAGAGGCAGGAAGGCAGACTTAGAGTTATTGGGTATGGCTCACGAACATTGACACCAGCAGAAAAAACTACCGCTTACATTCAGGGAAGCTTGAGTTTTAGCGCTCAAATGGGCTGTCACAGACAGGTTTAGAGACTATTTGTTTTATGCTCCTTCTGTAACAGTATACAGCTTATAACAACCCTGTTACTTATGTCTTGAGCACAGCTAAACTGAATGCGACCGACATCGCTGGGTGTCTGAGCTTGCCGACTTCAACATAACCCTGAAGTACCCGTCCAGGAAAAACAAATACAGATGCAGATTTCCTGTCTGTACACCTGTGAGTATGGACTCTTATATGGTGAGTGCACAGAGCAGTACACCCCTGAAGTTTTTGAGTGCAATATTCAAGCGCTGTTGAAACACAAACAAACATGAAGTGGAATGGCTCTCAGCCATTACCTGCAATCCATATGTTCAGGAGTTAGCTGCACATGATCAGCCAGACATAAAGGTAACACAACAAGAGTTACTACAAGCACAGCTGCAAGATCCTGTCATATCCCAAGTACTTCAGCTGAAAAACATCTGGGGAAAAACCAGACAGGAGAGTCATGAACATGGGACACGGCAAACACAAAGCAACTGCTACGTGAATGGAAAAGACTGTTTGTTTCTCAAGATGGTCTGTTGAAGCGCAAAACAGCAACATGTACTCAAATTGTGCTTCAGAAAAGTACAAAGAGCTTGTGTACAAGTACCTTCATTGTGAAATGGGACATTTAGGGGTAGAGCGTGTTTTACACCTTGCTAGGCAGAGATTTTATTGGCCTGGGATGCAGAAAGATATTGACTTTTTCATAACCAAAGTTTGTAAATGTAACATTCAAAGAAACCTGCCATGCATAGCAGAGCCCCAATGTGCCATGTACCTGCAACAGCACCATTCGAAAATGATTTCTATAGACTATCTTCACCTTGAAAAAAGCAGGGAGGGTATGAGTATATCTTAGTGGTTATTGACAACTTCACTAAGTTCGCCCAAAGCCTACCCAACCCGCAACAAATCAGGCAAAACAGCAGCAGAAAAAATCTTTAATGATTTTCTCTCAAATTTAGTTTTCCTGCTAAAATACACCATGATCAAGGCAAAGAATTTGAGAATCAGTTATTCAGACGGCTGCAAAGATACACTGGCATGACCAACTCAAAAACAACTCCTTATCATCCACAAGGAACCCAGCGGAAAGATTTAATCGTGCTTTGCTATCCATGCTGCGGACCTTGGATGAAGAGAAAAAAGGAAAAGTGGAGTGACTATGTGAGTAAAGTTGTACATGCTTACAACTGCACAACCAGTGAGGCAACAGGATATTCTCCTTTTACTTGCTTTTGGTAGAAATCCCGTTTGCCAATTGATTTGATCTTTGGAATAAATGAGGAGAAAGGATGTAACTCACACCAGGAATATGCTAAAAAATGGCAGCAGCAAATGAAGGAAGCATATGACATTGCATCCAAAACCATCAAAAAGACTACAGCAAGAGGAAAAACATATTATGACAAAAAGAGACAAAGTTCAGTCCTTTCCCCAGGTGACAGAGTCCTTGTAAGAAATAAGGACAGGCGTGGGGGGACCAGGAAAATTGCGCCTCATATTGGGAGGATCAAATACACATTGTCATTTCGCAAAAGGGAAGACAGCCCAGTGTACGAGGTGAAACCTGAACGTGGCGCAGGGAGAGGCAGAATCCTTCATCGTAACATGTTAATGCCATGTAATGCCTTGCCACTTCAGGAACCAGCTCGAAGCACTGTAAGAGGACAAAACCCTGATGTTCAACAAAGAAAGAGACACAATGAGAATAGACAAGATGAAACATCAGAGAGTTCAGATGAGGAGGAACATTACTGGGCTCACAGACTGAGGCATCATCACAACCAGCCCAGAGAGCAAAACGTTGCACCTCCTGTCACTGCTGAAACAGCACCTCAGCCTGAACATGATGCTGAAGTTGAGGAGTTCAGGATTGAGACTCCGGCTCAAATGCTTTTGGACGATGATGCTACCGGAAATGTCACAGCTGGACATGACGCTCCAGAGTTTACACAAACTGTTCAATCTGCAGACTTGCCCAGCATTCGAGAGCCAGAGTCTTCTGACACACAGCCACGTAGGTCACAGAGAGAAAAGGCGACCTAAAGAAACATTGACATATGACTCATTAGGCCAACCTACTCATCGTGTGGTAGGGCTTCACACTAACCCACTGTATGTTAATACACTGACGCCAGTATATGGACAATACAATGTGCCTTGGCTACCTCCACAGATGTTTGGAACACACCTGGTTTATCCTACCCTTGTTCCCACAGGATACTACTGAAAAACAGTTATAAGGTCACTATGGACTGTTATAGATTATTCTGGGAAGAATGGACACAGTAACATGGACTGTCTATGGACTGAGTGGTTACTGTCCATTATGGATGTCATGTGACAATAAGGACTGAAAAAAAAAAGAGAAAAAAATTACGAGTGAAGTGTGAATTACCTACTATGATTCAATTGTTGTTGTTTACACTCATCTGGTTTAAACAAGAAAAAAATGTTGATTATATTTTTCAGAATGTTATTCATGTGGGTTAGGTAAAAAAAAAGGGGTTCCAGTCATAATCCAGACAGTTTGGATTAAGTTATGGCATTGAATTTATGTAAATGGAAATTTGGTATATGTTTGTCGATATAAGTCAGAAGTCTCCATGGAGTTGTATAGTGAAGTGACAAATTCTGTTTCAGAGCATTAAGATAGTACTGTACTATTGTTACAACTGCTAAGCACTAGACTATTCATAAGTTTAGACACTGTAGTGTTATTTAAGAGTAGAGTGTGATGAGATCACATAGTGTTCAATAGTAATATACTTTTAGGGTAAAACCTGTTAAGATGCACTTACAACCATTTACTTCTTTCTAACTTTCAGAAGAAAGCTATTGCCATTATGTGACATGTTGGACCTAGTTACCATTAATATTACAGTTACGAGTTAAGTACTGGTATTATATTCAATGGCCAGAATTGTACTGTTAATGAATGCTAATGTTGAGGACAACATTTATTTAGCAGGGGAGGATTGTAGCACTTGGGAAAAAAATATTTTTTTTGTATAGTGCATTCCCTATTATTTGAGGTAACATTTCATTCAGCAATATGCATTTATTTCTAGTTCTTTTGTGTAAGAAGTTATAATTACTTTCGCCAGCAGGGGGCAGAGTTAAATAGCAAGTGGTGAATGACTACTAGTGAAGTAGTAGAATAAGCAGAGTTTGTTTTCAGTTGTTAGACGGAGCCCCGTTTGGTCGAAGGTGTGTGCCCGGTGCTCGTGACTTGCATGTTTTCTGTGCTGCTGGTGAAGAATAAATAGTGAACTATTCCTACACCTCGTCGTTGTCGTCTGAGTGGTGTAACATTTGGCTCAGTGGAGCTGTCTCTGTGCACCAACTGGCAGTAATTCAGAGAAGCAGCAACTGGCTAGGGCAAGGTGGACTTGGGTGAATATGTCATTGGTTTGTGGATACATCAACAAATGCATTGAAGATGTCACCACCATCAGGAAAATAACTATCTGTCCCAATCAGAAACCCTGGCTGAATGGAGAGGTACGGTCTCTTTTGAGGGCACAGGATTGAGCCTTCAGGTCTGGAGATGCAGTGGCACTGAGATCAGTCAGGAGGGAACTGGAGGCTGTTATCTAAAGGGCTAAGGCCACTCATGCCCTTAGGATACAGGGCCATTTTTCCACCAGTGACCCCAGGAGCATGTGGAAGGGCATAGAGAGCATCATGGGATATTGAATGTCCTTGGGACCTGTCTCTTCCTGATTCTCTGAACGCCTTCTATGCCTGCTTTGAATCATCCAACACCTCTCACAGCCCTTCAGTGTGTCGGCTGTGGATGTGAGGAAGACACTGAGGAGGATCAACCCCCGGAGAGCAGCAGACCCAGACAACACCTCGGGATGGGTTCTGGGAGACTGTGCTCAGAAGCACATCTCCCTCTCCCAAGCTGTGGTGCCTGTTTGTCTAAAGATGTCCTCTACGGTTACGGTGCCCAAAAACTCAGCAGTTAAAAGCAGTAATGACTATCGTCCCGTGGTTCTCATCCTGATAGTCATGAAATGCTTTGAACGGCTGGTTTTGCCCCACTTTAAGGACAGCATTAACATCAACGTGGACCCCCATCAGTATGCCTAGGAAAAAACGGTCCGTCTCTGATGCAGTGTCAGCTGTTGTCCACTCTGCTTTCACCCACCTAGAGAGCAGGGATTCCTATGTCAGTCTGCTCTTCCTGGACTTCTGCTCTGCCTTTAACACCATCATTTCGCAGACTTAAGTCAATAAACAGCTGCTGCTGGGATTAAAACCATTTCTCTGTAATCAGGTCCTGGATTTCCTGACAAACAGGCCACAGTCTGTTAGGATCCATGGCATCTCATCTTCCATCATCACACTCAACACAGGCTCCCCACAGGGATGTGTCCTGAGCCCTGTACTGTACACGCTCTTCACATATGATTGCTCTGCAAGGTAATCATGCAATCATATAGTAAAGTTTGCAGATGACATGGCTGTGGTTGGACTGACTTTTTAAACTACTAATTTTACTAATATCTTGCCAGTGTTTGGGTCATTTCTTTGATAGCTCATTACCTTCTTCCCATATTTTTGCAAAAAGTCAAGCCAATTTGCTCAGGCTGTGAAAGGTGTCTTAGGGCTGAAAGAAAAATTCCAGGTTTCAAAGGGTTTGAACATATCTTTATATAAAATTGTCAGTAGCCAGAGCAGTCTGCAGCTTCTAAGATGTGCTCAAACAGTACAGTGTTTCCATAGCCTCAGGCCCCGCTGAGGCAAATATACAGACAGGTGACCACACCTGCATCCTGTCAGTGATGTGCTGCATACTTCCAATTGAGATAATAATAAAAAAATAAAAGATAGGTGAAGCGTCTGTCTGTGGTCCTTCCAACAAACTGAAAAAAAGACACGCTGTAGTTCCATATGTCCAGATTCATTTTCAATATAGCTGATATTGAATGAATATTATTAATTGAATATTATGTTAAACAGAGTTACTGTGTGATTTAGGTTGATAAGATGGCTGGAGTGTTGCCCATTGTGGCTTTTATCTGATATTTAAAAATTGTTTCCCCTCAAAATGTCAATTCACCTTCCTGATAATTAAGAGATAGAGAAGGATAAGAAAAGTTCCCCATATTATTAAAAAAAAAAAAAAAAAAACACACCACAGAGCCTGTTTTACTTGTTTAGGTGCAAAGCTGTAGGTCTATTTTGCCACCTTGAGGTGCATGCTATTTTGCCTCTTGTACGTGCTGCAGTGCAAAGTGGACGGTAAAGTGGTGTTAATAAATACACTCTTAACCTGTCACATCACTGGTTCCATGGCTCTGACACAGCTGAGCCAATCATAGGGAAGCATGACTAAAAATAACAATAATGGAGTCACACTTTTCCTAAGACATTTGGGGTATGATGGATCAAAAGAATGTACCATTCATTTTGATATGGTACAGTGATTTTTTTTTCAAGTAATTTTGATTTATTTATCTTTTAAAACTAAAATCATAAGGTATATTTTTGACTTGGAAGATATACATGAGTGATCCATCTTCTGGAGTGTGTCCTTATCAACATTTAAAACAAAGATAACTCCTTATTAAAAATAAAATGAAGTACAGTAGTTCTAAACAAATACAAGATGCACCGCATTTCAAATTCTAGGCTGATACCGAAAAACAATTTGGCTGACAGCCAAGCATATGTTTTTATTTTGGAGGACTGAAACAACAAAATCCCAAATAAATAAATCAATGAAAATGCTAATATTCAGTTTTCCATTTTATTGATCAATTGAATTATTTTCATATTTATTTGCTTATTTATTTATATATATTTTTTCCACTTTGCATATAAACCCCCCCATTCACTGGGACAGTTGGGCGCACTCATCATATGCTTCCCGGGGAAGCCCTGGAAAAAGTCTTGCTTGCCTGTTTGTCCGTCCATAATATTGCAAGAGTTTTTGGAGTGAGTGACAGGATAGTTCACCATCTGATGGGTCAACACCTTCTTACATCAGATTGTAATGTGGCCTGGACGAAGCCTTTTGCAGCCATATAACATGCAACTGGACAGCACATGGTTAAAATGTTTTTGGTAACAGCGTAATATAAGGAGGTGGAAGGTCCCTGTAGGCTGGGCAGGAGGTGAGGTAGATGGATCCACCAAACCCTGGACTTTCACCTGGAAGCCCCATGGATGTAGTAAGTGTTGATACAGCTATGGAGATGGGGCCCTGTTCATTCCCATGAGAGCTGCTAATTGACGCATGAAGCAGAAGAAGCGCCGAAGTCCACTGTAGCCACTGAAGTGCACTGACAAAGCGGCAATATGACAACTTGGGATGACAACATTTGCACGTGTGTGTGTGGTTGTTATGTGGCAGTCTAGTGTCATTTGCACGTGATTTGATGAAGGTAAACACAGTGGACGGTCAGTCATGTGTAGTGTCACTGAGCTGCAGATTCATCAGCATGTGTGTCATGCTGCCCTCAGGTGCTGCAGTGATTTAATCACATGAAGGAGGAGCTGATCACACAGTATGGAGCAGCTGTGGACGACAGAAATTGTTAGAGTGGTTTTGATGTCTAGCTGCATTTTGTGCATGTACTTGTTCTTTTATGGTGTGTCATTACAAAGTAACAATGCCAGCTACTGGCCTGGCATGCAAACAGTGTTTTCGGTTGTTTTTGCAGATCCATGTAGGCGACGATCCTCACTGTCAGCCTTGAAAAGGGTTTTTGTTGTGGGTTTTCGCAGTTGAACAAATAGTTTTGCACCCAGCGTAAATGGTAATGGGGTTACAATGGGGACAACATAAGTTGAACATGGTCTCCTCTTTGTGCATATAAAGAAAACTGCAGAAAAATATCCTGCCTGCTTCCACAGCCCCGTCCTTGAGTCGCCCTGTCATCTCAAGCTGCTATCACACAAGAGCCACGGCCACAAACACAAAGGAGAGAGGCTCGAAATTAGTCTGGCTGTTTGAAAGGAAATTGAACATTGTGTCACAGCGACCAGACAAGAGGAGTTCTTTCTCTGTTTTATTCCTTTTCTCCCTTAGGACAGCCAGGTAATCACTGTTTCATGGGCAATATGAATGCAAATGGGCAGAGGGTCGTCTGAACAGAGAAACAGCCTGCTCAAGGTCGACACTGAAGAGCTCGTAAAGACAAAGGAAAGAGCAACCTTACTTAGTCGCACAAATAATGAATGAGTTCTGGAAAAGGACAAGAAGAAAAGAAAAGAAAAAAATTATCTTCTAGCTTGTGATCATTTCAGGACATGGATGTCCTTTATGCTGAGCCAAGATACTATACACTGACTATTTCAGTATATGTATGATGTTATTTCAAAGAATCTAGGAGGCAGAGGTGAGACCAGCAGCTAACCCAGAATCATCCATGGCTTTTCAAAGGTGTGTGGGCTGGTGGCTAGATGTTCTTTGTTTTTTGAAACACTTTATTTACTTTATGTAAAGATGTTTTTGGTAATGTTTATTATAGACCAGTCTCTCAGAGCGTCATATGCCTACACTTTTTACGTCCATTACGTCCTCACATGGTTTCTCTGTGTAATGTACACCTGAAAAACATGGTAACAAATGGTTAATGTGGGGCGTCTGGTGGCTGAGTGAATAAAGCAGGTGCCCCATAAATGAAGGCAGTGTACTTGCCACAGTGGCCCCGGGTTCAATTTCAACTCGAGGCCCTTTGCTGCATGTCATCCCCCCTCTCTCTCTCCCTTTCATGCTGTTAATCTGTCCTGTCTAATAAAGGCAAAAATGTCAAAAAATAGTCTTAAAAAAACCCCAAAAAAACAAATGGTTAATGTTGTGAAACAGTTGGGGTTAGGCATCAAAACGACTTTGAAGGAGGCTGGATACAAGCACAGTGGTGTTATATGGTAATAATGGGTAAGTGTGCGACAAATTTGACTAAGTTAGGTCAATGTTATGCTAAAATATCACTGACTTTTGGTTTCTCATGGGACAGGAACTGCGGTCTCCTGGGTGAAAGTCTTGTGTTTGTTCAGAGGTGGATCAGTAGATTTCTCAGGTATCTGTACTTGAGTATAATTTTTTCTGACAACTTTTTACTTTTACTCTCTACATTTGAACACAAATATCTGTACTTTCTACTCCTCACATTGTCAAAACAGGTTTGTTACTTTTTCAACCTCTAGTGACGACACAACATAAAAGACGTAGCTAAAAACAAAGGGAAAATCAATCGCAGAGAGAAGGTGTTGAGTGAATGTAGCTTTATGAAAGACATTCCCCATCCATGGCCTTATTTAAGAGAACTGTTTGATGTTGTTGGCTCCAAGAATGATTCATGGTGAATGCGTTGTGTCTTGTGCCGACCTAAAAACCATGAGCTTCTGGCATTCAAGAATTCTCAGTCTAATCTGAAAAAACACATACAGGTAAGGTGTATTCAGTTGTAATCTTTAGCTTATTTACCAATTTTGGAAGTCAGTTTACAACGTTAGCAATGCTATGGGACACATTGTTTTGATAGTATACTAGCTAGCTATACACTACCTAGCGCTCAGTCATAACCTGAAAATCTTCAATTAATTGCTGTTGTGCCACTGTTTTGAGACGATACTCTTCAGAGCTATCTGCCAGAAATCCCCTTTTTGGTAAGTTTAGGGGTTGAGTGGTGGTTTTGGTTAAAATTAATACATTTTCTAGCAGAAAAGGCTTTTATGCTAAATGTCCTGAAGGCTAAAGTCCCCTGTGTGCCAGTGGTAGTCATCTATGTCAACTCCCCAGGAAGACAATGTTAAACATTAATATTCATTCATTCATTTTCCGTAACCGCTTATCCTCGCAAGGGTCGCGGGGGGGCTGGAGCCCAGCTGTCATTGGGCAGAATGTGGGGTACACCCTGGACAGGTCACCAGACTATCGCAGGATCTTAAACATTAATATAACAATTGTAATTCTGTCAGGTGAACCACTTTTTGTCTTCTTTTTTTGTGTATGTCTTATATGTGTGTATTGCCACTCACAGAGAAAGCACGCAAATCACCTGGAGAGATACAAAAACCTCACTGCACCTACTTTGAAGATGAGTCCACCTCAGATGAAGGCCCATCCAAGCAGCTTAAACTGTGGGAAACCAAGAGAGTGTCACAGAAAAGTGTGGATGAAGTCATCATGAACTTTGTCATTCAGTGTTTGCACCCTCTCAGTATTGTCCAACAGCAGGGTTTTCAAACTCTTGTGCATCACCTGCAACCGGATGTGGTTGTAATGTACTGAGGCACCATGAAAAACAAGGTTGAGAAAGCAACACTGGAAATGAAAAATAATCTGAAAGCTGCCATGAGTGAGGTTCATCACTACCACTACCGACTGCTGGACAGCACATAGACAGAGTTTCCTCGGAGTCCTAGCACACTGGATAGACCCTGAAACAATGAACAGATGTTCTGCAACATTAGCATGCAAACAGCTCAAAGGATCACACACATTTTCTTCACTTGCTGGTGCCCTGAATGACATTCACACAGAATACAACATCCATGACAAGGTTGTGTGTACGACCACTGATAATGGCTCCAATTTTATCAAAGCTTTTCGGGTCTTCGGACAGCTGGATGAAAATAATAACCAGATTCCACTTGAGGAGGCAAGGCCAAGTGAATCAGCAGAAATAGAAAACAGTGAAGAAGAGGAAGAGGAAGAGGAGGAAAATGTTGACCTTCTTGAGTTTGTTGAAGCAGGAACTTTGTTGGAAGAAGATGATGGCCTGGAATACCAACTGCATCAACGCTGTGCCTGCCACCTTCTGAACCTGGTGTCAACACTTGATGTTTCAGAAGCAAGTTCCAACACTGTCTACATCTCTCGTTCAGCGTTTTTAAAGTGCTGGAGTCTATGGAACAAAAGCAGAAGTTCCACTGCAGCTGCTGAAATAATTCAAGAAAAATGCAAACTCGAGCTCTTGAGGCTAAATGAGACAAGGTGGAATTTTCTTTTCCTGGCTGTGGAGAGGATTGTGAGGATCACGAGAGAACAAGGAGAAGGAGCCATTACAGCTGTGTGCAGTGCTAAAAATTTCCATGTTAGTAGCTCACATTTTCACACCTTAGTGACTGTTATTAATTAGTTAATATTAATTCCATTACGTGTGTGCAACATAGATAAGTAATATTTTACATGTTTGACTTAGCCACTGATATGTCTTTTAAATGTTTTCTGACAGGTTCACTCCTGCTGAGATTGCTTTTCTTACAGAATATGTCAAGATGATGAGCCCATTTGCAAAGGCGGTTGATGTTCTTCAGGGAGAGGCCAGTGTGCAGATGGGATGGCTGGTACCCACAATAACACTTCTCAAGACTAAGCTACAGAACTTCGACTTTCCTTTCCTCCAAGTTCTTTGTGTCATTAGTAGATACTCTTCAAACAGGACTTAAAAGGGATTTGGGCAGATGCTTGCTGATCCAGAGCTAATTGCTGCTGGCATTCTTGTCCCCAAGTTTAGGACATGCTGGACAACATCCTGAAACTTGGTATGTGCTAAAACATTTGCTTGATGCTTTTGCAAATACATTACAATACTATTCTAATCCAGTTCTGTTTTTCAAAAATTGTTTTACAAAACATTTTAGCATAAAAATATTGGGAGCACTTCATGATAAAGGGTACAAATCATACAGTTCAGTAATGGTTAACTAATGCATGATTAATGATATAATGTACAAAGATGATGGCTATTGGGAAACATTAAATTTAAAAAAAAAATTCTTCTGTGTTTTTGTATTCCATAGGCCTTGATTTTCTAAAAAGCCATCTGAAGGAGCAACCTATGGTGCATCCAAGTGACACCTCCCATTCTTCAGAGGAGGACTTCTTTTACCCAGGGAAATGTTCAAGAAAACTCCAAGCAGCTAGAGTCCTACCTGGCCTGCCCAGATGACACTATGTTAGTCCTGAAATCTTTCCAGCAGTCTGCAACTTGTCACTCAAGCTCAACACACCCCTACCTGCCTCAGCTGGCTTTTTAGCACTGCAGGACTGATTTTCAGACCCACAAGGGCACACCTTCATTCAAAGAACTTTGAGAACCAGCTACTACTGAGGCTGAATAAAAGATTTTGGTAGTTCTCACAGAAGGAAAAACAAGCTTGCTTAGACCTGAAGTTTCCATGTTGATCATAATGTTACAAGTTCAAGTTTTAACAAGTTCCGTTGCTGGCATGGAAAACTGATTTTCATTTGTTTGAAGTCAGGCTTTGCTAGATTTTTGATATTTAGTGTTTAAGTGGACAAATATTGTCAAAACACTGTGTCCAGTGATTTTTTTCTCCCTATCAGCACTATGCAGGTTGTTAATAAAAGGAGGAATTTATACTTTTTTGTGTGCTGAGAACTTCTTTCTTAATTTGCAGAGTTATCAAACGATCTATTGAGTGTCATTGATGGCAAAAATTAATTTTTACTTTTTACTTAAGTAGATTTCAGAGCCAGTACTTACTTACACTTACTTTTACTTGTACTATCTAAATTGTATAGTTAGTATGTGGTATGGATTTTTTTTTATAGTGCAAGTTCTGTCTAAAATTACACATACATTGACAACTGAGGCTATCATTGAATAATCATTAAACAACTGCACTATGAGAAACACAACTGAAAACAAGCAAATGTTGATCACCAGTAACCCGTTCGCCAAAAAAGGGCATTGCTCGTTTCTGCAAATCACAGATACATTACATATCTATGTTATTATGAGGAGGATTCGTCAAAGTTTACATTTATGCAACACCATAGTTAATGTGTAGTCAGATATAGGGATACTAAAATTGGTTATAGTTAAAAATAAAACGGTCATGTTTTAGCACGAAATTCCATCTTTGGGAGCACAATCCCAGCATAAAAAGCAATGATGTCTCAGTGAAAAGCAACCTCTTTCTGTAGCACTATCCCCAGTGGTGATAGCACACACCACCACACCATGGTTGGGGCCTTCACTTTAGAAATGTATGAAATGTGCTAATGTAACATATTTGTTGTTTGCAGAAATGTAAAACGCCGACATTTTCTTCTGCTGACTATATGTGAATTCATGAAAAACTTCTCATGTAAACATCTGTGACAGTATTTTGTTTGTGCTTTTTCTTTTACATATTATTGCAATAGTATTATATATTGTATTATCTATTTGCAGCTATGAAAATGTAACAAGAAAATAAGCATTTCACTGAAAGCAACTATTACCTTTCATTGCACCTTGTAATGCATATGACAGTACACAGAGTAGCACTCAACTGTTGTTATGGAAAATGGACTCCACTTCTATAGTGTTTTTTAGTGCTCTGACTAGTCAAGGCACTTTTACACTACAAGTCACATTCACCCATTTACACACACGTTCACACACTGGTGGCTGAGGCTACTGTACAAGATGTAATCTGCCACTCAGTAATTCACACTCACACTCCGATAGCGCAGCATCGGGAGCAATTAGGTCCAGTATCTTGCCCAAGTATACTACATGTGGACTGGATAAGCCGGGGACAGAACCACTGATATTCTGGTGAGAGTTCTGAGTCAAGTTTTTGCCTTCCAACTTTGTCTTTTTGTGTGGGCAGTGTTGGGACCTGTGAACGTCACATGATTCATTCATTAGAACACTTGACACTGAACATTTGTCAAATGTCCTGCGAGTTCCTTCCTCAAAATGGCTACTGTTGTCTTCTTTGTTCCACAAACAAAGTACAGCCATTTGAACTCAACTTCCCAGAGTGCCTTATGTTCCGACACATAAAGCCTCAGTCTATCAATGATATTTTGTGGGTTAACCCGTTTTTGACAAACCCACGTGCATGCACTAATTTTGGTGGGAAAGGGTAATAAGTGTCAGATTCTCACATGGACCTATCTGCAAACATGATTGGATCATTACTGTGACCCCCTGGGATATCACCAAGCCAAGAAGAGAAGCTTCAGCTCATCTTCAGGCTCTTGTTCCCAAAATACTTTTTTTGCTTAATTTTTCTGTTTTTATTGACACCATGACCCCTTCTGCTGTAGCACGATTTTTCTACAATAGAGAAGCACTTATCAACATTGGGAAATGTTACGTGGGTTTCGGACCAAACGCAGCAGACCACCAGAGGATCCCTACTGGTGGCATGTGCCGAGTAGCCAGTCAGACCAGAGGGGAGAAACGAAACCGAAAGCGCCTGACAAAAAGAGAGAGAAGAGTCAGCATCAGGGCGAGGCTGACCCGACTTGGACTGAGAGCTTCTCCTCTAGTCGCAGGAGAGTGGAGTGGATGAGATGTGAATGAGGCTCACTCAGCAATGGGAGATCAGAGACTGCTCCGCACACATCTTCACAGAGACATGGTTAACCCCTAACATCCCAGGTTAAGCTGTTGCACTGGATGGACTGACCTAGTGGGAGCCATTTGGACACACAAGACTTCAAAAAAATAAAAAAATGCACTGCAGGAATTGAATGATGCCACCAGCAGTAAAATGTCCAAGGAACCGGATGGAATTTTTCATAGTGGCTGCTAATTTTAATCAACTCATCATTCAACTCCAAAGATGCAGCAGGATCAAGGACAAAAATAATTTTGTTTTTTAAACTTAAAAAATGAGCAATAAATCGACCCTCTCCCTCTCCCTTCTTCTACCTTCTATCTTGGATGTGGCATCTTGTTATGGCATATGTTGTTAGGCAGTGACCTTTGTCTCTTGGTGTGTTCACACTCACACCAACACACACTCCCTCTCCTTGTCTTTCTCTCACCCAAACACACACACACACAAACACACACACACATGCTTTGTATGTAATTGTATATATCACTAGATAGGACACCTTGTGTGTGGAAATGGACCGTGGAGCTTTTGACTTATAACTAAAATGCTGTGTGTTGAAATTGGTTGGTTAAATTTAGCAAAAGAAATTAATTTTAAAAAAAGAACTCTGTGGATGTACTGAGAGTCCTTCAGTGTGAATGAGAGCTGTGTGACTACAAGTCTGGAAATCTTTAATTTCCATTTACATACATGTATAGAACTCAACATTCTCTAGTCACCAGCAGGATAAAGTCCTCCTTTTCCTAAGAAACAGAACATCCACTCTCTTTATGGGTCCGCACTTATCTTGTTTTAACATCCAACTCGCCTATTGCTGTTTCATTATCACCACAATCCCTTCACGCCTGTCGGAAAATTGGTTTTATGCAACACGCCTGAATGAAGGGAGAAGAAAATCACTGCGCCGGCTGGAAAGAAAACCTAGAAAAAGAACCGATAAGCAAGTTAGGTGAAGGTGTAAATGAATGTGAATATATTTAGGCGCACTGCAGTATATTGTATACATGCACAATAACCAGATGGAATTTACATTCACATGCCTGTTTGTCATTGGAAATAGTGCTGAGGAGAATAAATTGCATAGAGGAAATAAAATATGTATTTTTCTCTGGGGAACTGCATACTGAAATTGGGCTTGAGGATATCAATATGAAGCAGAGTTGAGAAACATGGCGATGGTATGATAATACCAGGACTGTTACAAGAATCATACTGGGAATGCTAAAATGATACTGTCAGTAAAAGCCATAGTCAAAGCAGTGCTGATAATTGTCTACCCAAATGGCTTACTGTGTCTCTGATGGATTCAGCATCATCAAACAGAGGCAGATGATATTTCTGTGTTTTTAACCAATTACATCAAAACAATACAGTCATTTTTACAAACATTCTGTACAAGTTACTAGTGATTCAATCGGGAGGAAATCAGGGACTAACTGATGATTAGTTAGTCCCAGATAATTGGTGTATATGATCAATTTCAAATCAAGAGCTATACAATACATAAAGATAATAATAGTTCCTGATTTGTCTCTGACTCATTTCTTTTGAACTTCTCAACTTTTAATATAAAGTGTTCCCTAAAATTGTATTAGGAAGAGTGAAGGGTTCAATCTTCCTCAGTGTTCCTGGGAGGTTAGCAGAGCTGCCATATCTTTTGCTCGGTGTCAATAAGATGTTAACACGAGCAGTTTTAAACGATTGAACAACTCAGAGAAGAGAAGAGCCTGCTTGTAGTTTTACTGAAACTGTGCTATCAGGTCACTTCTGACTTCTGACTGCTGCAATCTTTGTAGCTACTACTTTGTAGTTTAACCCTGTTTTTCTTTTGCACCATTAACCAAGAATTACCTTACCTCACAGCTCATGTAAATGTCGGCATTGAATGTTTATGAAAAACATGAATTCATACATATCAAATCAACATTTCTAAAGTGACATAATAAATAAGTTGACTTTTACTGTCATTGGGAGGTGGAGGGGATAGTGTATGGCGTGTTACCTAGGCAAGACACCTGGCAAGCTCTAGAACACCACTGGTGGTGGTTGAGACAAACATACAACAAAAACCTGTTGTGTTTCCATGTGATTTTTAGGTAAACGTGGCTTTTGTAGGGTGTTTGTCCGGTTGGGGCGTTTCCAGCAGCATTTTAGGCACCAAATCAAGATATTTTGTAGCTAGCAGGTGGCATGTTTCCATGCATGAGGGTTTTGTAGTGACCAGTCTGTGCATTTCGATAAGCTTTTTCAGCTCCAAACATATATATTCTTCAACAACAAGTTGGTATGTTCCCATGGGCTTGTTAAGCACCAAATATAGATGTTCTGTAACTAGCAGTTGGTGTGGTTGGTTCCTTTGGCTTTTTAGGCTCCAAATTGGGTGTTTTGTAGCAACCAGTCAGTTGTGTTTCCCCCAGCTTTTGAGGCTCCAAATGTTGGTGTTTTTTAGTGATCAGTTGGTGTGTTCCCATGGGCTTTTTGGGCACCAAAAATAGATGTTTTTTAACTAGTAGTCGGTATGTTTCCATCATCTCTTTAGGCTCCAAACTTGGATGTTCTATAACAACCATTTGGTGTGTTTCCACGGACCCATAAGCACCATATGTAGATGTTTTGTAACTAATAGTTGGCACGTTTTGGCTTTTTAATCTTCTAACATGGCTGTTTTGTAGCGACCAGTCACTGTGTTTCCTTTGGCAATTGAGGATCCAAATGTGGGTATTTTGTGGTGACCAGTCGCTGTGTTTTTATTGGCATTTCAGGCTCTAAACAAAGATATTTTTTGTGACCAATCATTGTGTTTATATCAATTTTTAAGGTTCCAAGCATAAATGTTTTGTAGCGACCCTTCAGCGGGTATAGTACCTAGAAAAAGGTTGCTTTTTATGGAAACATAGCTGCTTTTCCTGCTGGGATTGTTCCAACAAAACCTTTCTTTTTTTATAAAACCTAACCACATGTTAACCACAACACTGATGTAATTAAAGTATGTATCCACTACCTAATAACATGCAAATATATTGTATCTGTGGTTACATATAATGTAACATTTTTTTGTCATAAAAGATCCCATCTTTAGCCATAATCAAGCTTGTGTAAAAGCTGAGGAGGAGGCTAAAAAGCCAAGTGAAAAGTCAAGGACAAGAAGGAGAGTATTTACTAAGGTTTGTGTACCTGCACTGCGCTCTGCGAGGTGTACTACATGTTTATATGCATATACGTGCGATTAAGCATGAGTGTGTTTGTGTGTTTTTGAGTGGTGAATCAAAGGCCCTATGTGCAGGGCTGCACAGAGCTGATAGCTGACCAATCAAGCGTGGCCCACCTAAAGCAGAATAAAAAACACCCACATCAGAAAAAGCCCCAGCAGAGAGAATTTCTAAAGTGCAGCGCTGCACTGTGCACATCTAAAAAGCCTACCTCAGCCACTAACACATGCCTCAAATCCTCAGCCAACAATGAGTGCTTACAAAAGGCAGAGCTGAGGGCACCGAGACCGAAGAGAGGGAGATAACCCATCTGAAGAGTGAAGGACACAAGTCTGTTCAACCCGAACAGACTTGTGTCCTTCACTCTTCAATCTGCAGCCTTTCATGCTCGAGCTGTGTGCTTGTACCCTATGTTGTCTGGAGTCAGGCTGTTCTCATTTGCTGTTACGACTACAAATGCACTTTCCTTTCTGTAAAGTCCACATAATCATGAGCCAGGAGGCTGTGATGACATGTGTGGCCTATACACTGCAAGCTGTCCTCCCACATGTAACAGAAGCAAAGGAAGAAGTCAGGTGACAGATCTCAAGTTTACAGGCAGCATCACTGGTCAGAAGTATGCTCTATTTCACCTATAACCACACCTGACAGTTATTTTATAGCCAGGTAAGGAGTTAAATGCACAGCTGCTCTATGCACAATATGAAAATGCTTGGGTTTTTGCGCCCTCAGTGGTCATATTAAAAAAGACACAGAGGCGAACAGTAATGTTGACTCTGATGTGACAATGACGGTTTGAAAGCAACACATAGATGAGGCAAAATTGCAAAAATGTACGCCATTAGAATTGATGAACAATGCTATAGTCACATGGAAATCTCAACCTAGACGCTTTAACCCAATTGGCTTGATTTCTTTCAAAAATATGGGAAGAAGGCAATGAGCAACATTACAAGAAATTGCCCAAAATTTACAAGAAATTAGTAGAAAAGTTAGAAAAGAAAATAAGCTGAAAAACCCAGAAATAAAAAGTATTAAAAAAAACAACAAAAAAAAGAAAATTACTTCAGGAAAGTGCTAAATATTTTCTATTTTCCTTTTTTTAAATATAATTTTAAATAGATAAGTAAGAGAAATATAAATATTTATTGATATATTTTTTTGTTCTTGTTTCTTGATCATATCTAATTGTTCAACCCAAGCAAATTTCAGATAATTTCCTTGCCACCTTTTCCCCTTTTTTCCCCACAATTAGCAGGGCATTTTTGTCAAATTGCTCATTATGTTTTTTCCCATGTTTTTTTTTAAAGAAATCAACAATTTTTGTCAGGTTTTAGAGTCTGAGCAGCACAAGAAATCTGATAACGATCCGGGTGTCTTTTGTCAGATGGCACTATGTTTTTTGTTTTTTGTTTTTTTTGTTTTTTTAGAGAATTTACATTTACCTTCAAGGTCTGCCACACTGTCTCTGTTTTCTTTTATCTCTGTAGTTTTTCCTTTGGGTCACTGCTGTGACCATTTTGTTACTTTAAAATGATAATGCTTTTAGCTGCCTTTGATTGGAAATTTAAATTACAAAAGAATTAAAAACCAGTTCATTGTGAAGCTGTGTGGGGAGAAGGGACATCCGTAGCAAGCGTCCTCCTCCCCGCCAATGTTTTCTCTCTGTTTGGCTGCAACATAGACCTTAGAAAAACTAGCAAAGAGAGAGAGGTTCAATTATAGGATTTCCATGTGGAGCCTCACTTAACATCTCTCCAGGGGAGCACAGAAACATGGAGTTGCACTTAATTTGGCAGCCGGGGAGTCATGACTGTATCATCTGGCTGTGATTGTTCCTGCCACAGCCAACCTGGGCGATAGTGTGAAAAACATGCAACGACACTGATTGTGGTTGTTTTCTGCTTTCTTCAACAAGCGAGTGGGGCATGAGCTGGATGTACGTGAAAGACTGCTGTAATTTCATCGGCTGTGTGCTGAAGGGACACTCACGCGGCAGCAGCTCCTTTCAATTTCAGTATAGTTGACAATGAGCAATTTATCTGACAATTCTCATCTTTACTTATTTATTTGTACTAACAGATTCATGTCCGGAGAAAATGTATCCCCTAGGCTGCTTTCACACCAGCCTGGATTGTTTTACTTTTAATCCAAATTGGATTATCTAACCCCACTGCTCCTGTCTCACACTTGTATCCTGTCCGCCCTTCCTCATCAGTGTGTAGTGTTTACTGCAGTCGGTAGGAAATAACCTTGCTTTCAGTTTTTGATGCATGCAAGTAAAATGGAGATCGAACTGGGACAGATTGGGTCTTTATTTTGAAGGACCTGGCTCGTCTCAGGCAGGAAGTGTTGATGTTTTTTTTGTGGACTTGAAGCTTCTGGTCAACAGTTGGATGTTAGTATTAGCAGACAGTTTAATGGATACCGCGACGCCTTTAACTGTGAGAATTCATTCTCTGTGAGCGGGCAACTAATAGCTCTCCAGTTCATTCATTAATAGTATTTTCAAGTGGCACAGATGCTATTAGAGCTCTGCAAAATCCCTGATTTGCATGTTTGTCTGTAAGAGCTGTTGAAGAGAGCGAGAGAACTAAAACACCGGTGGCTTATAAAAACAACATGATAATTTATACTCATTGCTCACGATAAAGTCATTGCACGTGGAACAAGCTGCAATACATCAAACATATTCGATATATCCGCCACCTCTGCTTATAGTGGAACATTTAGCTGCTAAGAAGCCAGGTATATTCCTGTGTAGTTTGTAGAGACCAAAACGGAGCTAAAGGAGAGTGACTATTGAACTTAACATTCAACAAATATTGAAATTGCCAGCTGGTCAGATACACTGTATTAAAAACAAAACAAAAACAACAGCAAATGCCTGCTATCAACAAGTGGAGCAACTATGGCATCACCTAGAAAAAAGGTATTTTATAACTTTCAGTGGTCATCATGTTTATTCAGCGAGACATCATGTCATGCTACATTTTGTTTCGAACATTTACTACATGTATTCACCTTGTTTCTGGCCCTGATTCTGGGTGTCTGTCACTGACACTTTGCGAAATTTCCCAGTGGTGTTTCCCTGTGGGTTTCAGTGGTGCAGTGGCAGTCGATGAGGTGGGTATACTATGAGGTAGATGGGTAGGAGGCAGTGGGGGTGCTTTCCTTTATATTCCAGTTGCCTTTTAGTTTAGAGGTATTCTGTAAATTGCCAGAAAGAGAGGTGGGTATACCCATTAACTCATACTATTAACTGTTAACAATTCACCTGTTTACCTGAAACCACCATGAATCCTTTTTGCAGGCAGTAAATTTAGAATGACGTTATATTTACAAAAAAAACCAACAACAATAAAGTAGATCAGTTTGAACATTAAATATTTTCTATTTGTTTGCAAATCATTGCATTCTGTTTTTATTTGCTTTCTACACAGCACCCCACTTTTTGGGGGGAATTGGGGTTGTATTTTACTATGTTTTCTTTGTCATTATGACACTATATTATGCAAAATTTTGTTTAATCACACAAGCGACAACATAGGCTTTTAAAGGCATTATTTTATGCAAGTCAGTAAGTTAGTAATTACGAAGCCAATTTATTCCTAGTTCCTTTCGAAACTTTCAACAAACAAGGTGCTGCTCTGTAAAATAAAGACATTGAAGAAAAACTAAGAAATGGAAAATAAAAGTGCTCCACAGATAATACTGACTCTGACACATACTTTTGAATATGTCATTGAGAATTATAAACATATGTTTTAGATTTTCCCCCCCTAGTTTTCAAACATATATTTTTAAACTCCACTAAACCTTGCAGTTTGCATGACATTTCTTTTTTTTCTCTTTTTTCCCCCAAATCCTTTATTCACCATTTAGTGCATACATATTACCATATACAAAATGTTTTCTTGTGAAAAGTGTCCAAACACAGCACAAAAAAATGATGTTAATCCAGGTTGCAAAAGGGTGAAATAACTGAAGTTGATCAAAACTAAATGACTATTTGTTATTTCAGTATTATTGGTTTTATGCATAGATGTTTCTATTTGATGTTTTATAAGATTTGAAATATTAATCTTGGAGTCTCCCTTTAGGCACCACAGGTCATTTTTTGTGCTTATATGCTGAAGTGCTGACAGAACATAGAATCCCAAGAGGTTAAATGAGTAAATGACTGTGTATGTATGATGGACAGAGAGAGATGAACTGCCTCCACAATAGACTTGTTCCCCAGCAGTGGCGGAGCAGTGCAGAGGTTGTTTTTATTGATTGCTGCTGTCTATAGAGCTGTTTGACAGCTGTTCATTGAGTCCCTCACTGTCTGAGTTTAAACATTGGAGTCATGCGGGAGAGGCGCAGGCAGCTTTTCTACAGATGAAAGGGAGATTGGCCTGGTTTAGTGTGGGCTATGCATCGTGGGAGTTTGAACAGATACAGTATTCTGCTGCAATGCATCTCAAACCGGGGGCAAGGAAACCACCAATGGTTTCTGTAGCAGCTGGTGATGTAATCAGTTCAGAATAATGCAACACTGGCTGATCAAAAAGAGGGCACACTAAGTGGTTTGTGGAGATAACTAGGCCTCATGCAAGCAACAATATATAAACAGTTTCTATTTTTTGTTCTTTTTAATGATTTGTTCTTACATTGTTATTACACTCCCATTGATTTCTGGGATTCACCAATGTTTTCTTCTCTTAGTTAAGAGAACATTTTACAAGTGATTGAGAGCACGCTTAAGATGATGTTGTTGTTGCCCAATGTGAAGGAAAGTATGTTTGAATTTGGGGAACACAAAAAATGATTCAACCGATTTATATTATGTTTTAGAGTAACTATAATGATTAGATTATTAAATCTCAGGGCTGAAAAACTCCGACTATACTTGGACAATTGATCCCAAAAACTGTCATTTCAGTTTCTGTGCTGATCAGTGGTGCAATGTAACCACGTACATTTACTCGAGTTCTGTACTAAAGTACAAATTTTAGGTACCACTTATATTCCACTAGACTTCAGACAAAAATATTGTACTTTTACTCCACTTCTATTATTTGATAACTTTAGTAACTCGTTACTGTAAAAATTAGAATTTTGCTCAGAAACAACATGAAAATATGTAAGCGCAGCTCAAATGATTAGTTAATTGATCAAAAGTATTTGGCAACTACTTTGATAATTGTTTAAGCAATTTTTCAACAAAAAAAAAAGGAAAAGAAAAACATTTCATAGTTCCAGCTTATAAAATATGAGGACTTGCTGCTTTTCATTTTCACTAGTTTACTTTATGAATTAAATGTATTTAAACTTTTCTGCATTGAGTTATTTTACTTTTAATCATTGATGTAATGCAAAGAAGTAATAATACTTACAGTATTCAGGCACTTTTTGTTAGTATCTGTACTTGAGTTTTTAGATTTCTGTCAACTGTCACTTAAACTCCACTACATTTCCTCTAAGCATTTTGTTACTTACTACAAAATAAAGAAAGAAGGAAGGTGGAACAAGAGACGGATTAACAGACGATTGAAGGAAAAACTAGATTTTGTTCTTTAAGTTGTAAAAAATTGACCTAGTTTTTCTTCAACTGTAATGTCCATTTCCTTTTAAGGTGGTGTTTGTTAAGAAGAGATAATCTTCAAATTCTCAGAATTCTGACCACTTGCTTTTTAATTAACAGCATTTATTTGTACTTTCAATACTGAAATACAATTAATATCATAAAAACACTTTTGATACTAAAGTACAATAAATATCAGATACTTAATGACTTTTATTAAATTATTCTAATGGGTGACTTAACTTCTACTGTCAACTTCAAGTCATTTGCTGGGAACATTTGTGCACTTTTACACAAGTGTGGCTCTCAGGTACTTCACCACTGCTTGTAATACTTAAATACATTTAACTTTTAAGAAGGTTTTGGTGTAGCCAGAGTTGACACATATAAGAGAAATTTAAGAGAATGTTGCAACATTCTTTAAAATTTCTCTTGAGTTTCTGGTAAGAGAAAATATAAGAGAAGTCAACTCCAGATACACCAGAAGCTCTAAACTAGGGATTGGCAAGTAAGTCTGGCTTTGGGCCAGTTTTTTTGAGGCAATTTGATGGTGGGCCAGAACATAATAAAAAGCTAATTTAAGAAATTGATTGACTAAAAAAAAACAAAATGCAACTAAAATTTGCAACAAACCGCCTTGTAGGACATGCATCTGTGGGATATGCAGAGAATGGATAAAAATAACTCAAGAAATAAAAGAGGACATGGATAAGGCCATTATGAAATTAAATCATGAATTTCATATATAGAATCGAGTCATGAAATGTTTTTAATGAGCTTGATTTTATTTCCCCTTTTCATATTGTGAATAATAAATATGCAGCAGCCTATCATTTTAATTTTGAAAATGATTGCTTCTTTTTTACACACAAAACATCAGTTATTCTAATAATTATTTGATATTTATTTTGATTTGATCTGAGGTTGCTGATATGTTACACTTAAGGGATTCTGTTTGGCGCAAAGCATGAACAACCAAATTTTCTTCTGATTGGCAATATTTTCGTCAGCAATATAAAAAGGTGTCTAACTGTTATTTGGAATTCCAAATCATCATTTTATGTCTCTGCACTTTCTGAAAGTAAAGGAAACCCAGCATTTTTTTTGGAAATCAGTTAAATCATTATCACACACTCCTACTTCATACTTCCCTAATGAAATTGTTTGTGATTCTACCGCTATCTGTGGTAGAAAGGAAATATGTGATTCTTTTAATGATGATTTTATTTCTTCTGGTTATCTATTTGAGAACGCTGGCTTTCCTTCTGCTATATCTGCACATAGTGAACCCCACCAGTCAAACAAATCCTGCTCTCAAACCAGAAGTATTCAATGCTATTTCCTCTATTAACCCAAAAAATCCATTGGGGCTAATCAGTTGGAGCCAAGACTTTTATTATTAGCAGCTCCTTTGTTGGTTGAATGCTTAACCTATATTTCCAATCTGACTTGAAAATGGTAGCATTCCTGACATAGGTAGGACATAGGCTGGAAAACAGCCTATGTCCTACCTTTGCATAAAGGGGGTCAGTTAAATGCGCTCAATAATTATAGACCAATTTCTAAATTATCATGTTTGGCAAAGGTTCTAGAAAAATTGGTCAATGATCAGGTAAGGGCATTTTTATCTCAGCACTGTATTTTAAATTCGTACCAATCAGGTTTTAGACCTGGACATAGCACCACAAGTTCTGAATGACATTTCCAGTGCTTTAGATAATAAACATGATTGTATTGCTCTTTCCATTGATTTATCCAAGGCTTTCGATACTGCTGATCATCAGATTCTTTTGAAACGCCTTGAATCAGTTGGTTTTGATAATAAGTCCTGCAACTGGTTTGCAAACTATGTAAGTGGTAGATCACAAGCAGTGGTGGCGGATGGATATATGTCCAGTTTTATGAGTGTTTCTAAAGGTGTTCCACAGGGTTCAGTTTTAGGACCACTTTTATTTACATTTTTTATTAATGATCTTGGTATTAATGTTACTAATAGAACATTGCATATGTATGCGGATGACGCAATACTATATACAACAGCACCCTCTGTCTCCTAGGCAGCTCAACATCTGCGGTCTGATTTTAATGCTGTACAGAGAGTTTTAGCTGATCTTAAATTACTCTTAAATACTGATAAAAAAAAATATATATTGTTTTCAAGAAAACTGACTAACAGTTTCGCTGAAGTGACCATTACTACCCTTAACAGGACTGTACTTGAATCTGTGTCTTGTTTTAAATACCTTGGTTTCTGGTTAGATAAAAAAAAGTGTCATTTAAAAAGCGTGTTAGTGAAATAACTAAATTGCTTACGAAGCCGTTTGATGCAGTCAATCACTCTGCCCTTAGATTTATTTTTGAGGACAGCTTTAGGATGCGTCACTGTATATTGTTGTACAGGAAAGTTGGTTGGCAGTCGCTGGCAGCAAGAAGAGAGCAGCACTGCATTATTTCCGTTTATAAAGCACTTCTCGATAAACTTCCTCGATATCTTACGGGTCTTTTACAGTGTAGAACAATGTCTCACTTCACTAGATCTTAAAACTATTTAGTCCTAGAAAATCATTATGTCATCACTGATATAGGAAAACTGGCTTTTAAATATTATGCCCCTCACAAATGGAACAATCTTCAGAAGCTCCTAAAATTCAATCAATTTAAAACCCTGTTAACTGACATACAGCAGAGCTAATGTATGTGTAATGTCTACCGCACTTCTCATGTTTTATCAATGCATTTGGTAATGTGTTTTTGTTGTTTGTTTTTTTTTATGTAATCAGGGTGTGCTTGTAAAAGAGAGCTTGCTCTTAATAGCCTTCCCTGTTTAATAAAGGTTAATAATTATAATATAGATTGACTCTCAGAATTATTTCCTGGTATCAATGGACCCCACTAATGTAGCATTTTTTATAAAATTGTTTACGTGCTGGGGGTATGATATTCCATTGTGTGCAGAGTTTAAGATAGTTAAATATTTAATCTGCTAGCTAGCAAGAGAAAATGTCTCTATCAAAAAATCTGAAGAGGAAAGTTGGCGGCGAAATTAGGGAATTCATTGAAGAATGGAGAGACAATTATACGTTATAAGCTGTCACTACGTGCAAAGAATAAAATATTAGACGTAAGTAATCTAACAGTATGGAGGTTATTTATGAACAAAGTGAAACCTGCATTGTTCATTAATGCCACGAAATAACTCGACTGTTAATTTCTCCAATAGTCAGCAGCTGTCTGCTCTGATCTCATTCACTGTCATTCTTTCTCACACTGGACCACTGGCTGTGTCAGCTCCCTACAAAATAAGGATTGAATCTCCTCGTGTTTGAAACACACACAGAAAAGGAAATTCAATTTATACAAAAAAGAAAACAGCGGCACCAAAAATGATGATATTTCAGAGCTCACCAGCATGTCTCAATTGGGGTGTTCTGCAGAGCTCATGTTTCCTGGATATTTTAAAGCCTCCCTGTTCTCTGATGAATATCAAGACAAAATATCTAAATACAAGCCACAGATTATATAAAACCAGGTGTAAATTTACTTTTATTCTGCAACGTTCCAGTTTTAACCCTTTGAAACATGCATCAACATCTGTTTGCTATGTTCAGGTGTCTTTTACAAGCTGTATGACGCTTTGAAAACTGAGTAAATTGGTTAGATTTCTTTTGAAAACATGTAGGGAAAAGGCAATGACTAACTTGACAAGAAATTTGTCACAAATTGTAAAAAAAACATTACGCAACAATCTGTTTAAAAAAGAGAATAAGAAAATAATCCAAAAGCTGGGAAAAATTTCCAGAAAACTACATTGAAAAATATGTGGAGTAATATTTACATAGAAAAACCTAGAAAAGTTTTTTCAAACAGAAATTCTGAGTAAATTTTTACAAGGGGCAATCTCAAGTTAACTTTATTTGCAGATAGAAGTTATTTTTTACAAGAATAACTCAAGTAACCTTTACTAGCAATTGTCAATATTTGCATTGAACTTAACTCTCCCTCTCCCTGAGCTACCACCTTATCGTGGTGGAGGGGTTTGCATGTCCCAGTGATCCTAGGAGCTCAGTTGTCGGGGGCTTTATGCCCCTGGTAGGGTCACCCATGGCAAACAGGTCCTATGGAAGGGACCAGACAAAGTGTAGCTCAACGGACCCCTTCTGATGAAAAAGATAAATGGTTCAAAGTTTCCCTCACCTGGACGTGGGTCACCGGGCCCCCCCCCCCTCGAGCCAGGCCTGGGAGTGGGGCTCGATGGCGAGCGCCTGGTGGCTGGGCCTTTACCAATGGGGCCCAGCCGGGCACAGCCCGAAGAGGGGACGTGGGACCTCCTTCCCGTGGGCTCACCACCCGTAGGAGGGGCCAAAGGGGTCGGTGCCCGTTGAGTTGGGTGGCAGGCGGGGACCTTGGCGGTCCGATCTTTGGCTGCAGAAGCTAGCTCTGGGAAGGTGGAATGTCACCTCTCTGGTGGGGAAGGAGCCTGAGCTGGTGCGAGAAGTTCCGACTAGATATAGTCGGCCTCCCCTCGACACATAGCATGGGCTCCGGAACCAGTCTTCTCAAGAGGGGTTGGACTCTCTTCCACTCTGGAGTTGCCACTGGTGAGGGGCGCCGGTGAACGAGAGGGTAGCCTCCCTCCACCTTCAGGTGGAAGGACAGATCCTGACTGTTGCTTGTGCCTACGGTCCGGATATGGAGAAGGCATTCGATCGTGTCCCTCAGTGACTTCTGTAGGGGGTTCTCCGGGAATATGGGGTATCGGACCCCCTGATGCCGTCTGTTCCCTGTACAACCAGTGCCAGAGCTTGGTCTGCATTGCCGGCAGTAAGTCGGACTCATTTCCGGTGAGGGTTGGACTCCGCCAGGACTGCCCTTTGTCACCGATTCTGTTTTATGGACAGAATTTCTTGGCGCAGCCAGGGTGTTGAGGGGTTCTGGTTTGGTGACCTCAGGATTGGGTCCCTGCTTTTTGCAGATGATGTGGTCCTGTTGGCTTCATCAGGCCGTGACCTCCAGCTCTAACTGGATCGGTTCGCAGGCCAGGATGAGAATCAGCACCTCCAAATCCGAGGCCATGGTTCTCAGCCGGAAAAGGGTGGAGTGCCCTCTCCAGATTGGGGATGAGATCCTGCCCCAAGTGGAGGAGTTTAAGTACCTCGGGGTCTCGTTCACTAGTGAGGGAAGGATGGAGTGGGAGATCGACAGGCAAATCACGAGCTTGGGGAAGTGACCGAAAGAACAAGATCACGGGTACAAGCAGCTGAAATGAGCTTCCTCCAAAGGGTGGCTGGGCTCTCCCTTAGAGATAGGGTGAGAAGCTCGGTCACCACTGCTCCTCCACGTTGAGAAGAGCCAGATGAGGTGGCTTGGGCATCTAATTAGGATGCTTCCCCGGACGCCTCCCTGGTGAGGTGTTCAGGGTACGTCCCACCGGTAGGAGGCCCCAGGGAAGACCCAGGACACGCTGGAAAGACTGTCTCTCAGCTGGCCTGGGAACGCCTCGGGATACCCCGGGAAGAGCTGGACAAAGTGGATGGATGGACTTAACTCACTTTTCAGGGTTTTTTTTTTATTTGTTAGGTTTTTTTAGAGCTATATTTGGCTTCTTTAAAAACTGCTGGCTTCTTTGTTTATTAGAACAATAAGGCAATACAAAACATGAAGCAGCTCTGTTTAAACAACACCACTTTTACTTGTTTTTTTAAACACAATTACATATTCTGTCGCATTCACAAGTGAACATTTAAAGGTGTTTTTAATAATACTTTTTGGAACATGTTTTACATGTTGAAACAAAAGTCAACAAAGTTGAAACATTTTTTTCCTGAGAGGATAAGTTCAAGTCAAGGCACCTTTTAGAAGGGCATCCTTTTGTATCTGGTGGAACATTTTAATCCTGTCTTATAAAACAAATCTCTTCTCATTTCTTTACAAGGAACTTTTAGATCAGGGGTGTCAAACTCAAATACACAGTAGGCCAAAATTAAAAATTTGGACAAAGTCGCGGGCCAGATATTTATTGGAAAATTGACTATAATTGAGCATGTTTTCCCTTCTCTCCAGATATATAATGATAAACGTTTTCATATGGAAACAAAGTTACGTTTTGCTTAAACCCTGAATCTGGAACAAGCAAAGCTTATTAATATAATAAACACATATAATATAAATACAAATATAACAAATATAATAAATCAAATAACAAATAAAAGACACACCAGTGGCATTCATTTCTTATTTTTATTTAAATAAAATGAAATAAAAAAAATTGTATGCCCCTCTATCTGTAGCCTTTCGAGTTCCTTTTCAATGGAAACCTTTTTTCACAGGCCAACAACAAAACAATCAAAAAAACAATAATTTTCTTCAATAAAAATTTAACCAGGTCTGGCCTTTATATTTGTGAACAGATACTCTGCCTCCCACCTATCTAGAAAGCTCCTGTTTTCAAATTCCACCTTTTGTTTAGCCATTTTTTGGGAGGGATAGCGAGGTGACTGAGTGCATGAGGTTGCTAAAGAATGTCAACAGAGGAGGAAGGGACGCTTCCTACGCATTTTAACGCAGATTTCAACATTAAAATCATTTGTCATTGGAGATAATTTAGTTTTTTCAACCTAAAGAAAATTGAAGGTGCTGCATTCTGTGTCAAATTAATGCACAATGCTAATGTCCCTGTTGGCTAGCGGTTTAATTTATTTAAAAAGTTTAAGTGGGAAATTGTTGTTTGTTTGTGCACCGATGCATTGATTTTAATATTGTGACCTAACATAAATAAAACGATGCATTACACGATCCACAAGAGTCCATAGCAGTATAAAGCCTGAATGTAACTGATTTTTTCAAGTTTAAAAAAAATGCCAAACTAGGTCCTTTAGAAACAGGTTACAATTGCCATCCCTATTCCTTTGAAGTGAAATTGATTTTTTAGTGATCTGAAAATGTTGAAATTTACCAGGTATTCCTTGATGAGTTCCCCTGAAGACTCCCCCAGGAATTCCATCAGGCATCGGATAATGGCCTCCCATGTAGCTTCGACATGTTGCTGTTTAAACAGACAAGAGTTAATTAATTAGGGGATCTCATATGAGCTCACTTATGCATACTTGTTGCATTATTGTCAATGGAAGTAGAACCGAATTGCACACACAGTCTCGACATAACATACATACAAAGGAGCTGTATGATAGCAAGGATCAGCTTTGACAGATTCTCTAATAGCTTTTTGTTTTTCAAAATAATAGGTAGCGTATGGTTCTTTTAGAATTTCTGTCACTACTTGATACCTTTTCTTGGATATCTTTATTGTTTAGAACCTGTAACAAGGACTGCAATATTGGTACATACTGGAATGTTTTGCCCTCTCTGCCATCAAGTATGTAGTCTTTTGGTTCAACTACTGAAAAATGTTCCTTCATAAATTCTCTTCTCTTGTAGGAAGTTGAAAAAGGGCCATCTTTCGCCAAAGCTGAACTTAAAGGGTGTGCCTCACTGAGAATTCAATTCAATTCAATTCAATTTCACCAAATCAAGCTGTGTCCAAGTCACAGTTATGGGCCCTTAGAGTAGACTCGATCAAGTCTTTTAAAACAGGACCTAATCAACTGCATGATATGAAATGAAGTTCATCCACAGTTTCATCAATGCACTTGTTTGACACATTAAATGTACTATCTAATTTGAGAAAGAAGCGACCAAACTTCTTCTTTATGACCTGAGATAAATAATCTTGTTCCTCAACCAAAGGTGCACAATCCCGTCATTGACAAACTCATGTTCATCCTGAATGTTTTCTGTGAATATATGTTTGTGCTGAAGCTGCAGTTTTGAATACACATTCAACCACCTCAAATCTCCTCAAATGGCTCCCAATGTGTTCAAAATATTGCCTCTCAGAATCAAAACAACTAGAACTGCATATGACACAGCTAAAAGAAAGAACCTTCTTTGATGTCACTGACTCAGGGTGCTGCTTGGATAAATGGACCTGAAGGGCACTGAACATCTTGAATGAACAAGGACAATCTTGTGTAGAGGCAAGGGACTGTATGGCCACAGCTGACAATTCCATATTTTAGCTTGTGGTCTCAACAGTCCTGTCTGTTTGTCAGCTTTAAATCTACATGTTTTACACAACCATCTCCTCTTTTTGCATCTGGAAAATACATGCAAAAAATCAATCAAACCTGTATGCTCATCAAAACAAAATTTTTATAGATTCAATGTCAACTTAAACTTAGGTAAGGTAAGTACGTAAGGTTACTTGCATCAGCTGTCCACACCAAACTGCTGGTTTACTTTCCTGGTGTTGGCTGTGAAATACACAGAAATCAAAATAAGCATTTATGAAAATGACTGTGCATCAATTTAATTACGAGAGGTGATGCAAGATTTAGTAAACAGTATTCAATTTTAAAGTATGAAATCAAAAAAACTCATACTTGCAAAAGTATTAAACATTTAAGTGTCTTGAACACCAATACTAATGTAAAAGCAGCAATAAAAATAACAATGTGACTATATTCATGTTTCATTACAATGAAAATCATAAGGTTGTTTTTTTTTTGTAATTTGTACATATATTAAAAATAGGATGAATAACTGAAGTTGACCATTTGTTGTTGTTAACATCACAATGAAAGTCGTTTATAAATTCCTCTCAAGACATTAAATTACAAGTCATCGAATGTCTGTGAATCCCAGGAAGCCAGCTATTACCTTAACTGGCCAATTTCCTGCAAGCAACAATATACTTTAAACAATCCAAGAAATATTGAGTACTAAACATTAGATTGGTGAGAGTAATAATGATGGTTTTATTAACTCTCTAATAACATGCCCAGTACTACACAAGATAAATATTGTACCTGTATAGTCAAAGGTTTTGCTGATGATAGAACTTGGTGCAGTTGTTCTGAGAGACGGCACCATAATTTCGACAAACTGCAGAGACTCGCTGCTGGGGGCTAAAAGAGAAAACACAGTACAAATGTAAAAGTAGCATTAAAACTTTTGATCCTGTCAAGAAACAAGCTATATCATAATGCAAATAATGTCATTAATTTTCATTGCAGAAATCATGTTAAAATATTTCAAAATACTATCATAACTTCTAAGAAATCACACTCTTCATATATTCCACCTTTTCCTTGGTGAACAATGTGAAAGGTGCTCATATTTGCAAAATATTATATATTATATATATGTTATATATTATATATTATTATATATTATAAATATTAATATTTTTTAAAGATTTGATCAGCCCATTTTGTGATACTTAACCCAATCACTGATTTCAAAATCCAACGGGTTGTTTATTTTATGTACATATTTAATTGTATAACATCTAACAGGCTATGAGCCTAGTATTTTATATTTTAACATGTCATATATCAAAATATACATAAACCTGCATATTGTATGAAGGAAATGTCATAAAGGGCATTCTTTTTTGGTTATAATGTTATTATAGTTATTCAGATCTTTGACCAAAAAATATATATACATTGACATGATTAAGAAATAACTTATAACTTCATGTTCAGTATTACTTTGATTTAACTGGCTGTCTTACACTTCTCTAAATGATCTTAAAATTGCAATAATTCCACCAGTTCTTTTTAAACTTAATTCTTTTAATGAAAAAAATGTTGTGGATCATCCCATTTGTCATTAAACGTTGTTTTTAAGGCAGTGGGGGGCTCAGTTTTAAAGCTAGCCTGTCAACAAGATACCAAATAAATCTACAGAATATAATGAATCTGCTGATATCAAGTATATATCATTTACTTGGATATGCACCTAATATCACTCCAAAGATAATTGTTTTTATTGTGAAATAATATTTAAAAAATGTCACAACAGATTTGACGTATGATTGTAAGTAATTCAGATTAAATATACTTTATATGCAACACAAATATGATCCCTTCACAGATCCTGGCTGATAATATATCATATTTCTGTTAAAGTAACAATTTAAAAAAGAAAGAAAGATAACAGATTTCTCACAGCTTTCTTCTCTTTTTCTCCTTCTCTCTTATTGCTCTTTTGTGGGTCAGACACACTGCTGAAGTACACCTCAGCTGCAGTGTGCTGGCTGAAGCTCGCACTTATGTTTACCAGCACGTTTCAAGCAAAGGCCAGTGCTAACAATCTCAGAAATTATTTTGAATGAATTAGAAGCAACAACGTTAGCAGATGTGTTTAAGGGTCTGACTAAGATATAAATTATGATTTGACAGACAGCTGCTTTCCCCTCCATGGTACCGGACCCTATCAGCATTGTTTTACTGTTTACACATATCACCCACGCAGACAAAAACAAGCGAGTCTCATAACTTTCAGTGTTACAGCTGCCGCAATGAAGAAAAGCATGTGGTGCTTGGGCATGCATTACAGACCAGGAAATTTAACAGTGTTGCAGTTATCATGTTACTGTAAAGCAAAGGCATAAAGACATCTAAAAAAAATTAATCTGTTAAATATGGTCAGCTACAATCACCACACTTTATTTTCACTTCGCTAGCAAGGAAACAAGCTAGCAGGTGAAGATGAAAAACGTTTGTCCTGCATTTGTAATAATCTCACTGTGACTTAAGTTGCATTCTAATAGCAATGTAAAAAGTTAACAAAACACATAAACATACTTACACAGGGATGTATAAACGAATTCCTCTTAAAATGAACGACAACCCCTCTTCACTTTGCATGTGCATCTGGGTTCATGTCCACACATTCTCTGGTTTCGCTCCTTCGCGCTGTTTTACGTGTCGTCACTCATCAGGTCTGGATAAGGTTGCCAGGTTTGCAGTAGTAAAATTTACTAGCATTTCACAGGTTGACCACTCAATACATGAACTGAATAAATATTACTTGATAATGTCATTGACATTTACATTTTTAAATAAGGTTAAAAAAAATACAAGTAAATACCAAGTAGCACATTAAGAAATATGTCATTTTTTTAAGTAAACATGGGGGAGTAAAAAACTCTTGTAACATTTAATTATGAAATAAAAGTTATATTTAGTGGGCCAAAAAATCATTTTTTTTCCAGTGTATAATATTTTTTTAATAATAAATATATTATAAT
The DNA here is from genome assembly GCF_026936395.1 of Plectropomus leopardus. NCBI lineage: Eukaryota > Metazoa > Chordata > Actinopteri > Perciformes > Serranidae > Plectropomus > Plectropomus leopardus. The sequence goes on along the minus strand of NC_142181.1, from coordinate 38,697,553 downwards.
AATATTTTTTTTAGTAATTTTTAATAATAATAATTTGAAATTATGACAGAAAAAAATAAGAAAATATATTTAAAAAAAACATTTTTTCAGCACTTTTTCTACATAATTTTCTCATTTGTTTTTGGCTTTTGTTTTGGCTTATATTTAGATAGAACTTTTTACCTTGTTTTTTTTTTTTTTTTATCCCTATTTTTGGGCCCTGTCTTGTTATGCAGCTTGTTGCCTTCCCCATGAAAGAAATCAGAACAGTTGCTCAGGTTTAACCCTCACCAGTATTATACTAACATGTACTCTTTATCAATTAAAAAAAAAATCATCTCCGCTCCTCTGCAGCACACACAAGAACAAAAGCTTCAGTGGATGAGGAAATGCAGATCTTCATAGAGTGTGTGTGGCCCATTGGGCTGCTGCCTAACAGCGACTCCTTTCCTCTGGTCAATGAGATCTTGACAGGCTGCTGCTATCTAATCAACCCCTCCACTGCTTTGATCCTCCGGCCCAATCTATCGCCTTCTCAAATTTCCTCTTCTCTGAAAGGCAATCACAGAGTGGAGGGCATTTTAATAGCTATTTGGCAGAATGCACTCAAGGCACCATGAGCTCAGTACAAGGATCTTTCATTAGATTGTCATCTTTGAGTGATGTGAAGCACTTGGGATGGCACAAATGCGGGGGAGCTGGGGAGGGGCAGTGGAGTGGAGGGGAGAGCGGTGACCTTGCTCACATGACATCTCTGCAGATAGATAACTGCAACAACTGAGTCCGTCTCCATCCTGACTCAAGTATGACACACTCTGTAATAAGAATGTCCTTTGTGATTAATTTCTGCTGCTGGCCTCTAGTGGACTCATTCAGTATTAGTAATCACCATTTCTGATGAGTCAAATAAGCTAAATGCCGCTGTAGACATATTCTCAGAGATGTGTCCTCAGACGGTGTGTACACAACAGCTTTTATTTTTATTTGTATCTCAGCTGACTAACATAATATATGACCAACACGAGGAGCTGGGCTCTGTAAAACTGCTAAATAATTACAATTCATTTATCTCCTCTGCTCTCTATTGACTCAAATGTGTGTCTGTGTGTGTGTATGCATGTCTGCGTGTGGTGTTTCTGTATGTGTGTGTGTGTGACATAGGGTATATGAATTGACTTGTGCTTTTATTAAGTGTAGGGCATTTGTGCAATAATCTGGTATAGCACTTTAGTATAATTATCATCCATTTAATTTAGGTCACAGTGCAATACTCTTGGGGTGTACTGTGAGTTAATTGTAGTCTGATTGTATATGTGTGTGATTGCGTCAGCTGTGTTCTCTTGACCTAATGTGTGCATCCAGGGAGGATCTGTGTGTTACTTATAGTTTGACTGTGTATTTGTATGGCTATGTGGCCTGGGTCTCTCGGTTGTCCAAGACAAAGTTCTCCTAAGGGAGACAATAAAGGCTAATCTTATCTTATCTTATTTAAAATCTTTGTCTCTTGTTTGTATGCTTTTTTTGTATAGAATTATTAATTCATTTAATTATTATTATTATTATTATTATCACTACTACTGGAATTTCACATTCAGTTTCCCCAGTTTATTTTGTTGTGTGTGTGTGTGTGTGTGTGTGTGTGTGTGTGTGTGTGTTGTCTCGACATACAACCAGCCAAAAACATTAATTTTGTTCAGTGAGAACATTGTTTTCATAATCTAAAATATCTCTGCTGGCCACCACACTGTTTTGTCCCCTAAAATGTCCAACCTTGTCTATTCTGGCTTGTATGTGTACAACATGTTCTCACAGAATAGGTCGTGTGACATCCTGCGAAAATGCACACCAAACAGTTTATCATATGAGTTTGCGTCCCACGAATGACGTTACATTGTGAATGTAAAGTTACGTATTCAATGTAGAGTTACGGAGGTTGGCTTAGGAAAAGACACATGGTGGACTTACCTTACCTTAAAATGACTCATATGTCACTCAAAGTTCACATGGATATGAACACTGCTTTCTTCACCAGTAAAGTCTAGTGTTTTGCGACTCATCCACCATGCCAACCTGCCTCCTCAAAAACCACTCAGGACTGGTTCCTTGTGTGCTCCTATCAGTGCACTGGTCACTTGATATCTGGCTTCCAAAATACGCAGGTTATGTTTGTACAAATTTTGGTTTATTACATTTAAAAGGAAATCATACCAATAATGTATGACAAAAACAGGATCTGTCTCACCAGAGTCATTTTCACATTCCTCTACAAAAGGGAGCAATGTCTGTGCACTCTAAAATCTGAGATTCAGATGCACACTGATAAAGCCGGGATACATATGTCATATTATGAAAGCCACTCACTGTCTGATACAGGAAAAATTCAGCTACGGGGAACCAGACTTAGACATGACTCCAGTAAAGAATACCTGAAACCTGCACGGCAGAGTGGACTTTTCAAAGAGTGAAAGTTAGCATTAGCATTGTTAAAGTTCTACAGCAAATGTGGCAGAGTGAGCAGTTTTTGTGTGTAAATCAGACTTGAAGCTTCCTTACACTATTTAACAAAAGCCCCATCCTAGCAGATCATGAGATGATATGAGGCAACGTGAAGTGACATGAGGTGATGCAGCCGGCGGCTTTATGGCAGGCTGGTTTTCTGATTTTGGCCTGGTGTGTCTGGGCCTTTAAGGTTGTCAGAAGTAAATCGTCACATGTAAATGCTGACTTTGAGGTGTGACACAAACCTGGGATGCTGACAAAGGCACTTTTCATTCCAATCTCCCACCCTGACCTCCCCACCCTGACTCTCAACTGCACTGTATGACGTCAAACTGATCTCTATGTCACATTCACCCATTCACACACACACACACACACACTGGTGGCCGAGGGTTCTGTACAAGATGCCACCTGCTTCTCAGTAATCATTCACACACACTCATGCAGCATCGGGAGCAATTCGGGGTTCAGTATCTTGCCCAAGGACACTTCAACATGTTGCTCGGAGGAGCTGGGGATCGAACCGCTGACCTTCCAATTAGAGGATGACCCGCTCTACCTCTGAGCCAGAGCCGCCCTGTAATGTCCTTCCTAATGTGAGTGGAGTTCATAGAAGGCTTCAGATTGTAGCTGTACTGTACTGTACTGTTGTGAAAAAAAAGAAAAAAGAACTGGCAAGCCACTAATAGCTTTCAATGACTTAACAACTTTCCCTTTCACAACTGGATGCTCTGCTATACACACACAGCAACAGAATGGATGAGACAATAAAGTGTACCCTTTACTGTACTGCAAACAAAGTTTAGCCCATGGCTGCAGTCCTGTGAATTTGTGTCCAACTATTTTTTCAAAGTGTAACAAATGCAATTAACTGGAAGTAAAGGAAATAAGGAAAGCCAAGTTGACTGCTTCTTCTCTGACAGTGCACAAAGCATTGAACGAGCCAAAAGGTGAAGATACGCATGTTTATGGTAATGAAGCTCATGCATAATGTAGCATTGGCGTGCATCTTAGGTTGAATTAATTATCCTCTGCTTCAGGTATCCTTCCTAAGTATGTCTCTTGTTTTCTCTTGTTTCTCAGCTCCTCTGTCATTTAGCATACATGGGATTATTAGACCAGGTTACAACACGATAAACCTACAGGCCTCAACATATAAACATGGTTAGCTGCTTTTACAGCAAAAGCACGGAAACTCAAGCACTAATAATACACTGTGAAGGCTCATTATTACAAGCTAACAGCTAAGCGGAGAAACTTAACCTGTGGAGCTGCACATATTGCAAATGAGTAGAAAAATACCTCACAGTGATGTGGTAGTTGCTCCCACAGGACGTGAATGTTACCTATTCCTGCTGGAAACTGTCTCAGCATTGAAAAATGCTTCCTAATCAATCTCTGCCATCAGTCCAGACAGGGACTGAAGATAGAACTGTGCTTTATTGAACTGAAGTGGAGTCTGGCTCAGCTAAAGCAGTCGAGGGTATTGATCCATCAGTCAATACCCTGCACTGTCCGTGGCCAAACCTTTGCTGACTGTTGTTTGTATCTGTTTCGAGCTCTCTTCAGGGAGATTGCTATTTGGCCTTGGCTCTCATCTCTATATGCTCAGATGGGATTTGTGCTCGGGCTGCACACACCAGGAAGGCTGTCATTAAACAAGAAGACTGTCAGAGTAATCACTACACACAGTGTCACAGCTCACAGCAGTATTAATAGTCAGGCCTATTTACCAATAATCACATTTAATAACCACAAAGACACTCAAATAACTCAAATAAATTCAAATAAATGTAAAATACATTAAAAAAACAAATACTGTATAAAAACACTTTACACTAGGGTGACCAGATGCCCCCATCAGTGGACATTATTTTTCCTTCCAAATTGTTAAAAAATTACTGTTGAAAAATAAATATAATAACCAGTTTTCTGATGCTATGGTTAAGGTTTGGTTAGGTTTAAGCACAAGAGCTACCCGGTAAGGTTCTAGGTACAATCATGGGCTTGGGTTAAACGCCTAGGGACAATTTGGCAGATTTTATGCACTTTTCATTCTTTATTTTTTGATCATTTTGACTGTGTTCATACATATGGCATACATTCTGGCAGGATGTTGTATTCTCGTTTAATCTGTGAATTTCCAGCCTGATAAATCTAAAATACACAGTGGAAACAACATTTTCACATTCATAATGATAAGTACAAAAAATGCGCCATGGACACCCACTCTGATTCTGTTTTTACCTAATAACAAATCCCAAAAAAGGAAACATTGATCAATGTCAGAATCTTTGTAAAATCTGTGTACGTGGGTTTTAAGAAAAAAATTCTCCTTGAGAATGCTTGGTGAATAATCTCCATTCTTCTTAGATAGCCCCTGGTAACAAACCAAATAATCATATTTCCCTGAACTATTCTTGTGATGAGCCAACCTACACTTTCTGTTACATAGACTCAAAGAAAAAAACATAACAAGAAAACCAAAACTATGCCACACATTCAATCACTCTTACGGGTTCACACTGGAAGCTGAAGCGTTGTAAAGCAGGCCAATATTTTAACAAAGTGCTGCCCGCTTCTTTTCGAAGCCCATGTTAACTGATTTAGCGGTTCACACTGCACAGCTCACGAGCTGAGGCGGTGATTTCAGTATCTGGTCTATTTTTTACACGATCAAATCTGGCAAGAAAGCACTCGTAATCCATTCTTACCGGTGTGAGGTAGATATTTTTTTAATATAAATGATCTAATAATATGCAAAATTCAGGCAGAGACACACACACAAGCAGACAGAAAAACTCTACATGTGATTAGAACAGAGCAGGGGAGTAGAATCACTTGCTGACCATCACAGAGAGATGCATTTCTGGTGTGAGCAGCCAGGCGACCACCTACACAACAACTGAGTAATTTGCGTCCAGTGTGAACACGACTTTAGAGTTTAGCAGGGACTGTGAAATGGCTACAAGAACATGTGATGGAGGAGTGAGGGCAGACTACCCCCAAAATATCAAGAGATGCTGTAGATGCTGTAAAGGCTTTCCTTTTTTGTCTGTTTAAATTCTGTAAACTGATTTTTTTAATCACTTTGTTGTGTTGCAACAGTCGGCCAGCCAGGAACAAGGTAGATCAAAGAATTTGATCGTGTTCAGTCAAAAACATGCTCATCTTGATAATTATATAGATCAGTATTTTTAAAAAATCCACTTAAACAAGGAATAGATTGAACATTTGTGGCTATTTTAAATTTTAAAAAATTACACAGATGAATAATTAATAATTAAATTATGAACAAAATAGATATTTAGGAGATTTAACCATGTTTTTTGTTAAAAAATACAGTACTGTTGTTAATCACAATCTACTTTCTCTGTATTTCATGCACGGTGTATGTTAGTAGGAGCATTAGTTCTCCTGCTGGACTGAACACAGAGGTCTGGTGGAAGGAGAATCAGCAGATACTGTTGATGTAACGTTTGTTCAGTGAAACATGATCTCAAGTCCATGCAACGCATTTTATTTTGATAATTAACTGGCTGCACCGTTGCTTGACTTCCTGCCTGGTACGAGCTGCTCTGATCTGATCTGCTCTCTGTCTCTGCCAAAAATAGACTCATTTTCCACAGAGCAGAGTGGGGTGCCGCATCTGGGCCAATGCTTAGACGCTCCAAAGCACGCCGGAGCAGTTCTGTAGCCATGATGCACATACAGCAGTTTGTATAAATTCATGCCCCAACTGGTCAAGTAACGTGACATTATGTTTGTACATAATTTAAATAAAAATAAAATAAAACAAACAACACTGACTTTTGGTTTTGCATTAGGCACATATGATAGTCTCCTGGGTCAAAGACCTGTCTGTTTAATTCATTTATCCACATGACTGCCTTCCCAGGTGGATTTTGTCTCTCTTTTAAACTACGTCACTTGACTTCTTCCTTTGCTTCTGTTACATGTAGGAGGACATCCTGCAGTGCATGGACCGCACGTCATCAGAGCCCCCTGGCTCATTATTATGCGGGCTAAATGCAAATGGTAGCGCATTACTTTTCTTGTATCACATATTTCATATTCCTTGTGACCATGCTGCATATACTCACTGAGATACCCACACTGCATCAGAGAGGCACAGGGGAGACTGTAGCATATGATGGAGAATTCAATCTTAAGTCATTACCTAAATCTGAAATTTCCTCCAGAAACTGTTGGCATGACCTCTGGGTCACTAATGGAAGTTAAGTGAATACTCTGACTTACGGCTGGGCCTGAAGGACTCCAAGGAGAAGGAACCACAAAGGTTTGAGGTCCCACTTTGACAATTTAAGCCAGTTTTTTTTAAATTATGAGTGTTTTAGGGCCCTGATCCCTGGTCTCCTAAAGAGCCAAAGCAACACCAAACCAACAAATCTGAGACACTGTGAATTACTTTGTACACTATTCAAGAACTAGCTTTGCAGTTCAAGTATATTTTGATCAATAACTATCTAAAAAGTGCTAAAGTTATACTTAAGCATGTTGATGTTTGATGCTGTAAATAATAAAACTATGTCACTGTTAATTTGTTAATCTGTTAAATGTATTATACATATTTCTTTTTCTTTAAGATAGCTTTACTGATTCACAAACAGCCTGTGGATGCATTCTGAAAACATCTTAGGTACCTCTACTTTTGTATATTAATTGTGCAGTTTTTTGCACTTTTCCTGCAGTATGAGATGTGTGAAAATGTTAAGCCGACTAAACTTAACAACCTCTGATGATGCTGACATGTCTTCTGTTCTGTTTTTATTTTGTCTTATGTTCTGTTTTATTTTATTTTAATGATTTATTGTGCACAGATATAAGATAACATATCCATATGTATTGATTAGATTGTTGATTGCATTTGCCACAATAACAGTGGTAATCATTTGTTGATGTGTCATACTTAATTCAGGTTATTCAGGTTGATATCACATATCAGATATTTGGTACTTTTCTGCAGGTGATACAGCCCAACTTTTAGACATGGAAGAATTAAATCTATGAGTGGAAAAGGTCAATTATGATTTTCTAAAAAATATTTTTACTGACGGGCGAGAGGCCAGCATTTTGCACCAGCAAAACTGGACCCTTGGGGAGGAGTCTAAGGGGCCGTTAACGCGGCAACAGTTCTTGCATGAAACATTAAACTTTGCAGTTTGGCCTTTCATTCACACAACAATGGCGTTTTGGGGGCCTGAAAAGGCAATTTGTTAAAACAAGGATCCAGAGAGTAATTTTCTGGAAACACAACCCCTTCTTTCACTGTGTAAACTGGCAATTTGTTGATCATGTGAGAACAGTGACATCAAGGCCGCGCTTTGGGCATGCACATTATGTTTCAGACAAACAGCCAATCAACATTTTCCTGAAATTTGGATGCTTTATAATTCAGTGTCACTCGAAGTAAAAGTCCCACTTCATCGTCCGTCCAGACAAAGATGTCAGTTCTTGTGCATGCATTTAAAATCATCGTTTGTTTACACTAAACGCCTCTATGCGCAGGCGTGTGGTGTTCTTCTATGGTGTGACATTACAAATTTACACTGCCAACTACTGGCCTGATATGCATACAACAAGGTTTTTGTTTTTTTCTGTGTACACGAGGATCAATGTTATCATATGAACGCAGAATTTTTTTTTTAATTACAAAGGAAAGACTCCCCTATTTTTTTGTGGTGCCGTTCTCCTCTAACGATGACCTAAACGCTCAGCTGAAGAAAAAGGATTCATCTATTGAGTTTTCGCTTCCCTCCTGACAATTGTAGGCTACTGGTTCTGGTTGCAGTCTTCAAGAAGCTTGCACCACCTTTGGTACTCCTAAGAGATCAATGGTCATGTTTTTATGATCATACCATCTTTTCCTCTTGCTTGGACCTGTTTTTGTCCGTTATCCCTGGTTCCTCATTCTTGAACTGCAGTGGCCCAGAGGGACTAAAAATATCTCAGTGTTCCTGAGCTGCGCTGGATTTGCTAAAAGCCCAAAGCCAGCAAGCTGTTGAGAGGAAAGACTTAGAAAAACCCGCTAAAATTGACAACAATGTCTGACCAAAATGGCAGCAACAGTTTCACCAGACAATACCCGATAATTACCAAGAGCACCAGAAGAAAGCCTGCAGCCACTCCCTCAATGTAACCTCTGCTTTGTCCACCAGGATCCCAGTTGACACAACACATTTTCATGTGTCAACAAGTTTGATCCTTGATGCTTTAAGTTTGGTATCAGATAATGGAGCCCATATGACTAATAAAAGATGACTAATTAAAAAAATAATTAAGTTCATTAACAAACTGAGTAATTCTTTGAGTTACTCCATGCTTTTCCCAAGAGGATTCTTCCTCACTTGCTGAGCAGTGCATTAATCTAAAAATCATTTTAATTTATAAACATATTTATTTTAAGTCGAGTGCCGCCGTTACAGGTACTTAATCCTCCTCCTTACTTACAAAGCTCTAAATGGTCAGTCTCCATCCTCTCTGTCGCAGCTCATAGTTCCTTACCAACTCTCAAGATCACTGCACTCTGAAAATGCAGGATTACTTGTGGTTCCCAAAGCTTCCAAATGTAGGATAAGAACCAGAGCCTTCAGCTACCACGCTCCTCTCCTATGAAACCATCTTCCAGTTTCGGTTAGGGAGGCAGACACCGTTTCCACTTATAAGGGTAGACTTAAGACCTTCCTCTTTGATAAAGTTTATAATTAGGGCTGGCTCAGGTTGCCCAGACCTGCCCCTAGTTAGGCTGACATAGGTTTAGCTTGCCGGGGGACTTTCTATAGGGGTCAGAGAGCAGTGGGGACTAACACTGCTCTCTGACCTTTATATTTAAGCCATAATAGCTGATTAGTGACCCTAGTTTCGTTAGTGTGTATATTCCTGGAGCACAAGTTTCTTGTGCTCAGTTGAGATCCCCGCCCGTGTGACGGGGAGGAAGAGATGGCAGAGTTTTCGGCTCAATCTGGCGGAGGTGGTTTTGAGTCTGTTCAGACCTGCCACTCTGGCTATGCTCTCTGACTCTAGGATCCTCATTGAGTGCTTATCCTTTTTACTGTTCACCACCTTGGTTCTGTTGAACTGCACTACACTAATCCCATTGCCTCTCCGGAGCATTCCTGCTCCCTTGTTTCCCAGCTTTCCCAGATCCTGGCCGCAACCCTGGCTCTGCCTGATCGTTGTGATATCTGTGATGGCGCTGTGACCATGCCTTTGGTTGTGCTCGTGCTGTGACTGCACTGATACTGTACCCCCCGCTCCCCTGATCGTGCTCTTGGTCCTGGTTGTGCCGATGCTGTGATCATGTCTTTGGACACCTCCGTACCAATATATGCATGAGACTCTTATCAATATCATCATAGACCTACAATGACCCACAATATCATCATAGAATGCATTTGATAATTTCCCACCTATCGTTATTGTATTATGACATGCGTCTGTTTACATTATTGCTGTGCCGCTCTCCCCCTCCCCCCTCTCTCTTTCTCTTTCCTTTTTGCCACAATTGTATTTCATTTGTTGTTTATGTCATCTATTGCACGTCTGTCCCTCCTGGAAGAGGGATCACTCATCATCCTCTGCTGCTTTTCCTGAGGTTTCTTCCTTTTTTTTCCCCCGTTACAGGGGTTCTTTTTTGGGAGTTTTTTTCTAGGGTGATGTGAGGGTCTAAGGGCAGAGGGATGCTGTACACTGTAAAGCCCTCTGAGGCAAACCATGTTTTATGATAATGGGCTATATAAATAAAATTGACTTGACTTGACTTAATTCTTTACTGCTTTACTGCATTACTGTATTTGTTCACATTCACATAATAATAAAACCTAACCCAACTAATGTAATGTAACAACACATAACAGTTACTGTATCAATAACAGCAAAAATAAATTTTGAGTAAGAATCAAAAATTGTTTCACTGACTCAGGAGAGACTTACCAGACAGACATTTCTCCATTATCTGTTTAGAAGCAGCTGGCAGTGTCACCACAATGAGAAAAGCTGGTCCACCTTAACAGTCCACCTTAAGGCAGCCTGGTCAGTTTCCAGTGGGAAGCTAACTTAGCTTGCTCATTTCGGGGCTAACTTCTGTCAGTTTAATCAGCATCTGGCGTGCTAGACATGGGAATGTGTCTCGGGTCTTTAAGAGTTGTAGCATTTATTAACTAATAAACAGCCTTAACTGTTGACACATCACACAGCCGAGTTTCACGTCATACTCTCTGCACCTCTCACTGCAGCTAGCTTGTGCTTGTTGTCGCTAGGGCTCTCTCTCTCACTGTGCACAATGTCTGGAAGCATAATGAGACCGCCAAGTTTCAAAACAATCATAGAGGCAGTGTGCCGTGGCTCTCTGTTTGGGGGGATAGGCCGAGCACTAGGAAAGGGTACGCTTGATTCACAAAATAAAAGGCAAAACGGGTGCAACATTGTTAGACTCATAATGATACTAATCACTTTATCTCTATTATCTTGTTTGGAAAATCAAGGGAAGCCAAAATTGTAATCGAAATTGAAATTTTGATTAATTGCACAGCCTTAGGTGCAGCACCAGTAAAACATCTGAAACTGAGTAAACCTTGAGGGGCCCTTCAAAACGCAGAGGGCTGCTTGACTGAAACAGCACCTCCCTTATAACAAGTGACTAAGACAAATATGGGAGGCCCCAAAGCATACAGCAGCTGTATCGTCTAGATTTACTCAGTGAAGCTACACTTCCCTGCTGCATCTGAATGAGCCTTAGAACAGGTCAACCTCACTGGTATCCCAGGGTAGGAGGTATTTTATCCTGACACATGGATTCCTGGTACAAGTCGGTGGCCGGTGACTGTATATTGCAACGTCCCTCATTGAGCAGGGACAGAGAAGTTTAGTCAGTTTCTTATTGTTGCCTCTTCATTTCGCCCTGAACACAGGTTACTTTAGGCCATAACCAACAGCAACACAAAACAGTAGCCTACCACTTCTAACTTTGCATCAGCCACTTAGCTTTTCACATCTAAGACTAACTGCCCCCCAAGGATAACAGCACATCCCTCCCTTAGCTGCCAGTCAATTACAGGTGTGCTAACTCCAGCCGATTATTGTCAGGTAGCTGACATGACAGCAGGCTTCACAGTGTCTAAGCTGACAACTCATGCGTACTTTACTGACCTCTGGAAATCTCAGAGCTTCATCAACAGTCATCTTATCTGAGCAGCTGCCTCTGAACGATAAGAGATCTAACAGTAATGAAACTGGCAACAGTAACAAAACAGTGGTAAACACAATCCCTTACAATATGTTTTGGACTGAATATGAGCAACCAACACATTCTCATCCTAAGACATGTCACTATTTTGCAATGTCTACATATTACCTCTTGATATCCTGTGACTGCTATTGATGTTCCGGGATGACGCTACCATGATGTCGGAAAAATGCACATGGTGGGATGATGCTGCATGTGATTATGTTAAGACAACACAAGCACATGGTAACCAACACTGGGACATCAACAAATGCACATGCTGGCATGTTTGGATTAGGGGAAGGAGGCACATGGTAAGTTGTGGGAAAAAACATCACATTCAGACAGGAAGCAAACCCAGGACTCCCACATGGAAGGCTGTAGTCCATCCACCACCCTTCCTGGCAACCTTAGGTGCCACATGCTCCTTAAATTACTTGTTACTGCCAGCATTTCAACCTGACACCATCCTGCTGGGTATTATCCAGACGTGACAAGTTCCATCCAGCTCTCAAGTAATGCGGCATGTGCCGTCCGACCATTCGCCAGCATATAATAACACTGCGGCTGGTTCTGTCCAGCCACACTCTCACCTGCTGCCATCCTGCTACGTTTCATGCAGATGCAGAAGGTGCCATTTGGTGTTGTGATCTTACTCCAAAAGCACTGTCAAAGCGGCTAAATTTACCAGATCAGAATGAGAACAGGCTGGTAAGAGCCAAGTTGTAAGAAAGCAATTATCCTCCAACACTCTCAAAACTGATGTAAAACAACAAGGGAAGGGAAGGAGCAGAATACAGTCTGTGAGTATGGAAAGTCAATGAGTAAAGGACTTTCATACTTTAGCAGTCTGTGAAACCGGGGTTGGGATTGGACCTACAGCTGTGCCCCTGAATATTGTAAAACTTCAACTAAAAGCCTAGTCCCAATTTAATGCCCAGTTCCTTTTACTAGCCGGGTGTGGCAACACATTTTGACGAATAAAGGCCTGTCTCAATGTGAGACTTGGTCTGGTTACCATGCAGTTCTTTATTATAGAAGTTCTTTGGATGTATAAAACCGGCATGTTGACTAACTGCTTAGTTCACACATACAAAAGGTATATAAGTTTAAAATTGTGTCACTATGGATGTGCTACACACATCATTAGCTCGATCTGATTCTCTATGATTCAGTCATTCAGTTCATTTTATTGACACCATGACCACCAAAGGAGACAGAATTATCAGCATAGTAAAAAAGATATATTTGGAATAATTTTACAGAATTATTTAATTTTTAAGATTTTTTTCAGGTTATTTCTTGCACTATATTTCTTATTTTGTTTTGTTTTACTTTCTTTTTGTTTTTCTCCCTTCTTTCTTTTTTAGGGTTTTTTTTTGATAAATTTTCAGGTAATTTTCTTGTACCTGGGTCCATCCATCCATCCATTTTTGTCCGCTTATCCGAGGCTGGGGGCAACAGGCTAACCATAGCACTCCATACATCCCTTTCTCAATGCTTTCTAGTTCTTCCTGGGGGACCCCAAGGCGTTCCCAGGCCAGACGAGATATGTAATCCCTCCAGTGTGTTCTTGGTCTGTCCCGGGGCCTCATACCAGTAGGACATGCCCGTAACACCCCCAGCGGGAGGCGCACAGGAGGCATCCTAAACAGATGCCCGAACCACCTCAACTGGCACCTTTCGACGCGAAGGACTACTCCGAGCTCCTGACCCTATCTCTAAGGCTGAGCCCAGCCACCCTTCGGAGGAAGCTCATCTCGGCTGTTTGTATCCACAATTTCATTCTTTTGGTCACTATACAGAGCTCATGACCATAAGTGAGGATTGGAACATAGATGGACTGGTAAATCAAGAGCTTCCCCTTCTGCCTCAGCTCCTTCTTCACCACAACATTCAGATGCAGCTCCCACATCACTGCAGATGCCGCACCAAACTGTCTGTCCATCTCACACTCCGTTCTACCCTGACTCGTGAACAAGATCCTGAGACTTGAACTTGGGGCAGCAACTCACTCCCCACCCAAAGGAAGAAGTCCACCGTTTTTCCGGCAGAGAACCATGGCCTCAGGTATGGAGGTGATGACTCTCATCCCGACCGCTTCACACTCGGCTGCATACTGCCCCAGTGCATGCTGGAGGTAACAGTGTGATGGAGCGAACAGAACCACATCATTTGCAAAAAGCAGAGACACAATTCTGATGTTTCCAAACCAGACCCCTCCCTACCCCTGGCTGCGCCTTGAGATCCTGTCACTGAAAATCACAAACATAATCAGAGACAAGGGACAATCCTGGCGAAGGCCAACACCAACTGGGAACATGTTTGACTTCACAGTATGCGGACACAGCTCTCACTTTGGTATATAGGGACCGAATCACTTTGGTATATAGGGACCGAATGGCTCGCAGAAGCAACCCCGGAACCCCATGCTCACGCAGTACCCCCCACAGGACTCCCCGAGGGATGTGGTCGTAGGCCCTCCCCACAAAGCACATGAAGACAAACAGAACCTTCAGCATCTCAGAATGAATCTCATCCACACCAGGTGCCTTACCAGGAGGAGCTTTTTAACTACCTCAGTGACCTCTGCCGGGGATATGGATGAAGGTTCCCCTGAGTCTTCAGACTCTGCTTCTTCCACGAAGGACGTGACGGCAGGGCTCAGGAGTTCCTCAGAGTGTCCTTACATCATTTGACAATATCCCCAGTCCCGGTCAACAGTTCTCCTCTCCTGCTGAGGACAGCTTGTGACACGCCCTGCTTCCCCTTTCAGAGACATCTCATGGTTTGCCAGAACTTCCTTGAGGCCGAACGAAAGTCCTCCTCCATGGCCTCCCTGAACTACTACCACACCGGAGTTTTTGCGTTAGTGACCTCCTCCGCTGCAGGCCTTCTGGCCAACCGGTACATGTACGCTGTTTCCGGAGGGCCTCCTTCTTCAGCCTAACGGCCTCTTTCCTTCGGTGGCCACCACGACAGGCACAGAGGACCTTCTGAGCACAGCTTCTAGCAGCAACCCCTACAATGGAGGTTTGGAACATGGACCATTCAGATTCCATGTCCCCAACCTCCCCGGGATGCAGGAAAAGTTCCTCCAGAGGCATGAGTCGAAGATCTCACTGACAGGGGCCTCTGCCAGACATTCTCAGTTCACCCTCATTACACGCTTGTGCAGCCTTACCTGCCACCTGATCTTACTCATCACCAGGTGGCGATCAATTGACAGCTCTGCTCCTTCCTTCACCCATCTGTCCAAAACATATGACTGCAAATCAGATGATACGACTACAAATTCGATCATCAACCTTTGGCCTATGGAGCTCTTGTACCAGGTACACTTATGAACATCCCTATGCTTGAATATGGTGTTTGTTATGGACAATCCATGACAAGCACACACAGTGCCCCCCCCCCACCTGCCACCCAGTACACAAGGCACTTGACCACAATCCTTTACCCGGCTCGTGGTGCTCACAGGGTGGTGGCTGTACTTGGGTCATTTCTTCTTTTGTTGCTCATTACCTTCTTCCCATGGTTTTGAATAAATAAATAAATAAATCCTATTTGCCCAATTTTCAAAGGGTTAAATAAACAATTTGATTGTTTTTGCAATGTCTGCTGAGCAACAGTTTTATGTGAAAGGAGATGAAATCCCATCCCATATAGACACCTGTCCCAAATATAAGCCTGTTGAAGTCAAGCAAATAATAGCCTGAACTATTAATTGAACTTTTAAGGTAGGCTCCATAAATATCTCATAATTATGATTATGTATCTAATTATTAATAGGTTACTGCTATGACAACATCCTCTGTTTCTGAGCGAACACTTCCATCCTATTATCAAAGACAGCGTACATGCAGACACGTTTTCGTTCTTTAGAAGTCGAAAATAACACCTGAACATGTTCTCCTACAGTCCCACTGCATCTCACATATCAGATGGAATGCAGGCTCTGTGTTGCCATGAGCTCTTATTATGTCCTAAGATAAGAATTGCAACCCCAGATCTCCTTCGCATTTCTGGGGAGCGTGGCCAGGTGAGGGAGAGGAGATTGAACAAAGCTCACCCTGGAGCTGCCTCGCCAGGGTGATGAACTCTCTCTTTTCCTTTGCCAACAGCACTTTTCACATGTTCTGTGTGCAGCCCCAACCCAGATTCATACACTCAGAGTTCAGCATTCCGGACCCTCTGGACCTGCACACTGAGAAGTTACAAAAGTATATGACATAGAATTTAAAGAAATAAGATATGACTTTGTGAAAAATGCATTTCACCATAAGAGATCTTCAGGACTGACAAACACAAACACATGCTGTCCTTTGGTTGGTCGGCATTAAAGAATCCATGAGAACAAACAAAAGACCAGAAACTGAAACTTCATCCTCTGTGCTACAGTGACTCAATGGGACCCCCCACTGTTATCAAAATGTCTATTTAAAAAATGGTGGTGTTCTTTCTCTATCTTACAGTAGAAAATTCAGGCATGCATCATAATGACTGCTAGAAAATCTCAAATATGAAGTCCTTATTTCCACAAGACCTTCAGTCACCTACAGTTGTTTACTCAATGACCTAAATGACCTTCATTTATGCTTTTCTGACAAAGTGTTATTAACCCTTAGGGCCCGCTTTAATATTACACTCACTCATATGGCTCTGCACAGGAAGTGCTCTTTTTAAAGTCAGGCTATAAAAAATGTTATACGTTAATATGATTTCCCACTTTCATTGAGTTAATTTTTTGACCAAAATCAGTCCTAATCATAAATCTACATTATTTTCATAATGTTAACCATTTAAATGCCAGGTTTTTATCATGATGCTACTTTGTTTTTAGATTAAAAAAAAAAAGAATTATTTTCAATATACTAGATGCAAAGTACATTTTTAGGGCCCTACTGAAATCCCAGGAATTATTATTAGGGCCCGAGCACCGAACGGGTGCGAGGACCCTATTGAAATCCAAGGAATTATTAGGGCTCGAGCACTGAATGGTGCGAGGACCCTCCTGAAATCCTTGGATTTATTATTATTATTAAGGCCCAAGCACCGAATGGTGTGAGGACCCTCTTGAAATCCTTGGAATTATTATTAGGGCCCAAGCACCAAATGGTTTGAGGACCCTCTTGAAATCCTTGGAATTATTATTAGGGCCCAAGCACTGAACGGTGCAAGGACTTTCTTGAAATCCTTGGAATTATTATTATTATTAGGGCCTGAGCACCAAACAGTGCGAGGACCCTCTTGAAACTTAAGGAATTCTTATTAGTGGGGCCCGAGCACCGAACGGTGCAAGGACCCACTTGAAACTGAAGGAATTCTTATTAGGGCCCGAGCACCGAACGATGCAAGGACCCTCTTGAAATCCTTTGAATAATATTATTATTATTATTATTATTATTATTATTATTAGGGCCCGAGCACCGAACGATGCAAGGACCCTCTTGAAATCCTTGGAATTATTATTATTATTAGTATTCCTTGAATAAAAATAATTATATAATTGGCTTTTAGAGGGCTTTAATATGCGCAAAAACTCATGAAATTTGCAGCCTTATCAAAAGTGTCTCAGGTCTCAGGCTTGGACCTATAAAAATGGCTCATGAGCGCCCACTAGACACTTTCTACAGAGGAGCCTCCAAAGGCCGTTTCACTTACAGCTACAATTGGCAGGCACATGCAACACCCCAAGACAAACAAATAAGTCTCTTGGAGCCCTACTGTAAACCCAACAGGAACTCGTCATTTTGAATTGAAAGTGCAATTTTGGTGCATTTTTAGCCTTTCAGAGCGGTCATAACTTTTCGAACTAGTCCTACACATTTTATCCGATTGACTTCAAAATTTGAATATCCTCGCAGAAGGCCTGGGACTTCAAAAGTAATTAGATTCGTAAGTTTTCGTCACACCGTGTGGGCGTTGATGGGCCAAACATTGTCTCACCATGAACGAGGAAGTAAACAGGAAGTAGTTTATAACTCTGAGGGACATGGGCAAATCTTCACCAAACCTCATATGTTGGATGACAGTCTCACTCTGAACACATCTATGTGATAAGCATTATCATTTCTTTTAGCGCCTTCAACTGGCCACAGGAAATGATATGAAAATCACGTGTTCTTCTTTGATGTTTCTAAGACCTTAAGACCTGTGACATAACAATTGATTTAAAAAATTGAGCTTCGTCACACTATGTGGGTGTGGCTTGGTTTCCAACTTTGACCTTTCGCCATGACGCAGGAAGTTGTTGTAAGTCAGCCAAACATCATGCGATATGCCCAAAACTTCTCATGCTTGATAAGAGTCCCGGCCTGAACACATCTGCATGGCTCAATTGGGTTATCATCATAGCGCCACCTACTGGAGACAGGGAGTTATATGTTTTATATTTTGATGTGCACCTCCTTACAAGTTGACCATATTCAGCTCAAACTTGGTAAGAAAAGTGTTGAGACCTTGAGACCTAATCACAGCGCCACTAACTGGAAAAAGGAAGTAAGCCTCTTAACACAACTATGCTTTGATTTACGTGACATTTACGTACATGGTTACATGGTTACATACAAATTATGTAGACTAAGATGACTTACATTTTGTGTGGTCGCTAGCTCCACCTAGTGGCCACAGGAAGTATTACCCCACATGAAATAACTTACTGAAGGATTGAAACTCTCTGCCTGCTTGTCCCGACTTTCACTGAAATGAAAGTTCATGTGCCATCAAAAGCTTTTCAATTTCTGACTTTTCATCATACCATGTGGGTGTGGCTATGATTTTAACTTCGATGTTTCGCCATGAAACAGGAAGTTGTAGTAACTCAGTCAGACATTGATCAGTCTGCTCCAAAGTTCTCATGCTTGATGAGAGTCCTGACCTGATCACATCTGCTTGGCTCATTTGACTTACCGGCATACTGCCACCTACTGGAAACAGGAAGTCACATGATTTATATTTTTAGGCGCATCCCCTTACAGATCGATCACATATAGCTCAAACTTGGTAACAAAAGCTGCTTAAAGACCACCATGATGCCTTCTTGTGAAGATCATTTGTTTTTAAGATAAGATAAGATAAGATAATCCTTTATTAGTCCCACAGTGGGGAAATTTAATGAACGCCATTGCCGTGGCAATGCAGTTTTCGCCACCAAACAGGAAGCTGCTCTAACATGAGTTTGCATTAATCAATTAGCCCCAGATTTTTGTATGGATGCGATCAGATTGCAGCCCTGAACACATCAACATGTTAGTTAACCATGATACTCAATGCACCACCTACTGGCAACAGGAAGTATACCTTGTATACCTTAGTATACCTTACATAATTATCGTTTAAATTTACATTGAATTCACATGCTTTGGTCTACAAATGATGTAGACTAGGATGACTTAGATTTAGTGTTCTCCAGCGCCACCTATTAGTCACAGGATAATACTACACCGTGTGAAATATCTCACTCAATGGTTCAAACTCTGCATACATTTTCCGACTTTCACTAAAATTAACGATCAGGACAGTGGAAGTCACGCCAGTAAGCCCGACTAGTGTGGGGGTGTGAGGGCCCTTTCTTCTTCCTATAAATAATTTGCCTTTTTGGGGGCTTTATCATACTCAAAAACTCTTTGAGTTAAAACAGTTTTATCAGGTCTGGTAAAAAATTTTATATTTTAAGGGTCTCAGGTGCAAATTTTAAAACATGGCTCAGTAGCGCCCCTATTACATTTGTGTGAAACAGCTCCCGCCTCTGCTTTCACCTACATTAACCAAAATTGGTAGGCACATGTAACACCCCAAGATGAACAAAAAAATCTCTTGGACCCATAAGGCAAATCCAACAGGAGGTCGGCCATTTTGATTTGAAGTTGCAATTTTTCACATTTTTGGCAATTTACTTCAAAATTGACTTCAAAATTAAAACATCTTCTCAGAAGGAGTTGGACATCAAAAGTTTTTAAAATCGTGAGTTTTTGTCACACCGTGTGGCCGTTATTGGGCCAAACATTTCCATGTCTCACCATGAACCAGGAAGTAATCAGTAGTAATCAAGTAGTAAATAACTTTGAGGGATATGGTTCAATCTGCAGCAAACGTCACATGTTTGATGACAGTCCCATCCTGAACACATCTACATGATAACTCTTACCATTTTTTATAGCGCCACCTACTGGCATGAGGAAATAGCATGAAAATCACGTGTTCTTCTTTGATGTATATCTCCTACATATTTCACCCAATAGACCTCAAATGTAGTCAATGACACCTTAAGACATGTGAGATAAAAACTGATTCAAAAAATTGAGTTTTCGTCACACCATGTGGACATGGCTTGGTTTCCAATTTTGATGTTTCACCATTAAACAGGAAGTTGTTGTAACTCAGCCAAACATCATCCAATCTGCCCAAAACTTGCTTGATAAGAGTCCTGGCCTGAACATATCTGCATGTCTCAACTGAGCAGTCATCAAAGCGATGACTTATATGACTAATATTTTGATGTGCACCTCCTTACAGGTTAACCATTTTCAGCTAAACGAGGTAAGAAAAGTGTTGAGACCTTGACGACGCCAAACAGGAACTTGTTGTAACTTCACTTTGCATCAACCAATTGGCCCCAAATTTTACAGGTGTGATCAAGGTACAGCCCTGAACACTTCAACATGTCAATTAAGTCTGATAATCACAGAGCCACCAACTGGAAAAAGGAAGTAAGCCGCTTAAACAACTATACTTTGATTTACATGACATTTACAAGGTTTGGTCTACAGATCATGTACATTTTGTCTGTCTGGTGTCTCCAGTGCCACCTAGTGGCCACAGGATGTATAACCGCATATGAAATATCTAACTGAAGTATCGAAACTCTCTGCCTGCCTATCCTAATTTCACCGAAATGAAAGATCCTGGGACATTGAAAGTTATTCAGTTTCTGAGTTTTTGTCACATCATGTGGGCCTGGCTAGGTTTTTAACTTTGATGTTTCGCCATTAAAACAGGAAGTTTTTGTAACCCAGCCAGACATTGTCCAATCTGCCCCAAATTTCTCATGCTTGATGAGAGTCCTGACCTGAACACATCTGCATTGCTCATTCCACTTATCGGCAAACCGCCACCTAATGGAAACAGGAAGTTACATGATTTATATTTTTAGGTGCATCCCCTTACAGGTTTACCACATTCAACCAAAACTTGGTAACAAAAGCTGCTTTCAGACCTTCATGATGCCTCCTTGTGAAGATCATATGTTTTCAATTAACGCTGTTGCCATGGCAATGCTGTTTTCGCCACCAAACAGGAAGCTAATGTAACTTTATTTTGTATTAAACAATTTTCCTGGAATTTTATTCATGTGATCAGGTGGCAACCCTGAACACATTAACATATAAGTTAACCTTGATACTCAGTGTGCCACCTACTGGCAACAGGAAGTATACCTTGTAACACAATTATCGTTTGATTTACATGAAATTCACATGGTTTGTTCTATAAATTATGTTAACCAAGATGACATGCTGATTATGTCCCCTCCACTGCCACCTAGTGGCCAATGGAAATACTACGCCATGTGACATTTCTCACTCGAGGGAGAAAACTCTGCATGCATTATCTAACTTCACAGAGATAAGCGACTGTGTCAGATGGAGTTCTGTAAGGAACCCCTACATGCTTGGGGGTGCTTGGGCTTATAGGGTAAACTTACAATAACTGGTAGAAGCACTGGTAAACCAGCAGCTCCTGTGTTCAGCAGTGTTAAATTCAATGTTTTTCTCAGTGGAGTCAAATATAGCCTGAACTTAAGCTGATGTTGCTTTTTTTTAGGTGGCTATAATATATTTTGTTATTGACCCCTCCACGGCAAGTAGATTGCTTAGCTTCCATGTTTAGACTCCAGCTTGCTTCTCCAAACTGGCAACTTACATCTAATGTATGTAATGACTATGGATAAGTACCTCATACCACAAAACCAACCATCAGCAAACAGATACACATATATATATATATATATATATATATATATATATATATATATATATATATATACATATATATATATATATATATCTGTTCAAACAGAGAGTTGACTGGATCAGTGCAAATTGAAATGAAGTTTTTAGTTTTTACCCTTGGACATCAGAGTGGTGGATTATCTCTGTTGTCTGTAATTCCACAATTCACCTGAGTGAGAGATATCAATGCTTTACTGCACTGCTCCTGCCACAGGTTTTGGGGCCTAACGGTAAAAAGGCCCAAACCCGAACCCAGTAATCCCTTTTATCAAAGTACTGCATCATGGTAAAATCGGGCTTATCTTGTACACAAAGACAATTAAATTAGGTAACAGCGATACTGCAGGGCTAATAAAGAGCTCTGGAGTAGATTAATGAGTGTGATTTATTGATAAGACAAATTAAAAGTCACTTCTAAGTGTGTAAAATGCTCTGACTGACCTTCCAGATCCATCTGACATCTTTGATGCATGTCCAACATAATTTGAATTCTACTTTTGTTGAAGTCTGTCTATCCAAGGAGGGAACCTTTTCAATTTAGTTAAGAGAAGCTGATAAGACATTTTAGCCAAGACTCATTTAGTGAGGTCCGTAAACAAACAAAAGGAGAGGACAGATAATCCATGAGCAATTAATGAACTACGGCAGCTCAGCCACATCCGGAACACCGGAGTCACTTTTAATAATGAATAAATGGAAGATGTGAGAGGACTGCATTTATTTTATCTCAGGTGTTTTGCTTATCACCTCCTCTTCCCTTCTTCTTTGCTTTCCTTATCTTTTCATTCTTGCTCCTAATGCTCTCATATTTTTGTCTTTAATCCTCTCCTCTTTACGTTCCACAAAAGCTGACTTTAGCCCAATTCTTGTTTTGTTTTGCTCGAGTGAATCAGAAGTGGTTGATTTATCCATGCCGATGAGGATGAGGAGAAAAATGGATGCAGACAGACGGACATAGTTTTCTTGATTTTATAGAAGGATATTGATCTAGAGGGACATAAAAGGCACATTAAATTCTGATACCTGTCACATGGCTGTTCAGACTGAGGTCACATTTAATAAAAAATCAGATCTGTATCTGATTTAGAACCACATTTAAAAGTGTCACAAATCTAATTTGAAAAGATATCATGAGATTTGTGCTGTTTACACTAGACAGGTTTCCATTAACCCTCAAATTGTGCAAATTGAAATTGCGCATATAAAATACGATGAGTGGAGACACATCAATATCAAAAAAACTCCCATTTATCGCAAAACATTTCTACACTCGCATGCGGTGGCGTAAAAAATGGCAAAATGGCAATGGCAACACTTTTTGGCTTTTCTAGGTTACATGATGCTATGGCTACGCACTTGTCTGTAGGAACTGGCTCCCTCAGACATGATGCAGCAGGTACTAAAAGAGTTGAGCAGATCATCTGGAAGGTTTTATTCTACAAATCCTCTGTGAAATCGTGTACTATCATACATGGTTGCTCCCACATGTAAGGGGCTTGCCTTTCCATTCATCATTCGCATAACATGCCTACATCACCTTGGATTGGAAATAATAATAGCTAGTGTGGTCGCTGCATCATCACCATGTTTCTTAGAATGTTATCGCCAGAGGAGAAGTCACAGAACATCACTCAATGTAAACGCAGTCATCTCGCAATCGTGTTTTATCATCATTTTAAAAATATCCCTGAAGTTTTGCACAAATCTGTAATGGAAACCTGACCGTCTTTAAGCAATCACATCTGTGTCACATGGGGGTGGGGGGATGTCTAGGCCCATTTTCTAGTTGTTGGATGATCTAATCCAATGACCTTCAATACTTCCTTGGAGAGGATGTTAGGCACACAGGCATCAAAGTTACCAGTACATGTGAGGGGAGTACTGTCAAGTCCTTTATCTTCTGGAAAATATCCCAGATATTCACATAGTTACAGCTTTTTTCCTTCTCTTTTTTGTTGACTAAAGAATCTGCCCATTTCTGAAAGCAAGCCATATACCTTAACTCTCACCATGTCTTTTCATATTCTTCTTTATGGCCTATTCCACCTCTTTTCTTGCCCCTTTTTGTGCTTTCTGCTCCTCCGACAGTTTTACCTTCCTTTAATTTCCTTTTCTCTCCTTCCCTTTCATTTCCTTTTCTTTCCTGTCCTTTTCTCTCCATATCAGCAACACGAAGCAGCTGTCAGACGTCATTGACCATGATTTGCAACCACATATTCATTTTTTATCCTAAATATATTAGACCAGGCATCTGGAAGGTCAGCAGCATAATGGCCATTGTATATTTTATGAGCAGCAGGAAGCAAAGCTCTTGAAGTTAATCATGTGGGGGAGGGTTTTTTCAGGTAGAGACAAGGGCGCTACTTAAATCATCACATAAGCCTCCCCAAAAAGGTCAGATGCTTCAAAACGACACTGAATGCCCAAGAGTGGATAGAGTGGCTGTAATCATTTGGAGCGCCTGCCATTGTCTACAGGCCAAACACATTTGTGGAGGTGACATTGGACATCTACAGAACAATTCCATTCCCAGTGAGTGCTAGTGTGTGCCATACCATGGTACACTTGTCACATTGCATCTGTGTGTCTATAGGAGGTTGTTGGTATGAGGGGCCGTGTAGGGCATTACCTCTCACATTCACATATGAAACAAATATCATTCACACACACAACTGAAAACCACACACACACACACACATACACACACAACTGAAATACTTTCACAAACACAACTGAAAACCATTCATACACACACAACTGAAATCATTACACTGACACACACACAACTAAAAACCATACATGCACACAACTGAAAACCATTCACATCCTTGAAACCTGGGCAAATTGGTTTGATTGAAAAAAAAAAAAAAAACACGGCAAGAGCAACGTGCTCATTGCCTATTTCCATGTTTTTGAAAGAAGTCAAACCAATTTGCTTAGGCTCCAAAGGTTTTAAAACTTGTGAGTGGTGTCTGAATGTAGCACAAGAAATGTGAAGTTGATCCAGGATTTAAAGGGTTAACCTTGTCTAGCATCTTTTTTTAAAATTAATTAATTAATAATTAGGTAGAGAATTACCAAATTTAAAATGTGTGCATATCAGTGTCTCTTTAATCATTTGTCAATCACTACTTCCTGACTTCTTCTGGTTGCTTATATAAGGTGCCTGTCTACATTGGCTGTACAGTAATAGCAAGTCCATGCATTGTTTCCCTGTGTCCTCTATAAGACAAGCATTTTCTCATCTGACGCCCCATTAGTGGACATCATTTTTGTCCACTACGCCTTCCAAAACTGTTTTATTTTACTGTTGAAAAGTAGGTATAAAATATTTTGTTTTCTGATCCTATGGTATACATTTTTATAAGTTAATGGGTACCATGACATCTAAACATAGGTAAAAAAATCAGCAGAAGAAAGCAGCTGAGTAATTTCTTTTGATTTTAAAATGTTTCCTTGTTTCCTCCCACAGTGTACTGCCCAGCACTGCAGTCGTCATACTTGCTAACAGCCTTGGGTCTGCTTGATACAAAGTAGTCTGTACCGAATATCAAGTCTAAAAGATAAAGTGTTTGTAGCACTTTAATGGCCACACCTGAGACAAGGTGAAACATCTCTTTTATATCCAATTTTGGACAGTCTCTCCTAAAAAAATTCATGGTGTTGTATTTGTACACAATCTAACATTTTAAGTAACGTGTTAAAATCAAACAAATCTTCTCACCGCACATCTAACCAATCACTGCATAAAGTGAGGGTACTTGTGGGATTGTAGATTTTGGAAAAGTCACAAAACATTGTCACATGCAAACCTCCCAATTGCAATGTCAGGAAACAGAACTGGGAGTAGGTTTGAGCATGAGTGTGAAACATGCTGATGTTCAAATGTGAGACATTTTGTTGCCAACCTCTGTTGCCGGGAGCAATTTGGGGTTCAGTATCTTCCCCAAGGAGGAGCCAGGGACCTTCCGATTAGAAGACAACCCGCTACCTCTGAGCCACAGCCACACTTAGACAGTACAGACTGCACTGGAGCCTGCACTGTGTAGGGGGACCATGGTACCAGTGGGCCCCACCAGATGGAGAGAGGGAGATTTGTGTTTATTACTGTAGCAAAAATGAATCCTTTTAAAGATTATATGGATGATTCAGTTTAAGATACATATTGTCAAATATGCAAACCCATCTCTATCATGGTGTAATAAAAAAGTCAGAACCAACCAAATCCATCCATCCATCCATTTCTTCCGCTTATCCGGGGTCGGGTCGCGGGAGCAGCAGCCTAAGCAGGGAAGCCCAGACTTCCCTCTCCCCGGCCACTTCATCCAGCTCTTCCCGGGGGAACCCGAAGCGTTCCCAGGCCAGCTGTGAGACATTGTCTCTCCAGCGTGTCCTGGGTCTTCCCCGGGGCCTCCTACCCTGACATACCCTGAACACCTCACCAGGGAGGCGTCCTGGAAGCATCCTAATTAGATGCCCAAGCCACCTCATCTGGCTCTTCTCAACGCGGAGGAGCAGCGGCTCTACTCCGAGCTACTCCCGGTTGACCGAGCCTGTCACCCTATCTCTAAGGGAGAGCCAAGCCACCCTAAGGGGGAAGCTCATTTCAGCCGCTTGTACCCGTGATCTTGTTCTTTCGGTCACTTCCCAAAGCTCGTGACCATAGGTGAGGATAGGAACGAAGATTGACCAGTAAATCGAGAGCTTTGCCTTTCAGCTCAGCTCCCTCTTCACCACGACAGATCGGTGCAGAGTCCGCATTACTGCAGACGCTGCACCGATCAGCCTGTCGATCTCCCGCTCCATCCTTCCCTCAGTCGTGAACAAGACCCCGAGGTACTTAAACTCCTCCACTTGGGGCAGGAGCTCGTCCCTGACCTGGAGGGGGCACTCCACCCTTTTCCAGCTGAGAACCATGGTCTCGGATTTGGAGGTGCTGATTCTCATCCCGGCCGCTTCACACTCGGCTGTGAACCGATCCAGTGAGAGCTGGAGGTCACGGCCTGATGAAGCCAACAGGACCACATCATCTGCAAAGAGCAGAGACCCAATCCTGAGGTCATCAAACCAGAACCCCTCAACACCCTGGCTGCGCCTAGAAATTCTGTCCATAAAAATCATGAACAGAATCGGTGACCATGGGCAGCCCTGGCGGAGTCCAACCCTCACCAAAAACGAGTTTGTCTTACTGCCAGCAATGTGGACCAAGCTCTGGCACCGGTCATACAGGGAATGGACAGCCCGTATCAGGGGGTCCAAAACCCCATATTCCCAGAGAACCCCCCACAGGACTCCATGAGGGACACTGTCGAATGCCTCCTCCAAGTCCACAAAACACATGTGGACTGGTTTGGCAAATTCCCATGCACCCTCAAGGACCCTGCCAAGGGTCCAGAGCTGATCCACAGTTCCATGACCGGGGCAAAAAACCGCACTGCTCCTCCTGAATCCGGGGTTCAACTATCCAGTGGACCCTCCTCTCTAGTACCCCCGAATAGACCTTACCAGTGTGATCCCCCTGTAGTCGGAACACACCCTCCGGTCCCCCTTCTTAAAAAGAGGGACCACCACCCCAGTCTGCCAGTCCAAGGGCACTGCCCCTGATGTCCACGCAGTGTTGCAGAGTCGTGTCAACCATGACAGCCCCACAATATCCAGGGCCTTGAGAAACTCCGGGTGGACCTCGTCCACCCCTGGGGCCCCGCCACCGAGGAGCTTTTTGACCATCTCGGTAACCTCAGCCCCAGACATGGAGGAGCCCATCCCCGAGTCCCCAGGCCCAGCTTCCTCACCGAAAGGCATGTCAGTGGGATTGAGGAGGTCTTCGAAGTATTCCTTCCACCGATCCGCAACGTCCCGAGTCGAGGTCAGCAGCACCCCGTACCCACCATACACAGTGTTGACAGAGCACTGCTTCCCCCTCCTGAGATGGCGGATGGTGGTCCGGAACCTCTTCGAAGCCGTCCAGAAGTCATTCTCCATGGCCTCACCGAACTCCAGTGGCAACTCCAGGGTGGAAGAGAGTCCATCCCCTCTCGAGAAGACTGGTTCTGGAGCCCACGCTGTGTGTCAAGGTGAGGCTGACTATATCTAGTCAGAACTTCTCAATCTCGCGCACCAGCTCAGGCTCCTTCCCCACCAGAGAGGTGACATTCCACGTCCCCAGAGCTAGCTTCTGAGGCTGAGTATTGGACTGCCAAGGTCCCTGCCTTCGGCTGCTGCCCAACTCACACGGCACCCGCCCCCTATGGCCCCTCCTACGGGTGATGAGCCCATGGGCAGGAGGTCCCACGTCGCCTCTTCGGGCTGTGCCCGGCCGGGCCCCTTGGGTAAAGGCCCGGCCACCAGGTGCTCGCCATCGAGCCCCACCCCCAGGCCTGGCTCCAAGGGGGGCCCCGGTGACCTGCATCCGGGCGAGGGAAACTCTGGACCATTGGTCTTGTTCATCATAAGGGACCAGTGAGCTACACTTTGTCTGGTCCCTCCCCTAGGACCTGTTTGCCATGGGTGACCCTACCAGGGGCATACAGCCCGACAACTGAGCTCCTAGGATCACTGGGACACGCAAACCCCTCCAATTTTGTTTAGGTTTATTTACATATACTATAAAAAAATCAACAAACTATTAACAACTATTAAATGAATGTATGTTGTTGTTTGATCATGGAACAAGACAATAAGACTCCAGCAGGTGAAGCGCAAAATCTGTCAACACTGACAAGCTGAGCACATCGTGGTAAGCCCAGCGAGCAGTCAGGCCATTCAAACACAAAAGCAATTACAAGAAAAGAACAAGAGGAGAAGACTGCAAAGCTCCCTGAATTACATTATTTATATAACCACCCAGCTGAGGCAGCCTTACCTTCCAGCTGTGTTTGAAAACAACACAAAGTTTTCCAAACACAAAGAAAAACAACCCTAAAGAGTTAACATAGCAGCTAAATCAATCTTTTTTGATCAGGTGCTTAAAATTCCAACAATAAATCCCCTTAGTACTTACAAAATAGTACCCTTTTGTGTGCAGTTTATATAAAGCACTTTGTTAACTTTGCAAGATAAGAAAAAACTGATGCCCAAATGCCAGATTTCTATTAAAAGTTAGTTTCTACAATAATACTGTTAATAAACTGATAATAAAACAGCTCAAATGTAGTGTAAATACCTATTCTCTGCCGTCCCTTTTTAAAGCCCTTCATTTTTGTCCTGTCAGGACTCTCATCTTATATATTATTTCATTCCTTTTGCTGGTGTTTTAGGTTTTCGCCATGGTATCGTTTAAGTATCGGTATCGAGATACTTTGGGCAGGTATCGTTTCGAAGTCATAATTTTGGTGTCATGACAACACTACTACCAGGGGGATAGCCAGCCTATGAATTATAATGGAAAGCCAACTAATAACCTAGTTGATGCTGGCTGTTCCTAGTATTAGAAAACCGTTATTTACATGTTTTTAGTTGCAGGCCTAACCAGTCAGAAACAGAGTCAGAACCATTTAAATATGTGAGTACAGGGTGCTTTTCCAAGGGGATTTAGGGTACCTGATGGGCCAGCATGCCCCTGTTTCCATGGTTATTATTTTAGAGTCGGGTTGCCACTAAGCACCTGTTTCATTGTGTGTGTATGTGGACTTTTGTGGGTAAATGTGTGCATGCTGCTGTAACTGGCCAGTTTTTGGAACATGGTGTTGTTTGTTGATAAGTATTGTAGCTCTCTTTTCTCTTATTTACTATAATCTCTTGCTTTTGTTGTGGTCCGAGATTTTGGCTCTGTTGTTTGTTCTGCAGTTGCCTGACTTCTCTCTCCCTGTCTCCACAGCATGAGCACCGAGGAGTGGGGCGATCTCCAGGAGCACTGGGCGCCCGGCACAGCTGCAGCTTGTTCTGCCTAAATTGGCTGGCTTTATAAGCCACGCTCCCTTTGTCTCCTGTGCGGGATGATTTCCTGGTGTCTCAGTGTCTCTCCCTCGTGCTCCATGTGATCTCCTGTCTTCGCCTCGAGTTTTGCTCCTGTCCTTGTGAGTGGTTGTGAGTTTTGGGTGCCTCGTCGCCATTTACTTTGCTGTTTTCGATCAGTTTTTCTCTGTTTTATAATAAAAGTAGATTTTTGTTTGAAACTCTGCAACTGGGTCCTGGCGTCTGTTGGCTCACACGTAACAGCTTTTTTGTGGAGGAATGTAGTTGTTGTGAGATTGTTGGACTAAAAATGCCTGAAAAAGTCTGCAGTCATTTCAGCAGACAGAGAAATGGACTGCTGGACAATAGCAGAGGTATCTCATTCCCGAATTAAAATCCAGCACATTCTTGGTACTGTATATGTACACCTCATTGTGTGTGCATATCTATGTGTGTGCTTCTTTACTTCCGAACACAAGGGCCCCTCATAATAGCCTCTAATGGACTCTGTTCTCTCCTCCAATCACAAGCATGCATCCCTTCATTGAAATTTGCATTAACATAGTCAGCCAATCTGGACCTTAATTACCTTAAGACATGCTGAACCCACAACATGTAAGGTAGCACATACCACTGTCTACTACGGCTGTTCTTCTTAGCAAATGGGAAATTAGCCCACAGACTTTCTTTCTCAATGAATGCAGTCATCATCGTTGGCACAAACCAATCAATTTCCTTGGCGCAGACCTTGCAGAGAGCAGTGTTCAGGAGCCACCAGCCTGCGAGGCTAGCCCATTCTCACTCCTAACTCGTCAAATATGTCGCCTCTGTCAGTGCTTTTGGCATACGAGCATGACGCCGAACACCACATTCCTAAATGCAGCTGGACGGCATCAGATGAGAACGTGCTCGGACAGAACTGGCGGGGTTGATATGATAGACAGTATTATCTATAGTCCAGTAGAGGGTTTTGCTTTGCTAATAGAATTAGGTTTACAATATTGAACACTACTTCACATTACTTGAATTAATATATTATATCTGCGGGGAGTGTGGTTGTTCTCTCAGAGTCAACCATGGGTTCTCTGGCTTCCTCCCACATTACAAAGACATGCAAATTAATTGGTGACTCTAAATTGGCCATAGGTGTCAATGTGAGCATGAATGGTAGTCTGTTGCTACTTGTTAGCCCTGCAATAGTGGCAACCTATCCAGGGTGTACCCCCCCCCACCGCACAACCCCTGACAGGTTAAGCGCTTACGGATATGAATGAATGACTGTTGAATCATAGCTAGACCTACAAAATTATTTGTAACTGCACGCTGCCTAAAATTACAGATGTGCAGTAACACTGAACACAGAACAGAACACAATACAGAACAGAATAGAACACATTAATCTAATTCACGTCAATCTTTTCAGTTGTTCGTTTCAGTCCCATGATGATGGTGAGTTATTTATTTATTTATTTGTAGCTTTTGTAACAGTTTATAGTCCAGTGCTTATTTCTTTTTCAGCATTGCTTTGCTTGCTTTGTCTGCTTTGTATATTAAATAAATACCTTAAATGAATAACCATATCTAGAGAACTGGTTTTGGAAAATCAATGCACCACTTATTGAGAAATTTAAGCATAGTCATATATTTATGAGTTCTAAATGATTAATATCAAAGACAGACAAAGGGTGTCTCGCTCTCTCTCCTTTTTTTTTGTTTTTTGTAGACTCAGCAGAGAAAGTCTTCATGAAAATGATTACTGAGGAGGGGCAATAAGGTTTTCACTGCTGATGGAAAGAAAAAGATTTCATGCTCAGTAAAAAAAAAGGCAAGATGCTTAACTGAATGCACATTTATGCAGAGCATCATTCCCAATCACATGGACTTCATTGTTCTACTGACTGTGAGGCCATAACCTAAATCCACTGAGACAAAACCTATTTTTAATCACATGCAGAAGACCGACTGTTGAGTTTTGACTTGGGACACAAGAGCCAGTGTCAAAGATGAAACCTACAATTTATGTACTGTGGGAATTCTCAAGGGTAAATTCTCAAGGTTATTAAGAACTAACTGACATTTAGCTCATGAAATATTATCTGCGTGACAAATGCTATCCTCAACATGAAAAAGAAAATGGCCACACTGACCTCATCATGCAAAGCGTTTTTATCTTGTCATATATGTGAGGAAATGTAAGCTGGTATTTCAGAATCTGCTCAACTATGAAAGCATGCTTCATGTTTCATATATCTGTGACATGTTTCTGGTGAAATCCTCTTACAAAATCCAAACATATGGTGGAAGGGAGAGCAGCATAATGGAATTGTATTTTTACAATGAACATTGAATCGTTCTCCTGTCAGAGCAGCTGCTATGTAAGCTGTATATCCGCAGTGCTGGCCCAGAGACAGCTGGAGAACTATTGTTGGTGAAAAATTAAAATGCTAATTGAAGCCATCAATCTGACAGTAGGCAAACAGCATGCTCAGTGTTTTAACAGTTTAAACAGCGACAATGTCTTTACACTGTCGGAGTGGGTCCAGACCCATTGTATGCACAGGGACAACACAGTGTAATAAAAACTGAGCACTGGCATAGGTCACACACACACACACACACACACACACACACACACACTATTGATTACGGTGTCAGTATGTCACCCTGCTGGAAAGGCAATCCATTTAAACACCATGTCCATAGTCACTAATGTCAGTCACTCACACACACACACACACACACACATCAAATGATAGTATTATAGTGTTTGTCGTTAATTTACAGTCAAAAAAGAGGGCAGTCTGAGGGTTACAAAAGCTGGAAGCAAACCAACACCTTCTCAGCACATATTGCCATTTTGCCAGTGGGCCTTCCCGTCTCTATTTTTTGCTCTAGGTATCCCTCTGCATCTGCTGTTAACATTCTGGGATGCCACAACCGAGGCCAGGATGTCAGCGAAAGCACATGGTTAGAATTAGGCAACAAAAGCATGCGTCAACCAACACTAGGACATCAACAAAAGCACATTGTTAGGATTAGGTAAGAAACAAATTGCGGGGTTTGTTGGACCCATCCACCACCCTTCCCTGGCCTATAAAGACCTTCCAGCTCCTTATATTACCTTGGTAGAAGAAGTGTTTCAGCCTGACGCTGACCAATGACCAATCATGGTTAGGAAGGTCTTTTAGGCTCTGTCTGGCTGTGTTATCAACTGACACTGTTTGACTTTGTATCCTTCCGGCGATCTGGGCGACCGGCAGCGTATTATAACACAATGGAAGGTTCCATCTGGCTGTGTTACAAACTTTGCTGGTTGGCAGTAAAAGGTGGCTTTTAGTGTCGGAATCTTGCACAACAATTACTGATAAAGTGCTGGTATTTGATGACTGTGGAATGAGAACAGGCTGAGTACACACCACAACCAAGTTTACTGACCACACAGCTGTGGTTGATCTGCTTACAGAAAACAATGAAAAGGCCTGAAGAAAGAAGAGGACTTGAACAGCTGGTATCAGGCTTCTCCTGAATGTCAGTAAGTCTATGGAGATGATAGGGCACTTTGGGAAGAAGCAGGGAAGGAACTATGCCAACCTAAACATAACTGGGTCCTCAGTGCAAAGGGTGGAATCCTTCAAGAACCTTGGTGTCAAAACCACCAAGGGCCTGACCTGGACACTGCATTCTGTCTTAGTGAGAAAGGCAAGACAGAGACTTTTTGGTGATTTATTTAGTGTCACAAAAAAATAGACAGATGAATGTTCATTGTGCAATTATGCACAGCTGTTCGGCCGCTCAAGCTCTATCTTCCTCCTTCTCATGGCACAGTGACCACCCAGAAAGAAAAGTAAGTTCAAAATAAAAATGGCTACATGGTTTGATTGACATTTTGACAGTAAGGAAGTTGAGGCATTTCTAATCCTGCACCATCAAAAGCATCCTGGTATGGAAACAGCACTTAACAAGACCGCAAGGCTGCAAAAAGTGGTTAATTCAGCAGAACATACAACAGGCTCTACCCTGCTGAAAGGATCTTTACACTGGGCACTGCAAGAATCAGGCCAGAAGAATCATTGAAGATCCCAAGCAACAAGTATTTTCTTCCTGCTGAAGATAGTACCCAATACACACCCTCCAACTCTAAACAAAACCAACTGAATTCCTGAATGTATAGGCTTACCAGTGGCCAATGTTAGCAAACCATCTAACAAGACGCAACATGTAATGAGACAACTTTATGACAACTTTGGATTAACTGGGAGGTGCATTTCTTTTCTTGGTAGAGGCCAGCCACTCTCTCATACCTCCGGCCTATGAGGTGTCCTGAAAACCACAAGTTTTCATACAAATCTGATAGCCTTGTTTTATGCATTGATACCAAGAATTTGTAATAAATACATTAAGATGACCTTTAGCCAAAAACAAGTATTACTGCCACATAGTTGTATACCCCTGCGTACCAGTCAAGTTACACTTAAAGTTTACATCTATGTCTGAAAACATGGATGCTTCGCACGCATATTCCTCCCAGCAGCATAGAAGATCTCTACAGCCAGTACAGTTTTAAGGTGGCACACAAAATTAGTGTCACCAATTCTTACCAAATGTCTCCCCTTCTGTTCCTGACTCATGACGATGAGTAATGGCCAAAAAGTGTTTGTGCAGAACATTATGATGTTATAGTTGACCTTTGATCTCTTGGATAAAAAAATGTCAGAATTCCGTGATTATATCCCGTTCCACATTTGTGTGGAATGTTGAGTTATGGTGAAAAATAGGTTTTATGACATGACAATGACCTTCAACCACCGGATTCTAAACAGTTCATTCTTGAGTCCAAGTGGACGTTTGTGCCAGGTTTGACAAAATTCCCTCAAGGCCATCTTTAGACATTAACAAGAATGGGATGAATGCAAGATCACCGTGACTTTGACCTTTGACCATCAAAATCTAATCAGTTCATCCAGTCCAAGTCAAGTCCACTTGAGCATTTGTGTAAAATCAGAAGAAATTCCCACAAGGTGGGGCAGCCTCTAACTCACCTGCTAGAGTGTGCGCCCCATATGCCAAGGCCTTTGCAGTGGCCCTTTGCTGCATGTCATCCCCCCTCTCTCCCCCACATTTCCTGTCTTTATAGCTGTCCTATCAATAAAGGGAAAAATCCCCCCCAAAAAATCTTAAATAAATAAATTCCCTCAAGGTGTTCTTGAGATATCACTTTCACAAGAATGCCAAATGCAAGGTCATTATGACCTCGACCTTTGACCACCAAAATCTAATCAGTTCATCTTTGTGTCAAAGGGAATCTCTGTGCTGAATTTGAAGAAATTCCCTCAAGGTGTTCTTGGGATATCACGTTTACAAGAATGAGGCGGATAGAAGATCAAAGTGACCTTTGACCTATGACCACCATAATCTAAACAGTTAATCTTTGAGTCCAAGTGAGCATTTGTGCTAAATTTAGAGAAATTGCCGCACGGCAACCTTGAAATATTGCATTCACGAGAATGGGACGCGGGGACAACCCGAAAGCATAATGCCTCCAGCCTTGGTTATCACCAGCACGGAGGCATATAAACTACTGTGGCTGACACCAAAGTTTGCAATTTTCCATCCATATAGTAAAGAAAAATGTACAATTCCTACGTTTGTCAAGTAGAAATTTCTAATGACATCAAGCTTGCAGGAGGGCATCAGAAGACCAACATATGCTGCATGGATAGATGTTAGTCTGTCCCTTACCTGGACCTCCACTCCATAGCCCATATAAACAGTGATGACATAACTGCAGTCCACAGTGGAGTGAAAAGCAGAGCTGGACTGTGGTGGAGCCTCGATGTATCCTTCTGGCCCAGTCAAATTCAGCTGGCAGGGAACTGCAGGGACAAATAACAGCATGGACATTAATTGTATAAATTCCCACATCTTTGCATTTATGCTTGGTATGTCTAAGTGTTCTTATTATATCCTGTCTGCTCGTATCAGGATCACAGCTTAGTATCCAGATTAGGCAGTCAAAGCTGGCAGACTTCTCAACAGACATGGTGTGTCTCAGGTTAAGATGTTTAAGATGTTAAACCATTGGAAATCCTGTGTGTGTGACCTTTTATCTAACATTATTCATTGGAACTAGGGACACTACATCGCAGTAAACCACCGTTAGCTTTGCTGCCAACTTAACCTAGACTGCAGCTGTTGCATAGCCATGAACAATGTGTTGGTGGTTGTTGTTGTTTTTTAAAGATTTGTTTTTTTGGCCTTAATTTGGTTTGGACAGTTTAAGCGTGAAAGGAGAAGAGAGAGGGGATAACATACAGAAAAGTGCCACAGGTTGGAATAGGAATTTGGAGTTCAGAAAGTGATCATGAAGGTTAATCAAATCCCATTAAAGTAACAAAAGTAAAATAATAATTAAGATGATGAATAAAACAATAAAATATATAAAATCATGAGAGTCAGAACTAATAAAAAAAATTGTTATAATTCAATGAAATAACACTAAACTAAGACTACTCAAAGAAAATACTACATATGAAATAAAATAAATAAATGAACTAAAAACGGAATAAAAATAGATAAATAAACCAATGAAAGATGACAATACACAAGTAAAACCAACAAAGGAAAATAACTGATAAACCAATTAACCAGAACATGTAAAAGCACTCCTGAGTTAAAACCAATAAAAAAAACAAAAAAAAAATTAAATAAAAAATAAAAAGCACAGCTAAAAAGGAATGTCTTCAAGTTAACTTTAAAAGATTATACTGCTGGGTACTTCTAATGTCAACAGGTAACATGCTCCAGCAGTTTGGAGCATAACAGCTATTTCCCTGAGACTCAGGGAATAACCAGGCGAGAGCTCAAAAGCAAATCAGAGACACCAGACTCCATAGAGAAACTCTTCTTTGACTTGTCCCCGTCCACAGCAGGACATTGCTTAGCTTCTGTGGTGGTGTTGTGGGACTGCTGTATTTTTATTTAAAATAAATATAAAATACTACCTTTTCAAGTTGTATGTCCCTCACCTAAGCCATAATTAAAAACAGAAGTCCCTCGTCAGTGCTTAGGCTACAATTTTTAAATGCCTGACTTGTTTTGTAGCATTCCCTTCCCCCCTCATAATAATAAAGAGTCCCTATGCCTAACCACCAAGGGAGGCCAGCGCGCCAACTAGGAGAATGCACAGAACGCAAAATCCAGTTCAAGTCAGACTGAGGTGTTTACATGAAGGAATAGCTCGACTTCCAGTCACATTATCTGGGTGTGGTAGTCCGATTGCGAGAATTTTAA
Source organism: Plectropomus leopardus (assembly GCF_026936395.1). NCBI lineage: Eukaryota > Metazoa > Chordata > Actinopteri > Perciformes > Serranidae > Plectropomus > Plectropomus leopardus. Next base: position 38,660,638 of record NC_142181.1, on the reverse strand, counting down.
CTTAGTCCAATAACTAACTGAGTAGTAATGAGGAGTAATACCATAAATAACTCATGAAGGGAGTTGGTATTGTGTTGAACAGTTGACCAATTTATTGCTTTACAGTAACAGTGGAACATTCACAGTATTGGTCTCTTTTTATGAAAATAGAGCTCTTTAAAAAAAAAAAGAAAACAAAAGAGTGAGTCCCAGGGAGTTGGGCTCTCCTACTCCAAGGGTCCTTTAAAGTTGGTATTTGTCAAGCACTTCAATAGTTCCTTTTTCATGTCCTGAAGTGTGTTCAGCAGTCATAAATGCTGCCACCCAGGTAATGGTATGTGTGTGGTCATATCGGGAATCACACTGAATGATCAACCAAATCCGACGTCCTCTGGAAACAGGTCCACGACCGTCCACTGTCTCGCTGGACTGGGCTTGCTATCACTAAGTTCATCAGTAAATCTGGTACTTCAAAAAACCAACCTACAGAAATAGTGCAGAATTGTAAGTTTTCCAGTTCTGTTTCTATCATGAGACCTCACTGACTTTATCTTCCTCAAGGTATTTTACAATTTATAATCAGAAACTGAGGATATACATACGGTAAAATAAACTGCCATTAATCACAATAATTTTAGTGTTTTAGCAACAAAAACATGAATTACTTATCATGAATTGCAATAAGTCAAGGTATTTTAACAAATAAATGAATGATTTTTCTTTTTAAACCTCTTCTTATTTATAACATTACTCTTTTTAAGAGTAAGGTTTTTTTTGTTTTTTTTTTAATTTTTAAACGTATTGAAGTATTTTACATTTTAACCATGAATTATAGTGTTAAATTCACTTTAACATGTGTATAGATAACCAAAATCAGTTAAATGCCATGTAGTTACACTACAAACCAATAAAGCGAGTGAATTTCAATGAATTCAAGTGCTACAATGTCAACAAAATGGGTGAAATGCTCCTTTAAGATTTCACCGCAGCATGTGCTGCACTAACATACTAGAATTAGCCATTAGCTTAGCGATTAGCTTAACATTGGCATCGTGGTACACACTTAACAAACAGCAACTGCATTGTTAGTTACTGTTAGCCACCCACGCTAGCAGTTAGCGTTAGCATCTTTTTAAACATTAATACGATGATACAGTTCGCACCAAAGTACACTGAAAACATTCATTAACCTTCTCATATCTCCAGCTGTTGTTTAGAGAATAGTATCTGAACTTCGACACAATATGTGGTCGGTTATCTTTTTTCTCATGAGAGCTAGCAAACAACAGATAAGAATGACACATGTGCATCACTCACTGGAGTATCAAAGCATTAATAACTTGACAGAAGTTATTTCCCATGGGTTCACATTTTACACCAGGACTCGCTCTGTACTTCATTGTGACTTATACATGTGCATACAGGATGCTCTCAAGAAGTTTCCAGAACGATCTTCAGAAAGACAGGCAGAAAGTGATGTCATGCCCAGATAGGGACGGTACAAACACTCCCATCCACTTCAGATATAAAGTGCTTGCATTCCTTACTGGGAACAACATGCAACTACATGCAAACCACATATAAGGGATTAGTAGCCCTATGTCATGTGGGTTACACCCTCCCCTCTTGACTCTGCATGAGTCCCTTCATGCTGTGGTTTGCAGCCTATGGGTGGACTGTCATAATCACCAGTGGTGTCAAGTCCTTAGTTAAAGCTCTCTAAGAGACTCTGTGCAAAGGAGATTAAAGGTTTCCTCAACTGAAAGTAGTGAATGCAGTCAGGTGGTCGTTGCAAGCAGTCATATTTACGTACAGCCATGGGTGAGTCATTTGCTTCATTGTCTGCCACATTTTCAGTTTCATTGTCTTTGTCAGCTGTGTCAGCTGTGAGTAAACCTTTTGGAAACCCAAAGTGAACCAAAAGTAAGTGATGTCACTTTCTGATTGTCGAGTTCAGTAGAGGACATTATTTTTCAACTCTAAGTGCTTACATTCTTTCAACATTAACTTTGTGTTCCTCCAGTGTGCTGGAAAATGTCCAGGAACACTGCTACTTCCTTAAGGTTAAGACTGCCCATACACCGCTTCATTAGTCTTTGAAATGTACTGGGAGCACTGGTGATGCCCTTAACTTGTGATAGTCGTTGCAAAGATGGACCTCTCCATTTTTCTTCCGAACCACTACAATTGGTGACGAATAAGGTGATTCTGATTCACAAATCACTCACTACTAAAGTCAAATGCTAGACCTGACTTGCAGGGTTCAGAGGTTGGCTGAGAAGAGACAGTTCAACATTTTGCAGTGTCAGTGCTCTTGGTTGAAGCAGGAAAGCTGTCATAGATTTCCCATCCGTGTGGAAGGCCCCAAGAAAATCTTTGGTGCTCAAATGCAGAATTCAAGAATGTGCGGCGGGTGACCTGCAGGCTGAATGGAGCCTTGAAAAAAGTAGTAATTAAGGAAGTGTGGGGAGGATGGACTGCAAAATATCTGAAGGTCTGGGGACAAATCACTCTGCTCTTGTGATGTGTGCAGGGATTCTGATTTATTTATCATGCTTGTAGAGGGCCCTAATTGTTTAAAAGTAGTGATTAGGAATTGGGGCGATGATATAGACTGCAAAATAACATAAGGCTTGTATGCAGAGGACTCTGCTGGTGTGACATGAACGAAGAGGGATGATCCATTTATCCTGCCCGCAGAGGGGCCATAATTGTTTAAAAGTAGTTGGGGAAGAAGGGGGACGAACTAGACTGCAAAATGTCAGAAGGCTTGTATGCAGAAGACTGCTCGTGTGTCATGAACAAAGTGACTCCAATTTGTCGACAAGTGGGGGTATCAATGAAGTGACTGATCAGAAACCTGCAGATCCCTCCTTTAAAAATGCTCACTCTGAGGAACAGCCTCAATCTCAGTGGAAGAGGACCTGCGAGAGCTGCAATCCTGAAGATTCCATCCAGTACGTGTTTTTTCTTTAATACTTTAATATTTTTTACCAAATACTTTGCTTTACTTTGTTTTACACTTTTATTTATCAGGGTTGTTTTCTTTTTAGACAACCGTGAATACTTCCTTCAAGATGGATCGTCACAAGTCATGCTGAGTTAGTATTAAGTCTCTGCAAATATATTTATTTAAGAATTTAAATGTAATTTATGTTATGATATACTACACAGCTTCAGACTGTATATGCTGTGATTTTAATTACATTGTGCTTTTATTGCATTGCAGGCACACCGGTTGTGTACTCCAGTCAGCCGGTTGAAAACCGTAAGTCAAAGTTTTTGTTATTAAACCACTATGTTTTCATCGTGTTTTTTAACTCTCATGTGTCTATCACATCTATCTGCTGTATTGACATTTTGTTTTTTTATTTGTCTAAAGCAGGGGTCGGCAACCCGCGGCTCTAGAGCCGCATGCGGCTCTTTAGCGCACCCCTAGTGGCTCCCTGGAGCCTCTTCAAAAATGTATGAAAATGGAAAAGATGGGGGAGGGAAATATATTTTTTGTTTTAATATGGTTTCTGTAGGAGGACAAACATGACAAACATTCTTAACGTTTTCCAATGCTGTAAAAATGTGCATAATAAATATTAAATTTCAACATTTCTGTCAACGAAGATTTGCGTCATAGCCTGCAACACACGTTTCAGCGCGGCGTGGTGCCAGGCGTGCCAGGCAGGTGGCTGTTGTAAACAAACCGGCGGGTGTGTCATGGGCCATGGATCCCAAAGGGAAAAAGAGAAAGATAGCTGATGAGAGCAGGGGATTCAAGGAAGAATGGACCGAATCATTTGCTTTCATTGCCAATGCGGAAGGATTGCCTGCAAGTTTGCTTTGTAATGAGAAGTTGTCAAATAACAAAAAGAGTCATTTGGAAAGACATTTCCAGGGAAGGCATGCTAAATTTGCAGCCGACCACCCAGTTGGGAGTGAGAGAAAAAGTGCGATTGCAGTACTTCTGGAGAAATTAGAGGAGCACAAAGATAGATTTAAGAAGTGGATTGCATCTCCAAACTCCACTACTGCTGCAAGTTTTGTTGCAACCCGAGAGATAATAAAGCGTGGAAAACCGTGCACAGATGGTGATTACATGAAGGATTCATTCATCAAAGTATCAGAGCACCTATTTTCAGACAAACGGGTGAGAACACAATCCTGTCATAGGCACATATTTAGTAACAAAGTGCCTGTTTTTATGAAGAGATTTTTGATTTTTGTCAGTATTTGGAATGACACTTAGGGATATTATTGTGTTTTATTGCTCAGGTCCGAGGATTGCTGCGCTTGTATTGTGCATGTCTGTTGCTGAGATAAGAGGGGGAAAAGAGAAGAGGATGCTGCTGCATTGTACCCTTGCACTGACTTACTTGGCATTTGCAGAAAACTAAAGAGAAGAGGATAATGCACAGAAATGCACTGAAATCGAAATGAAACTGGCTTATTTTCGTTTTATATAGCCAGATAAGGGGGAAAAGAGAAGAGGATTGTACATGCATCTGTTTCTATTGTTCTGTGCCCCTCCTCTCTTTCTCTTTCCTTTTTTGCCATGATTGTATTTCACTTGCTATTTACGACATCTATTGCTCGTCTGTTACAGGGGTTCTTTTTGGGGAGTTTTTCCTTGGGTGATGTGAGGGTCTAAGGGCAGAGGGATGTCGTACACTGTAAAGCCCTCTGAGGCAAACCTTGTTTTGTGATAATGGGCTCTATAAATAAAACTGACTTGACTTGACTTGACTTGACTATTGTTATTGAGGTTTGAAGAGGACTGCATTTTATTTCCATGGGAAGGTCTGAAATTACAGGAGGCCTATTATGCACATTCCATTCTGTTTTTGTTTTTTTTCGAATCCTCAAAATAAAAATGACACCAAAAATATGATTTCTTTACTGTATTTCCATAATTTCATCAATGCAACAAAACATAATGCAGTAATATTGTAATGAAAGTTAAACTTAAAGCCCCAAATATCGTACAGCAGAGTAGTCACGTGGTGTGTCATTCTCTCCAGGATGTGCTGCAGGGAAAATAAACATTTAATCATGAATTCTCATTATGTATTTGTAGCCTACTTAGTCATTTTGATAGTAGGCTAATATAGCTAATATACACTTACAGCCTGTGTTGCCTTCATATAAGGCTTATATAAGGCTTTTAATTTTTTGCGGCTCCAGACAGATTTGTTTTTTGTTTTTTTGGTCCAATATGGCTCTTTGAACATTTTGGGTTGCCGACCCCTGGTCTAAAGGATCTCAAGAGACTTTTTAAGTAGCATCAAGAGTGGGAATTTGAAGGTAAAATACATTTTTTATATATACATTACTTTTTCAAGCATGTGAGACTTCTTTTTAACTGCGCGAGACACTGCAAGATCTTAATGTCCTTATGGCTGAGGTATATCAGAAAAAGTCTCAGATCACAAATTGCAGAAGGCTGGTATACAAAGTGCTGAGAGTCTGAGAGTCTCAGTCGGATCATTGATGATACATGTGATGTGAAAAGTGTGAAAAAAACATTTATTTATATAATTGATACTGAAATGATTAATGTTTCAAGATACATTTGATTTCTCGTGAGACTCCTTTGGGTTAAAGTAATTGATTATATTACACTGAGTTCTGACTCAGAGGAAACAGTGAATTTTGCAGCAGTCACTTTTTTATTTTTATTTCTTAATTTTGTTTTGTTATAGTATATATTTATTACATGTCTAAGATGTATAGTTTGAATTGTTACCTTTTCTTAATGATTTCTAAAATTAATTTTCAAGAGGCTCCAGTGGACCTGGGGGCAGAGGCAGAGCCAGAGGCAGAGTCTGAGCCTATTGTGGTGGAGGATTCAGACTCTGACTTGGAGGAAACTATGAATTTTGCAGCAGGCAAAACAGCAGGTTAACTTTTTTATTTTTATTACTTCTTTTTGTAATAGTATATATTTATTACATGTCTAAGATGAATAGTTTAAAATTACCTTTTCTTAATGATTTCTAAAATTATTTTTCAGGGGCTCCAGTGGAACCAGGGATTGGTGAGTATCTTTATTTTTGTTTTTGATTCTAATTTTTGATTATCATTACTTTAAAAATTACATTTGTTTTTCAGCAGAAGAAGAAGCAGCACCAGCACCACCAGCAGCACCAGCAGCAACAGGGGCAGCTCAATCAAGCACAGCGACAAGAACACAGCAGATTCCCTTTTTGGAGGGAGAAGAAGAAGGATAGAATAGAAGCCCTCTACCAGTCAGGCTTGTGTTCAGTTCCTTCATCGGAATTTGATGCTCTGACGCGTGATATTGTTAGACAAAATGATCCAGACTCTGCTCTCATATTGCCTGAACCCTATGAATTACAAACCCAAAGTGAAACGAATGTAACCCTCAATAATCCCCTCTTTCCGATCTTCAACATCTAGAAAATTTGGAAGAGGCTCTAAATGTCTTGGCGCAACCCTCTTTCAATCAAAATAGTCTCTTAGTCATTATAGCCGTAAATGATCAGCAACCTGGGCCATCAAACATGGGTATGATTGGTGGAGGGAATGCTCCACGTATGCCTAGAATCATTCACAGAAATAATTTTAACGACATTGAAATTAGACCGTTATTTAATTTTCCCTCCCCACACCCTGTGCCAGATTATGCAGAGTTTTACAATAATGATACGGGCTCTGCAGAAGCTGTCTGCATATAGTCAACAATGCTGATTATCAGTTATGCATTGCCATTAACCTAGCACTTTTGCTGTATCCCAATTTAAACCTGAATGAGGCTACTGTAAGAGCCCGCAAAATACAGAATCAGATTGGATTATCTCCACATAACCTTATGTCCTTTAACGATATATACTAAATTTGAGCAAACTCTTGACTGTAAAATAGTAGTGTTTTATAAAGCAGAGGATGAGACAGTGCTTTCCAAATTTCAAACATCTAGTGGGAAACACACTAAAACAGTTTTTCTCTTCCTTTTCAAAAACCAGTGCTATAGCATAACTTGTCTGAAAGCATTCCTTGGTACAAACCATGTGTGTAAATATTGTTACACAGTATACATACTGGTAAAAAGTGTCTGAAGTGCAAATTGACATATTACAAGCCTAATACTCTTGAACGGGCTGCGCACAAGTGTGTGCATAAAAAGTGCCATATATGCGGCGAGCAAATTGCGGAGAATGATGACAGTCATTTGTGTTACATGCAACCATTGAAACCAGAAGAAAAACATTCTGACAAGTATGTGTTTTACGATTTCGAAACATATGTTAATGGTTCAGGTGAGCACACTCCCTTTTATGTCAGCACAGAAACTTTGAAAGGCGAGAAAAGGAGTTCTTGGGGCATTGATTGTGTTAAACAATTTTTCCAACATTTCAGAAGAAAAAAATATATATATGTTTTCAAATATGCATGTCAGAGATTGAAAAGCAAGAATATGATGCGTGGTACATGACCAAAACCAGCTTATTGCAATAATGATACCAATATTTCTTCCACAGCATGTTCAAAGTTCCGCAATGAGTTCATTGCAGAGACCGGTGTTGATCCTTTCAGCTGTATTAAGATTGCCTCAGCGTGCATGAACGTTTTCAAATCAAATTTCCTCCCAGCGAACACATTGGCCATTCCCTCGCCTGAATATTACCATCGGCAAACTAAGCGGTATTCAGACGTAGACATCCAGTGGTTAGAATGGCTGTCACACAACAAAAACTTTCTCATTCAACATGCTGTAAACTTGGGGGAGAAAAAGCTGGGGCGGTATGTTGTAGACGACTATGCAGAAACTGACGGCATTAAAAGAGCAAAGCAATGTTTCTCCCCTGTCAAAGTCAAACAGTCTAACAGGCACCACTTTTTAAGTGCTGCACTCCGCCTATCAGGAAAAACTGCAAAACTTGCAATGAATGGAAAATGTTGTGGTCAAGTTCATCTGGGAGCATGATTGGATTTGAAAGAAAAATTCTAATCAGTGTTTGAAAGATTTTCTTCAGCAATGCTGTGCTCTTCAGTCTTTGATACCCCATGATGTGACCTGTCCTGCTCGTCTTAGGTACACTGTTGACACAGATGAGCAGATTTGCTACATAGATATTACATCACTCTACCCTTATGTCATCGCCAGCTTTGTTTACTCTATTGGTCACCCTGAGCTAATTTTGAGAGATTTTATTACAGAGTTTGCAGCTGCAGGACCTAAGTCTTATGCCTATAAAACAAAATCAGGTAAAGCTGTGCTGCGTGTTAAAGATGTTTTTAGAAAAGTTTTAGCTCATGCCACACCCAAGAAGCTACCAGAAGCTCAGAGCGGGTGGACTCCCAGAGAAGAGTTTATTTACAGAGGTAGAGCAGTGAGAGGTTCCCATATGTTTGACCTAATCAAACACCTAACCGGTTCCTATAAGAACCGAACCAACACCCCTCACCTCGAGGCTGGAGCCCGGTTCTTAAAACTCTGTTTGAATTGAATATTCCAGAGATCTCTGTTTCTAACCTGCATGTTCATGAACAATTTAGAAAACTAAAATACCAAAGACTATTGCTCACGGAGGATGATGATGAGCTTCCCTCTTCACAAAAACAACGTAGCAAAAACTTAGGGTTACATCCACCTGCAAGAAGATTGTATCAACTGGATAGTTTATCACCCCTATGCGGGTATCCTGTGGCAAGTTTGTTCCATCCCCATTGACAATTTGCAAATGTAAATGAAGCAGAGTGTTACTGAGATCCACATAGCGATCGCCTTGACCTTGAAGCACAAACTCCAAGGGCAAAAAGTCAGTGAGAGCTGAGACTGGTGTTGACATACTGGCTTTGTTCGATAGAGAGCTGAGTGGGCGGGGCCACGAATAAGTCCAACTTAATGCTGCATTTCTGGAGATTTATGTTTTAGAAGAGCTTTCAAGATATTTTGGAGAGTCAAGAGAATATATCGCTGGACCTCCTTCTCATGGCATGTCTTTTCTGCACTTTCTACACCAACGTTTTCAATATGTGCCTGTGCCAACAGTAAGTAGTAAGCCGGGTTAAAGGTTTCAGAGACTATGTTGCCAAATTTCCCCTCTATGTGAACCGTACATAAAAGCAGAGCGTACGAGCGTACTAGACCCCATCCCAACTAAGCTCCTTAAGGAAGTTTTGCCTTTATTAGACAACTTTTTATTAGATATAATCAACGCGTCTTTGTTAACAGGTTATGTACCCTAGTCTTTTAAAGTAGCTGTCATTAAACCTCTTCTAAAGAAGCCCACTCTCGATCCTGAGATTTTAGCTAACTATAGACCGATATCTAATCTCCCCTTTATTTCTAAAATCCTTGAGAGAGTGGTTGCTCATCAGCTCTGTGACTTTCTCCAAGACAACAGTTTATTCGAGGACTTTCAGTCAGGCTTCAGAGTTCATCATAGTACAGAGACGGCACTAGTAAAAATTAATAACGACTTATTTATCGCTTCTGACACGGGTATGGTCTCTGTTTTTTTTCCTATTAGATCTCAGTGCTGCATTTGACACCATTGACCATCAAATCTTACTGCATAGACTTGAAACCTCAATTGGCCTTAAAGGAACGTCACTAGCCTGGTTTAAGTCATACTTATCAGATCGTTCCCAATTTGTTCACATCAATGATCAACCCTCCGCACATACAAAGGTCTGCTTTGGAGTGCCACAAGGTTCGGTGCTTGGACCAATCCTTTTCACTTTATATATGCTTCCTCTAGGCAACATCATTAGAAAACATTCCTTAAATTTCCATTGTTATGCTGATGATACGCAATTATATCAATCTATGAAACCAGATGAAACTGATCAGCTATCTAGACTTCAAACATGTCTTAAGGATGTAAAAGCCTGGATGAGCCGTAATTTCCTGATGTTGAATTCAGACAAAACTGAAGTTATTGTTCTTGGCCCAAAACACCTCAGAAGCTCCTTTTCCAACAATGTAATTTCTCTAGATGGCATTACCTTGGCCTCTAGCACAACTGTAAGGAACCTCGGAGTTTTATTTGACCAGGATTTATCCTTTGCCTCCCATATAAAACAAACTTCAAGGACGGCTTTCTTTCACTTGCGTAACATCGCAAAAATTAGACATATCCTCTCCCAAACAGATGCTGAAAAATTAGTACATGCATTTGTCAAATCTAGGCTGGATTACTGTAACTCCCTGTTATTTGGTTGCCCCAACAAATCTCTTAGGTCTCTCCAACTGGTGCAGAACGCTGCTGCTCGTGTTTTAACGGGAAGCAAGAAAAGGGATCATATTTCTCCTGTTTTAGCTTCTCTGCACTGGCTCCCTGTGAAATCCAGGATTGAATTTAAAATCCTCCTCCTTACTTACAAAGCTCTAAATGGTCAGGCTCCATCCTACCTGTCACAGCTCATAGTTCCTTACCAACCCTCAAGATCACTGCGCTCTGAAAATGCAGGGTTACTTGTGGTTCCCAAAATTTCCAAAAGTAGGTTAGGAACCAGAGCCTTCAGTTACCATGCTCCTCTCCTATGGAACCATCTTCCATTTTCGGTCAGGGAGGCAGACACCGTTTCAACTTTTAAGGGTAGACTTAAGACCTTCCTCTGATAAAGCTTATAATTAGGGCTGGCTCAGGCTGCCTGGACCAGCCCATAGTTAGGCTGATATAGGTTAACCCGCCGGGGGACTTCCTCTGATACACTGAGCTCCTTTTGCTTCTCTCAATGCTGCCATCAGAAATCATGCATGTCTGTTAACTGCATTGCCATTTGCAGGATTAGCTTAGCTCTGTGATAGCCATGTGGTACTCTCACTACCTGGGGCTCGCGATTACAGAGCCTGGGTCTGTTGAACTGCACTACGCTAATCCTGTTGCCTCTCGGGAGCGTTCCTGCTCCCTTGTTTCCTAGTTTCCCTGGATCCTGGCTGTAACCTTGACTGTGCCTGACCGTGGTGATAGCTGTGCTGATGCTGCGACCCTGCCTTTGGTTGTGCTCGTGCTGTGGCTGAACTGATTCTGTGCCCCTCGCTCGCCCTGATTGTGGTCTGGTCTAGGTTGCGCCGATGCTGTGATCTTGCCTTTGGACAACTCCCTTTCAACATATGCATGAGACTGTTATCATCTCTCTCAACATCATCATAGAGTGCAATTACTAATTTCACACCTACCATTATTGTAATATGACATGCATCTGTTTCTATTATTGCTGTGCCTCTCTCCCCCCTGCACCCCCACCCCCCACCCCCCCACCCTCTCCCCCTCTTTCTTTCTCTTTCTTTTTTGCCATGATTGTATTTCATTTGCTATTTTACGACATCTGTTGCTCGTCTGTCCGTCCTGGAAGAGGGATCCCTCACTATCCTCTACCGCTCTTCCTGAGGTTTCTTCCTCTTTTTTTTCCCCGTTACAGGGGTTCTTTTTGGGGAGTTTTTCCTTGGGTGATGTGAGGGTCTAAGGGCAGAGGGATGTCGTACACTGTAAAGCCCTCTGAGGCAAACCATGTTTTGTGATAATGGGCTCTATAAATAAAACTGACTTGAAAACTGACGAGTCTCCAACCACTTGCGGCAGCACCAGATCACGGTAACAGAAGAACCAGTATTTCTCAGCTTTCATATCAGACAAATAAGGAGAGTTTTTAGGGCTGGGACCGCTCGTGAACCATTCACTGGCGTTTAAGCTTAAAATGTACACCATTGGCAGGAAAAACGCACTTGATAGCACCTGCTACCCTTCCATTGAAACACGTGTTTTAAGGGGATATACCTGAGAGTGACGTCTGATTGCATCCTTTTAAGCCACGCATTTATTTGTGTCAAAATGATTTCTTTATCATCATAATAGCCTCCTTGAAATCATTCCCTGTAGATGGTGTATTTGCTAAATTTCCGTGGTATGACATCGTTGAACTCTGGAACTCTGTGTTCCCAAGTGTCAAGTCAAGTCAAGTCAGTTTTATTTATATAGCCCATTATCACAAAACAAACAACTATAACGGAGAAAAAAAAAGAGGAAGAAACCTCAGGAAGAGCGGTAGAGGATAGTGAGGGGTCCCTCTTCCAGGACGGACAGACGAGCAATAGATGTCGTAAATAGCAAATGAAATACAATCATGGCAAAAAAGGAAAGAGAAAGAGAGAGGGGGAGGGGGGGTTCTATCAGCAATAATAGAAACAGATGCATGTCATATTACAATAATGGTAGGTGTGAAATTAGTAATTGCTCTCTATGATAATAATAGAAACAGATGCATGTCATATTACAATAATGGTAGGTGTGAAATTAGTAATTGCTCTCTATGATGATGTTGAGAGAGATGATAACAGTCTCATGCATATGTTGATAGGGAGGTGTCCAAAGGCAAGATCACAGCATCGGCGCAACCAGGACCAGACCACGATCAGGGCGAGCGGGGGGCACAGAATCAGTACAGCCACAGCATGAGCACAACCAAAGGCAGGGTCGCAGTATCAGCACAGCTATCACCACGGTCAGGCACAGTCAAGGTTACGGCCAGGATCCAGAGAAACTAGGAAACAAGGGAGCAGGAACGCTCCCGAGAGGCAACAGGATTAGCGTAGTGCAGTTCAACAGACCCAGGCTCTGTAATCGCGAGCCCCAAGTAGTGAGAGTACCACATGGCTATCACAGAGCTAAGCTAAGCTTGCACATGGCAATGCAGTTAACAGACATACATGATTTCTGATGGCGGCATTGAGAGAAGGAAAGGAGCTCAGCGTATCAGGGGAAGTCCCCCGGCAGGTTAAACCTATGTCAGCCAAACTATGGGCTGGTCCAGGCAGCCTGAGCCAGCCCTAATTATAAGCTTTATCAAAGAGGAAGGTCTTAAGTCTACCCTTAAAAGTTGAAACGGTGTCTGCCTCCCTGACCGAAAATGGAAGATGGTTCCATAAAGTGTCTATCCCTTCAAAAGTTGCCTCCTTTATAAAAAGTGTGAGGGTATGAAATCTCTGTTAAAGCTACTTGCCAGTCACCCTCCAAGTGAAGATGTTGGGCCAGAGCCACTCGAAAGTCAGAAATGGTGTTTCCTGTATACACGCCAAGGCTGGCATTAGAAGGCAGAGTCTCATGAAATCCCTCTTTAGACTTTGCATCCATGGCTGTTTGTGATTTGTATCAAAAGCTGTGTGCTGCCTTTACACATCAGTCAGCTGACTGGCCTCCACCCAACTACTGAATTTCTCGGGCCAATTTTTCCAACGCGCTAGGACATACTTTTTACCGCATTTATCATGCTTTGTGAAGATCTCTTCCAGGCGATACAATTTATCTTTACCAACCGTTACTTTTTGTAATTCGGCTTCATAAAAGGGCCCGTCAATGAGCTCTCCATCAAAATCTTTTATTTTGTACACAGGCGGCTGACGCGGTATACACTTTGACACTGTAAACAGCTTATCCATGTAACTTATACATTTTTTTTTTTTCATCAAATACCTCTCTGAGTTTGGATAATCCAACGTCACCTTCCTTTAAATCAATCTTTAACCTGTTTTTGCGACAAAGGGGATATGTCCCATACATGTTTTGAAATACCTGCGGGGTGTTTTCAGGAGTGACTTCGTTAGGTTTCATTTTTATGGTTTGATGATAGCTAACTTTTTAACAGATCCTATAATAAATCTACGTAATGATATGTATTTTTAGCTGTAAAGTATCTCCACATTCTAGTGTTTAGTGTACAGTTAAACCTCTCAACCACGGCAGCTTTCAGATCACTGCCGGTGGCAAAGTGAACAATACAATGTTTCTGCATTAATGCCTTAAAATTTTTGTTGAACAATCTTTACCTGCATTGGTTTGCACTAGGGCTGGGCGATATATCGATATAAAAATTATATCGATGTATTTTTAAATGTGATATGGAATTAGACTATATCGTATATATCGATATAGTTCAAATTTGCGCTGTGATCCTTGCTCTGCTGCGCTGATGACCCGGAGCACTGCACTGCACTGCTCCGCGCGCCCCCGCCCCCGCCCCTCCTCTTTCGTGCACAGAGGGGGGAGGGGCAGGGAGAGACACTCCGGCACTCTTCAACAAGCATGGAGGAAGCAACAACAACGAAAAAGCAGTGGCTCAGTAATTTGGAGATGGTTCGGTTTTAAAGTATCAGATGAGCAACAAAATCACGTTATATGTAGGGAGTGCGGTAAACAAGGGGTGGAAGCACTACAAATCTTTTTCACCACCTAAAACAGTGGCATAAACTGCAGTACGAAGAGTGTGTGAAGCTGCGCACTGCAGAAGCCCCAGCCGCAAGCCATCCACAACCCGAAAAAGCTCCAGCCCCAAAACAAAGCCCACTGCAAGCCTCATTTTCCCGTAGTGTGCCTTATGAAAAGAAAAGTGACAAGTGGTGTACTATAACGAAAGCGGTGTCCTATCACATTGCTAAAGATATGGTCCCTGTTGCAACTGTGGAACAAGTCGGATTCAAAAAGCTACTGAAAACTATGGACCCGAGATATGAGCTTCCCAGTCGCAACTACTTATTTTATAGGCTATTTTTATTTAAGATATATTTTTATTTAAATGTGCACGGAGCTTTAATTTCAAAAAAGGTTCTCCTGTTGTTATACAGTATTTATGTTTAAATTTTATTATTTGAACAACTGAGCATTTTTTTCATGAACCAGGTGAAGAAACCTGTTTATTATTTATTCATTTGATTTTGCCACTGTTCACTGAAATAGCCAGTTTCAATAAAACTACTTGTGACATGTCATATTTAGCTTTGACCTTGACTGAACATTTGCTCTCACTTTGCGGAAAAAATATTGGGATATATATCGTATATCGATTTTCAGCCTAAATATATTGGGATATGACTTTTGGTCCATATCGCCCAGCCCTAGTTTGCACCCTCTCAGGCACTTTGCTGTCTGTTAACACTGAGCCACGCCTTGGTCACTTCACTTCCCATTTTTGTCTTCAGCACTTTGGCATAAGTCTTCTTTAAAAAACGATGATAACGGTTAAAAGATGCTTGAACCCATCGTTGTATTGCGATAATGCCTGCATGTCGCAGAGATCGAGTTGAAATTGATTTAGGGGTCAGGGTATACTCTATTTCTGGGAAAACTTATCCTGGCAGGTTTATGCAAGGTATACGTATCTTGCTCTGATAGAATTATTTTCACCCCAACTACTTTGACTTTACTCCCTTTTTCATCCTGCATGGCCTTGTGAAGACGGTCCACTCCCCCAAAACTGCCGGGATGGGAGGGATTGTAATGAATTTTTTTCATCAAACTCTCGTACTTCTTTTCCATCTTTCTGCAAGCTGCATTGTTAAAAGAATGACAAGCATCACGTAATACTGCTTCTCTTTATTTTTTTTATTCACACATTATGTTATACACACATTTAAATTAAAACACATACTAAAAATGGTGCTACAGGCACTCATTCTTCAGAAATTGCAATGCTTGTGCCATTAATTGACTGGTTGTACCACTGTTGATATCGGCGTGTTGTTGATATACTTTTTGCAACGCTTGTAAGGTATTATACCCTCGCTGTTCTTTAAAAAAATGGGCCAGGGTATCTACGAGCAAAGTATAACATACAAACAAATGATACACATTCATTTCTGGAAGATCTTTGATGACATGCTGAAAAAGCGAAGTAAAAACATCAGTCACAAAAGTTTCTGACATCGTAACAACTTTTTGCACAGTCCCTTTCCTTTTGAAGGTTGAGCTCTTACTAGTTCCATTATCTTTTCTAATCTTTCTAATTCAACTCCATTGTACTTTGGCCCATTGTTTACAGTGTTTTCAATGGCCTGATGTTACAAAGCCGACAGCTCAAAAATTATGTATTGTTCCCTCACAGCTCGAAACAGTCCTCTCAAATAATTAATAAAATAAGTATTAGCAATAACTATATATGAGAAAAAAGCATGCAGGTTTTTTTTTTTTTTTGCCTTGGACTCTGGATTCACTGGTGTATATGCACTGTGATTACAGCAACTTGAGGATGGCCGGAACAAACAGCGGTGTCATCAACGGATCAAAGT
The DNA here is from genome assembly GCF_026936395.1 of Plectropomus leopardus. Lineage (NCBI taxonomy): Eukaryota > Metazoa > Chordata > Actinopteri > Perciformes > Serranidae > Plectropomus > Plectropomus leopardus. The sequence continues at coordinate 38,644,638 of NC_142181.1, read as the reverse complement.
GAGTCTGGAAGAAATACTCTGGGATCTCCCACAGGCATTCGTGCTGTATCTGGCTCAGGTGGCTGACTTGGCATCCATAGCAGATCTTGGTTCGATACTGGCCCAGAACAATGTTCAGCAGATATATGACGGCAGATGAACAACCGCAGATTTAACGCTGTCAAGAAGCAGTGTCAACAGCACAGCGTCCAGCTGGTCACCCTCTGCACGTGCAGCTCCACATGAGGTGGGGGCGTGTATCAGTAACAAAAGGGCCTGGATGGCGAATACATGATGCAGGGGCTGTATGCACAGGGTCCTAGAGTCCGACCTATATATGGGTGGGTGGGAGTGGCCTTGTAACTTGATCTTTTCTTAATTAATTAATAAATTAATTAACTATTTATTTAGAATAACAAAGAGAGAGTCTTCTTTACCTTAGACACCTCCCTATTGCATCAACAATGTGCCAACGTGGATCCCACAGCCGTCCAACATTGTTATCTACTCCTTTATACTCAGGGTAGTGAAAATACCCCATTTTCAGAGCTGAAACTCTCCACAATGAATTGACCCACAGGAATTTTTCCAAACATTTGAAAAGTCACTCTGAAGAACCATTGGGTGGAGATGTCACATTTTAATTCCCAAATCACTCTGACAGTTCCCTGGTTCGCTCAGTCAATCAAATTAAAGCCTTTGATGTGACAGAAAGTATGTGCTAAGAAGATCCCACCCGGTAAGGTGGATGTGCTTGACTGTTCGATAATTGCACATTCGTCAGTGGTGTCAGCCTTGACAATGCCCTCAAGAAGCACTCTCCCATCTGCAAGTACTACTTGCTTCTATCTGCCTTTCAGAGTCATTAAGACTGATTTTCCCTGTGCAGCTCACTTCTTTCCTGAGCTTAAAGCTGCAGTTGGTAACATTCAGGACAGAGAGACTTTGCTTGAAAATTTGAACGGGAACAGTCTGCAGGTCCCCTCTCCTCCCTCTCTGCTGCTCCTCAGCCCTGCCTCCCCTCCGCCTCTACAGCTCCTCCCCTGCACAGGAGGCAAACAATTCCTTGCCATTATCTGAGGATATTCGATCAGGAAGTCCCCACCTGCTTATGACCTCGCGACACAAGAACTTGGCAACTGACTGAGCATTTTTTTGCTTGGTTGGACAAGCCTCAGGCCACCGTGAAAATCTGTCCACAACAACTAGCATATATCTTTTCCCTTCCACTGGTTTGATCATATCCACAAAATCAACTACCAATTCTCGCATAGGACCTCTTGGAGTTGGTATGTGACCAGGGGGAACCATTATACCTCTTCAAACATTATTTTTCAAACAAATGGTACACCTTCCTATGGCATGGTCGATCTGTTCCAACAGGTATGGTGCCCAAAAACCATACTCTTTTGTGATTTTCCTCCTTACTTCCCCTCTTGCAACATGAGCCAACCCATGTGCCTCTTGAATCATCAATCCTAACAGGTCTGGGGGTGCTACTATCAATCCCTCATGATTCCGCCACAGACCGGTAGAATCTTGAGTAGCACCTCGGTCTTGCCATAACTGTTTATCCATCACAGAAGCAGCTTCCTGCATCATAATCACATCTCTAAGAGTAATCTTCTCCTCCATGTCTACTTCATGGGTAACCAAAAAGACCTTTCCCAATTTGTCTGCCCCTATAACTGCTTTTGCAGCCTCATCAGCAGCTTTATTCCCCTGTGTGACTCGGGACATATCTTTCTTATGTGCTGCACATTTGGCTATGGCTATTTCCTTAGGTTTCATCATAGCATGCAATAATTTCATTATCTGTGCGTGATGCTGTATAGGAGAACCATCCGTTTTCTTAAACCCTCGGTTCTTCCATACTGCTCCAAACAAGTGACACACATTATGTGCATATGCAGAATCTGTGTATATTGTCACCCGCTTGTCATCTGCTAACAAACATGCTTCGGTCAGTCCCACCAGCTCAGCAAGCTGTGCGGACGCAGGCTGTGGTATTATCTCAGCCTTCTCAACCACAAAGTCAGTTCTGTGGGCTCTTACTACCGCATAGCCAGCAATTAATTTTTCTCCTATACGATAACAAGAGCCATCCGTCCAATACTCCAAGTCTGCCTCACGCAATGGGAGGGCTTGCAAATCCGATCTAAGCCTTGAGTACTTCTCTGCTTCCTGAACACAATCATGCGGCTCCCCATCCTCTGAAGTTGGTAAGTTCTCAGCCGGATTCACCGTGGCACACCTTACCAGGGTGACATCTTCCTGTTCTAAAAGCCTATGATAATCTCTAAGCCTGGGCATAGTCAAGGTGTATTTACCATAATTCAAAAGATTTCTGAGACTATGGTGGGTGAGAATTGTTACCGGGTAACCCATAGTGACAGAAGATGCCTTATCATACATCAAATAAACTCCCACCATTGCTCTATAACATAGTGGTAACCCCATCTCTACTTCTGATTATTCCGTAGAATAGTAAGAAATGGGTTGAGGGCTTGTCCCTGTCCCTGTTGGCTGACAAAGAACTGCACATGCATATTTACCCCCAATAGAGGTAGAGACATACAACAGAAAATTCTTAGAATAATCTGGCAGTGCTAATGCTGGAGCTTCCTGCAACCTCTGTTTAATTGTTTCAAATGCCACAAGGCCATCCTGTGTCCAACTAAGATTACAATGAAGTTGAGCGCTCCCAGTATCTTTAATCATAGCCCTCAAGGGACCTGTTAAGCTGGCATAATCCTCTACCCAAGCTGAAGAATAACCGGCAATACCAAGAAACGTCATCATCTCTCTGACTGTTCGAGGCTTTGGTGCCTTTCGAATAGCCTCCAAATGACTGTCCGAGATACTTCTGTGTCCTTTAGTTATTGTTTGACCCAGATAAACTACTCTCTCCTGGCAATACTGCAATTTTTTCTGGGAAACCTTATGTCCTTTTTCTGCTAGTACCCGCAACAGTTTAGCCGAATCCTTATGACATGTCTCTTTATCTGGCGAGCAAACAATAATATCATCCACATACTGGACCACAGTACTAGTCAACATCTGATCTATCCCAGCCAAATCTTCTTTCAGTATTTTATTGAAAATATGAGGACTGTGTTTAAACCCCTGTGGCAATCTCTTATACTCATAATACTGTCCATTATAAGTAAACCCAAACAAGCCTTGACTTTCTATGCTAAGAGGCACACTAAAGAATGCTCCACACAAATCTAACACTGTGAAGTATGTAGCATCTGAGGGGATCTGGGCTAACAAAGTATGCGGATCCAGCACCTCTGCTGGAAAATCAGCCACCACCTCATTTACTGCTCTTAAATCGTGTACCATACGATAAGAGTCGTCTGGCTTCTTTGTGGGTAATAATGGCGTATTGCTTTGAGGAGTCTGAGTTATTTTCAGAACACCTGCCTTCAATAAGCCTTCAATTTGTGGTTTGATCCCTCGCATTGCCTCCTCCTTCAGTGGATACTGATTTTTCCATGGAGGTTCAGTGCCTATTTGGAGTTCAACTTTCACTGGTTGAGCTGACTTCACAAGCCCAATATCAGTGCTATGCTGAGACCACAGACACTCTGGAACTTGTTTCAACATTTCCTCTCTCATAGGGTCTGAGTCCAATTTTGCACTGAAAATTGACTCGTGGGTCATCTTCACCGTCTTCTCAGATCTTCCCCATTTCTCATACATCATGGTTAAAAGAGAGAACAAAACAACAGTTCAATATCTTATATATGTTCCAAGTAATTCAGTGTAGTTTACACACATTATTTACCAATGTAAGAATCAACTTACTCTGTCACAACATACTTTTTATTTATTTATTTACACTGTCCCAAAGATCTGACATGAATCTATTATAGTCGATCAGATTACTCTCCCACTCTCTCCTAAATTTAAATTGTGATTATTTAAGTTTAGTTAATAGCCAACTCAAATGTCTTTAGATATTATTGTTTAGCTATTTATTAAACTAAAATCCGATCATCCATTCTGTATTTCACATAACGAGAAGAGAGGGAAACACCTTCACCACTCCTCTTATCTGGAAAAGCAATTTCTACGGGTGACTCCACCCCCCTGCTCCACCTCTAAAACTAGCAAGAGCTTCCAGTATGCACTGACCATCAGAGAGTGAACATCTAACTCAACTATCATGCGTGACTCATGACCTTTTTTTTTTTTTTTTTTTTTCCTTTCCCTTCTTATATTCTTGGTTCGTGCTTGTATATACAAAAACTCCTCGCTAAGTGGGGATACTTAGCCAAGGCTCATATACTTTTATCAAATATGTAGAAAGTCCCTTTTTCGAGGCTCATATATTTTATCAAATCTACAAATGTCCCCTAAAAAAGGGCTCATAGGTTTTATCCATTCATTTATAAAGTCCTCTTATCAAAACAAGGGCTCATGTAATTTTTAACACTGAAGGGACAAAAGTCCCTCCTTATAAGTTTCTAAATAAATCTCCTCTATTCAATCACCATATATATTTAATATAAACCTCTACCTTATATATGTATCAATTATACCTGCTCACGGATATCCCACAACCTTCTGCACACTAAAACCTCATACACACACACCCCCAGATACAGATACAAGCACGGACCAGCCGCCTATCAAACAAAAACACAAAACTAACTAACGTTTCCAAAGACACGAACACGAAATCCTAAACTTCTTTCTTTAAGTCAACTTATTCCTAAATGAGCTCTCTCACTTTTAATTGATCTTATTTTCCAAGAAAACTTCTCACTTAGAGCAAGCTTCTCAAACAACAACTCTTCAACTAACAAATTTCCTCATAATGCATGCACGCTTTTTACTCTTAGGCTCATTCAGCCCCTTTTTCATCTTATTCTACTCAAACTTCAACTTCTATTTTCTCTTTTATTACTTCTATTTTCACTCATCTTCACTTTATTCCTTTATCTCTTTTCTTTTCTCTTTTCTCTTCTCTTTTTAACCTTTTAGGACTTTAATGTCCTAATTGAGCCTTTAGGACTTTAACGTCCTAATTTCGCCTTTAGGACTTTAACGTCCTAATCTCGCCTGGCGCCAGGCCTACTATTTTAACTCTTTACTCCAATTCGACTATTCCTCAAAGTCAACTATCACGCAGTCACTAATTTACACATGTCTTAAGAGTCGTGGGCCCTGACTTCGTTAATCTTGCATGGTTATTTAGCACACAAATGTAATAGTTCCACTTATTCTACACTTTGACTTTAATTTTAACCCTTTTCTTCTTTTTCTTTTCTTATTCTTCTTCTCTATTACATATTTCTATTTCTATTCTCTTTTCTCATTTCCTTATTTCTCTTTTCTCTTCAATATTCCTTTACTATATTTCCTTTATCTCTTATTTCTTATTTCTTCTTCTTGTACCTATATCCCCCTTATTGCAACACTTCTGATGCAAAATTAAATTTAGACACGGAAGTCACTCCAACATCAACACATCATAGTACTCCAGCACAAAGAATCTTTACAGTGTGACCCAGCAGCAAAAATCCCTCAGCTTCAACGAACAAACCAACATGCTAATTTGTGAGGAAATACTCACCCTATTAGTCGACGTAACATGGGAGCGAGTGCGTTGAAGCTGTCGGCAGTGCTGCAGGACACAACAGATCCTGTTCGTGACGCCAAATCTGTCGTTGTTTCTTAAGTAGCAATGATGTGTAGTTGATGAAGGAACCGCCGCTGACACCGACTTGGTTGCATAAGAATTAATTTATTACAACAAAGTTCAGCATCCACCAGGCACCATGGTCTGCCTGGGAGAAGATTCGGGACCAATGTGAATCTCTCTCTTACAGCTCATGCATGTCTCTTATATAGGTACAAGCATCTACACATTCATCAGTGAACATTCCTCACCTATTGTATTTTAATCACAAAAATAACCCCCAAGGGCCACAGTCCATGTCATGTAAGCCTAGTATTAATATTCTACTCATCTGACTCCGAGACGTAATCATTCCTAGACCTCTGACCTCAAGATAAGACCCATACAAACAGAGCATAATACACCTCAGTGGCCAAAGAGATGATATGGCAAACATACCAGTAAAAGCGAAACACAAACAATAAAGCTAGAAATAGCGTGTTTTAATATAACTGTTGCTGACTATATTTTAGCTAGAGACATGGTCTTCATTACATTAGCTGCGTATTTGTAAATAAACAGTCTGTGTGGTGCTGGTAACATTTCAGTGTTTCTACGTCAGCATTAGCTCTATATTAAACTGTTTAGCTAACATGCACATTGGCACATTAGCCTCTACAGCCAGATACAAGGTACACTTGTAAATTAGCAGTTCATTTACATTTATCGCTTTGCAAGCCAAGTGACGTGTTGTCCGTGTTGATACAGGTTTTTTGAGAGCGTGACACTGGACTCTGAAGAAATCACCCCCACAACTGATACTATGAGCAGACAGGTGGGTAGTGGAGGGAGCTGGGGCAGTGTAGTGGACCAAACACCCAAGGACCTTTGCCTTTTGCAGGAGGGAGCTTTGTACCTGCAGCGGGCAGTCCTGTCATGTTACATGGCAGTGTGCCACCCTCACAAGTGGCCATACTTTGCTAATGTATCCGGTCAATTCTTTAACAATTTCCAGATCCTCACTGAAACTACTACTACTGTTACACTTGTTACATGAAAATACTTTGTACTGTACTCTACTGTAAATAGATTGTTTTAGCCAGCTCTCATATCTCGAAATTGTTTTTAAATGTGTTGAAGTATGACATTACTATTCTATAAGCAAATTTGTTTTAAAAAGTGACTTGTTTCTACTTACATAAATCAAACAACACATTACCATATAATATTATCACTATACTTTTTGAACCAATATTAAACAATATAAAGACCAGTGTTTGTAGCATTGAGATTCACGGTCAATACTAGACATGTATTGTCTCAAAAGTAATACCTCATGTTAACATAAACAATGACACTTTAGATATATGTTTCAGTTTTATTTGATAAATGACTGAAATACAAGGTAAGTGGGTGTATTGTACCAACTATGTGGGTATGTAACAAATTTATGGTTGGAACAGAATCATAAATATTTAATTGATCCCCAGGGGAAAATTGTGACATTTTACAGTTTGCTCTCACACTATATGTAAGCAAAGAGAATAATAAATCTAATATAACAAACAATCTTCAAAAGTATGTGCATTATACTACAATAAAATAAATGAAATAGAAAAGTAAGATTATTTACAAATATGTGAATCACGCTTCAAAGTGTGATATATATATATATATAGCCATAGACAGGGGACAGGTCATTTGGTTCTTTTCCATGACAGTGTTCATTGTACTAGGCATCAAGTGCATTTGTTCCAGTCAATACAGGTAGGCTGGAAACAACCAATGCTAAGGCAGAGACTTCAGGCTCTGTTTCAGCAAAGTCTTTAGGGAACAAGTAAGGAAGATTTTCACCACTAGCACCCTCAACATCTCAGGCATTGATGGGTTGGATGGCTACTGTAGAAAGAAGCAGAGACAGTGGTCACTTAAGACCCAGAAAAGCACAATATGGCCATCCTTTCCACACGTGAAACAATACCCAGGATGGGGTTTCTTTGTGGGTGTCGACTCACCTTTGGGTGAGGGTTTTTCCTCATTGGATGCCTTTGCTTTAGATTTCATGTCTGCATCATCACAAATACAATCTTCCACTGTAAGGGAATTTGACTGGACTTTGGTCTTTGAAAACCCCAGTCGTAGTTGTCAGGCACAGGAGAGTTGGTGAGATGGAACTTGACATTGCTGCGCCATGTTACACAGTCAGACTTCATATGTGGACAGGGGATTTTTCCAGAGAAAGACCTGAGCTTGGTGTGGCTTTGATGCTAGGAAAACACATTATTGTTCCTGATGACATACTCAACCACTACTTTTTGGACTTCAGGGGTGGTGAGCTGTTCAGAAGGTAAATACAGGGTTTGTTTTCTGGGCAAGGGTTACACCTCTGTACCCAGAATGAGTGAAGTGTCATGTTCATGGGAGTGGATCAGATTAGTTACTATTTTGGCAGGACTTGCTGATGACTCAGCTGGGGCTTGGTTGCTAATGGTCTGAGGTTCGTGACTAATCTTTGATGGGTGGGGTTCAGCTATCTGGGGACTTCTGGTGGACTCTTGGATTCTGGCCAGCTCATATAGCAAGACCTTTTCAAAATCTGTCCTGCTTTGTTTAACTACATCCTTCAGTTCAGCTAAATAGGTGTAGGTCAGGTCTGAACCTCTATCAGCTGCATACAAATCAGATAGAAACTGAACGTGATGGATAACATTTGGGTTACTGCTCAGTCTTCTGCTAGTCAAGGTGTCCTACAGAAAGTGAATGGGCTCCCCTGATCTGAACTCTACATGGCTGTGTCTTTAAACTGGGATTCAGTACTGGTTACCTTGATTAAACTCTCAATGGGACAAAACTGCCCAAAGTATTCCATAACTTCATTGTCAACCTCATCACCAGTTAAACCACCTACTATAACAGAGTTAGGTACTTTAACATGTTCAGTCTGAATGATATCCTTTTTTCACCTTATGTCCACAGAATGGTTACAGGTAAGTAGACTTGGTGGTGACAGATAAAAACAATAAAATGTCAGTCTGTTCAACACTGAAAACTCCTCCTGGCTGGCTCGCCAAGTTTTTGTGTAGCACCTCTGTGCCTAACCTTGAGGGTTGAAGAGACACTAACATCTAACTAGTTTCGTGAGGAGTAATACCGTAAATGACTCACTCACATGTTTGTGTGTGGTCTTATCAGGAATCAGATTGAATGATCAAGAGAATCCAACATCATCTGCGAACAGATTCATACGGTTGGCCACACCACTTCCACGCCCGTCCAGAGTCTTGCTGGGCTCGCCATCACTAAGTTCATCAGTAAATCTGGTACTTCAAAAAAACAACCTACACAAATAGTGCAGAATTGTAATTTTTTCCAGTTCTGTTTCTATCATTAACTTTATCTTAACTGAGGATATACATACAGTAAAAAGAAATTGCCATATATCGCAACAATTTTAGTGTTTTAGCAACAAAAACATGAATTAATTACCACAAACTGCAATTAGTCAAGGTATTTTAACAAATGAATGAATTATTTTTCTTTTTAAACCTCTTTAGTCAAGGTATTTCAACAAATGAATAAATTATTTTTCTTTTTAAACCTCTTCGTATTTATAACATTACTCTTTTTAAGAGTACGTTTTTTTTTTTAGTTTTTAAACATGAAATGCTCCTTTAAGGTTTCACCGCAGCATGTGCTGCTCTAACATACTAGAATAAGCCATTTGCTTAGCGATTAGCTTAACATTAGCATCGTGGTACACCACTACACAAACAGCAACTGCATTAGTAATTTGCGTTAGCCACCCGCACTAGTGGTTAGCGTTAGCATCTTTTTAAACATTAATAAGATGATGCAGTTCGTACCAAAGTACACTGAAAACATTCAGTAAACTTCTCATATCTCCAACTGTTTTTCAGAGAAAAGTATCAGATTTTCGACACATAATGTGGTCGGTTATCCTGTTTCTGAGGAGAGCTAGTAAACAACAGATAAGCGTGAAACGTGCATCATGAGTTTCAAGCATTAATAACTCGACAGAAGTTATTCCCTCGGGTTCACAGCTCATATTCTGATAGAAGAGCAACTCATCAATGCTGGTATGCTTAAAAAATAAACAAGTTTTAAGATTAAATCGTGGCAGTTTACACCAGGACTCACTCTGTCATTCATTGTGACTTGCATACAGGACGCTCCAGAACATTCTTTAGAAAGAAAGGCAGGAAGTAATGTCACGCCCAGATAGGGACAGTAGCAGCACAGTTTTCTTTATTCTGATAAACCCCTATCAGCTGTTTTTTTGGAGAAGGTGTGTTCTATTAGTTTTGTTAGAAAAAAGATTAACAAATTCTACATACAAACACTGCATAAGTACAGCCATTGCTATAAACACACAGAGACACTCTACCTGACTTTGTTTGAAGGTTTTCTGCTGCTGTCCCTGCCTTAGCAGCTCAGCCCTGTGATGGGACAGTTGTGGACAGAATATTTCCTGGTGGCCTATGGGGGTTTCTGCTCCACCACCTTCATCCCTCCCTCTCTCTCAGCCAAAAGTTAACTTTTTCTGAAGTGCTTCTTCATGAAGAAGAACATCCTCTCTGTGTCCCCTTGGCACTTCACCTCAGGGAGTGTCCCCTCCAGCATTATTACCGCTCTACAGTGTAGTCATTCACCCTGTGCCTGGGATTTAGTGTACAGGACTGCCTGTCTGTGCTTTGCTGCTGTCACCCTGCACACAGATGAGCTGATTAATCAAGCTGCTTCCATCTTGCTCTTTCTGACCTACAAAGTCCACTAAGACCTCACCATCTTGATATTTATTCTCCCAATCAACCCACTTGAGCAACAATCTGGGAGTGTGATGCTGCGGCCCCTGTTTGGACCTCTTGATTAAGGGGAAGTGATGCAACAATGCTGTTGTAATTTATTTTAGCCCCATGGCTGCATGAGAGGGGCAGATAGAGAACATATTAGTTGAGGTTGTGGTGGTAGAAGTAAAAACTAGAGAAATATAAAATGCCAATCAGAGCATAAACCCTTTGACACCAGGGCAAATTGGCATTATTTTTTAAACTGGATTTTATATTACTTTGCACCTCTTTTCTGCACTTGCTATGGTGTATGGGTATGGGTAATGGTGATTTTTATTTTAAAATCATTTAGTAATTGATTTTACTTTTTATATCTTATCGTTTTACTCTTTTATTGTGAATCTATATCCTTTAATATGTTAGATTGTATTGCTTTGTAAAGCACTTTGAATTCCCATGTTGTATGAAATGTGCTATACAAATAAAGCTGCCTGGCCTTGCCTATTTTTTTCAAAAACATGGGAAGAAGGTAATGAGCAAATAATATGCTGTGTAGATGTAAAAAAAAATGTAAAGTTAAAAAATACATGGAAATGGCCTGGAAAAAGTGCTTTACCAAGTTGCTCTTTGCCCTTTTCCAGCATTTAAAAAAAAAAAAAATTGCACAAATTTGCTCCTGGTTCAAAGGATTAAACCTTTGACACCTGAGTAAATTTGACTTGATTTCTTTCAAAAACATGGGAAGAAGGCACTGAGCAATGAAAGAAGAAAATACCAATAAATTAAAGACTATTAAAAGTACAAGAGCATCTCAGAAATAGTTAAAAAAATAAATAAATAAAAATAAAAAATAAAATGTATGTAAAATGTACCAAAAACATATTAACAAAAAAACAACATAAATGAAAACAACAACAACAACAAAAAAACAAAACAAGGAAATGACCTGGAAAAAAGTGATCATAATAATTAAGACTTCTTTAAACTATTTTAAATATGTACTTATGATAATTATATATTTATATATAATATCAATTTCATATTTTTCCCTAGCTTTTTAAATATCATTTTGTAAATCTACTTATTTCTTGCACTTTGTGGGACATTTCTTACCACGTTGCTCATAGCCATCAAAATGTTTTTGAAAGAAATCATCCCAATTTGTTAAGGATTCAAAGGCTAAAATTCTCATGAAAGGCTTGTGAAAGCAGCACAAGAGAAGTGATCACACTCCAGGCTGCAAAGGGTTCATTTAACAACAAATCAACAAGCTGCTATGCAAAGCTATCTTGGAGTCATGGCATCCTGAGCAGAGGTAATGGCGTGTGTGTGTATTGTAATCTCAGTGACTCAGTACTAGGACATGGTAGCCAGACGCTGACTCCAGTCACACACACTGGCTCACTTTTTAACCCATGCACACACACACCTACAGACACACACAAACTGACATCATGCACGGACACCACGGCACAATATTTGATTTTTTTTTTTTTAAATTCTAACAAGAAATATGATTCTTTTGCCATGAGGTGTAAATAAAAGGGCAGTATAATCTTACCTGGACTCTGCATGGTGGTTATGACAGGGGTGGTGATGATGGTGGTGGTGGTGGTTGTCACCTCTTCATCACTGCCGGGCCTGACATCGTGCTTCAGTCCAGGCTGACCCAGCCTTTTCACAGCTGCCTCTCCTGCAGTAGGAGCAGCAGTGGCAGCGTGTTCCGGATCTGTTAAAATGGCGCTGGTGACTAGAGCAGGGCTGCTGGAGTGAGAAGTGTCTGCTAATGTGTGCTTTACAAGCATTGTTTGCATGTTGGAGCTTTCAGCACTCTCATCTGAAGATCTTTTATTAGCGTTATCCAGCAGAGATGTGGACGGCAGGGTGGAGAGGGGGGGCTGAGAGTTGGATAACCTGCTGTAGTTAGGCTGAGCATGAGAGCCGAGTAGGGCTTGGTGGTGGGGGGGATTCCTATAGAGAGGGTGGTGGTTTGGGATGTTGACAGGAGGGGCTGTGGTGACAATCGGGGGCCTCCTGCCCATGTCCTGGATGGTGGGGTACAAGCTGGCCCTGCTCTCTGTAGGGCCCCCTGGGGTGATGGATAGAGCATCCTCAGAGGTGGAGGCTGCAGAGAATGAAAGAGAGTAATGAATGTGGTTGGATGGATGTTTATTCATACCACAGACTCAGTAATTACTGGGCCGTGCAGGTGCAGAGATTTCTGGCTTTATTTCCCTGCCTGTTTTCTGCTTTGGCTCTGAACCTCTCCATCCATAGCCATTTAGCACTGCCAATCCCATTTTCAGTTGGTAAGTGATGGAGCAAGCAACCAGCCTGTGTCACAACACATCCCTGCATCAAACTCCAGGAGGCCTTTAAGCCAAAAAAGACAAAGTGCCAAATCAGCCTTTTTCAAGTCATATTTAACAGATTTAGCACAGTGACACGCCACCTTTATACTCTAAAGTGAAAACAGGATTTGTTTTCTGTAGTCTTTTCTCTTCAACTCGGACAATAATCAAACTTTTTACTTTTTTGGAAAGGAGGAGCCAGTGAGTTACCTTGTTTTATAATACTTCTAATAATTAACATTATCAGGTTTATTTTTATTGCAGCCACCACACTAGCTGTCATTATTTCCAACTGAAGGCGAAATAGGCCTGTTATGGAGCAATAATGGGAAGGCCAGCCATGTCAGGAAAAAAAAGAGAGGAGGAGAATGTGGATATTGTAGTGGCTGGGGAAAAGAGGACAACTTGACATAACTGTTTTGCAATGGGAACTCAGAGTAAGTATTACTATCTGTTAGCATTTAGTATTCACTTAGCAGAGTAACGCTGATCAGTGCATCATTTCATGCTGCATCTCTATTGGTCCATCAGCAGACGGAAGTCGTAACAGCAGTCACACAGTGTGATGGTCATCCCAAATTTCTGAAACGGTCAGAATTTGATCCCAGGCTTTCTTTGATCACACGACCGTGATAACAGCCGTCCTTTAACCTCTCTTATTGTGTGACATAGGACCCTGGTTTTAGAGCCACAACCAAATATATCACCATGTTTCTTTCACAATGGTTATCCTTTTCTGAGACAGCCCAAATTCAGTGTACAGTTGCTTTAATCAGATGATAAAAGTGGCTGACTGGTGGAATAGGGGCCTCAACATCTCTGCTATATACACAGGGTCTGGTGAGTATGAGGCAGGCCTTATGAGTGACAATTAAAATTTTCAATCAAGTTCGTGTTTAACTGGAAGCCAATGAAGACAGGTTAGTATTGGGGTGGTGCGGAACTAACGACAAGTTAAATCATCACCCTGGCTGCTGCATTTTGTACCATATGGAGTCGAGCTATGGAAGAATGTGTAATACAAGTGAAGAGTGAGTTGCAGTAGTCTAAATGGGAAAAGATTAAAGTATGCATTGTAACTTCCAAGTTTTTTGTCGATAGTATTGGTGCAGTATTTGAAATATTTCTTTACAGGAAGAAACAGGTCTGAATGAGTTTTGTAATATGGGATTCAAAGTTCAGATGGTGGTCAAAAAGGACACCAAAACTTTTTGAGACAGTATTGACTGAGCTGATTTAGTAAACCAGGTGGGGCCCATCACAAGGAGGACCTCATTTTTGTCACAATTTAGATGAAGAAAATTTTGAGACATCCAATTCATAACAGAAGCCATGTAGTCATGACAGGCAGTTGTATTAACCCTTTTGAAAACTGGATTGACATCAGTTTACTTATGCTGCTTTCAGATGTCTTTCACATGTATTTAAACCTTTGAAGACTGAGAAAATTAGTTTGATTGCTTTTGAAAATGTGGGGAAAAAGGAGATGAACAACTTGACAACAAAAGGCACAGGAATTGCATGGAATTAGTAAAAGGTGACAAAAAATTATCCAAAAATTATTTTTAAAAAAAGAAGTGAGGGTTACTGAAAAAATAATCTATTCATCTAAATTAAACTGTCATGATTTAATTTAAAAATTGTGTTACAGAACAAAAGTATAGAAAATAAATATATTTTCAGCACATTTAGGTCTTTCTTTTATTTAGGTCTTTTTTTTTTAATTTGTTGCTTTTTTTCCCTTACTTACTGTTAACTTTTTTTTTGTGTGTGTAGTGGACTGCCTTGGCGTGGTCTTTACAGTTTCCCTCTGAGGAACTCCAGAGCTCAACTCTTCCTACACAAGCGGGGGACATGTCAAGAGACACAGTTTTACGAACCCAAAGCATTCAAAAGAGGGTTGTTAATTAACTTTACTGAGATTCCCTGTGGGCATCTGCAAACATGTTCTGCTTTTAGGCCACACGAAGTGTCAGTACTTGACCCTTTCCATCGCGAGATGCTGTGGGAGATAAGCACACTCTTGAGGCCACATCCAGTATACAACAGGATGTAAGACATCTGAATGACCTCCTGGGGTCACTCAGGCATACAAAGCAACAGACATTCATTGCCCCCCCCCCATTATACATCTTTGTGTTGAGACTAACATCTGACAGAATTGCTTGGACCAAGGTTGTAAGTTAAAGTTTGACTTAATTCCCTAATCTTTGTCTTTGTAGGTGAGAGTCTGTGTCTGTGCTTTGGTAAACAAATAGGACCAACTCCAATTCTTTTCTTATATAATTTGAATGAGTTAGGTAAAAGCATGTTTTATTCCCTTTTAGTAATGGAGCCATACTGCCATCTAGTGACCTTAGTTATCAGAAATCTTGTAACCAACTTTATAGTTACATCTTATTTTGCATTCATTGTATAATGATAAAAAGGTAATCCTATATCTAAGTAATCACCATTTTTGTTAGAATCCATGGTACTATGTTATGTTATGTGTGGTCATTTAACAGAATTGAGCAAAGGATCTTCAGAGTCATGTGTTACGTTACAAATTGCCCTTTTAGGTCTCCTAACATGTATTTGAAATTACTGTGATGAGACTATAGTGGTGATGAGATACATGAATTTACACAGTTTAGATCGCATAATTCGTCATGTCTCCTAAATTACATTAGGTTTTTAGAAACCAATGCTAGATGTGCGATCGCTTGGCGCAAAAGTTCGCTAACCCCGCCTTCCATCCACACCTCAAATTTAGAGATAAAAACTGAGTGAGCTCTCAGCTCAGGGCTTCTAGTGCTTCTTCAGTGCTTCTCTTGCTTCTTTTGGCTTCCTTTCGCTTCTAATTCCTTTTACCGCAGCACTTCTCGTGTATCCGCGCTTTTTCTTTTCTTCAATTTTCGAAGCGGAGCCGCAGCAGCTCACCAGAGCTTTGCTGACCTTTAACTTTTGAAGCCATTTTCTTTTTAAAACTCTTTGACGCTTTTCTTTATTCCAGTTTTTGCTCAGTAAAGACACTTTTGCAATTTGTTTTAAGTAAACTCAAATTAATAATTTAAAGTTACTGCGTCAGACCAATGGGACTACTTTTGATTATTTCTGCAAGTTTTAATTGAGGACACTCCGCCAGGCCAGTTAAAGACCGCCGCACACCAACTCCACCTGCCCGGCCGCCGCCTTTCAGTGGGTCACCTCGCCTGGAAGACGCGCAGCAGCTCCCCACTGAAGTGAAGCGACGACCTGGACCTCCCCGGAGAAGTCCAATCAAGTCGGCAAAAGTAGGCGGAATAACATCTTCTAGTTGATGTTGTATAGCTAAGCTTTAATACCAAATTTCTAAATTTTAATTTACCGTTCAGTGCGCATCCACGCTTAAGACGGTCACGTATTTTCACCCACTATCATCCATAATTAATCATTTACATCACCTGAACATACATCACTTAGGTTCCCTTTCATTTGTTCACTGTCCTCTATATGTCATACTACTTCCTCTATTTACTCATCATTTATTTAGCCTAAATAAAATATTCTCATTTATCGCCAAGTCATTGTCTGTGGATATTATTTCATGAGAGAAACAAGATCAATGTATAGAGGATAAATGGTACAGATTGTGAGACTGATTAAAGTGATGACATGTTTTGGAACTGTCATAATTTAAAATTGAATTCTCTCCAAAGTGGAGAGTGGTGTCCCTTTTACTTTAACGAGTGCAAAATCCAAATTCTAATGTAATTATTAATAACCACTACATTGGCTAATTTTTAGACCATTTCTTGTTAAGGTGCTCATAGCAAGCTCCACATGTTTTTGAATGAAATCAAACCAATTTGCTGAGGTTTCAAAGGGTTTAGGACACAATATTTACCAAATAGAATCAATCAGTCAGCTTTCACAGGACATGTCTGAAGCAGTTGGGACCAGATGAAGGCAGGGTGTCAGGGTGCTTTTAGAAGAGCAATGGATGAACCTCCCCCCACCCCGACTTTTCTCATATCAGAATTTAGTTGCATTCAACAATTTCTGTAATTTTCCATAACCAACAATCACTCATTCATGCCTACTTGATGCAAAAATTAGTCAGGTGTGTAAAAGTGAGAAAATAAGCAGGGTTCAGATCTCTCTCAAGCTCTCTTTATTCATTCTTTACACAACTATTTCTGTCGCTCTCCTTGAACAACTTGGTGCAACACTGAAGCTATGCCAGTCTGTACAACAGCCAGCTTTTTGTCTCACCTCTGAGTGGAGCCTTCGCCACGCTCTGTTCTACCCTCACTTGTGAACAAGACCCAGAGATACTTGAACTCATTTGTCCGTTTTTCCACGACCAGGATGGAATCCGCATTGTTCATCCTGAATCTGAGGTTTGACAATCGGTCAGAACCTCCCTTCCAGCACCCTGGACTAAACTTTCCTGGGAAGGTTGAGCAGTGTGATACCCCCATGATTGGAGCACACTCCACTTTTTTAAAAAAAACACCTCCCTGGTCTGCCACTCCACAGGCACTGACACTCCCGACCTCCACGTGACACTGAAAAGGCATGTCAGCCAAGCCTCCAAGCCAGAACTTCCTTCAGACTGACCAGAAGTCTTCCTCTATGGCCTCCCCAAACTCCTCCCACACCCGAGTTTTAGCTTTGGCGACCGCCTCAGCTGTAGCCCTTCTCGCCAACTGGTACCTGTCTGCTACTTCAGGAGACCCCTGGGCCAGTAGAACCCGAAAGGCCTTCTTCTTCAGCCTGATGACCTCCTTAACCCCTGGCCCAAGGAAGTGTGCCATGTCTTGAAGCAAAATTTACATAGAGGCCGAAAGTGGAATTACACCATTTGAGTCAGTCACGTGATGCACAATGGCCCAGAAAGACTTTCCTCCATTTGCTAACATGGGGGAAGAGACGTCTGCAAATAAGGAAATAACCTTTTGTAAGCATCATAACCCCCGTGAAACGTCTTCTATTCCTGTCTAGATGTAAACGATCCGGTTTGATAACATTTGGAAAGTCTAAAAAAGCCGCAAGATTCCATTTTTCAGACCGCCATTCAAGCTAGACAAGGCACTAATCCGGAAGTCGGTCGCTCTGCAGGCAGAGGTTAACCATGTTTGGCTACCGTTAATCTCTACTATGCATTCTCTATGGGCCAGTAGATCTGGGTATTTTACACATTTCTAAACCTTGAAAAAAGAGCTTTCTCTGCTTCATGCACCATTGAGCAGCTCTTATAGGAATGAACGAGACCCCGTCCCCACGGCTGTATCCAGATTTCACCATAATCATTCATGGTGTCCACCAGTGCCTCCAGTTGCTGCCACAACAGGCACTGACGACTTTATGACCAAAGCCTCTAGCAGCCGCCTCCACAATGGAGGTTTTGAACAAGGACCACTCAGACTCCATGTCCCTAACCTCCCTGGAGATGCATGAAAAGTTCTTCCGGAGTTGTGAGTTGAAGACCTGGCAGACAGGGGCCTCCGCCAGACATTCTCAGTTCACCCTCACTGCATATTTGGGTTTACCGGGTCTGTCCAACAGTTTCCCCCGCCACCTGATCCAACTCACCACCAGGTGGTGATCAGTTGACAGCTCCCCTTCTGTAAGCATGTTACCAAGCAAAAAATAATCAGAGAAACACAAACAAATGACCATACAGCCAAGCCAACATTTGGATGTGAGGCCCATGTGGGTAGTACATGGACTGAAAAATGGGCCCTATATGGCATTGTCCATGGGTTCCATATTGGCCCCATGCTAGTTGCCCACATGAGTGGGTTTACCCAAGTGGGTCCTACCTGGTAAAGCCACCCTGATGACAAGAGCTCAACACTTTGGTTGGCTGTCTTTATTGGTCTGGCCACCCAAAACACTTTTTTGAAATTAAAATTTAGTTGGGTCAATAAGGAATCCGCACCATAGTTTACAATGCAAGTAGTTAATCGGGGACTGCATTGTATGCCAGTAGATAAACAGCAATAAGTAAAGTTATTGAGGAAACAGAGTTAATAACAACAATTAAACTTCTATGAACTTGTAGGGTTTCTCAGAATACTTTTTCACTGTTTTTCTGATTGAATTTGGCAAAAGTTTGACATATAAACTAAATCTGTTGGTGATGAAGAAGATGTCCCTGATGCGAATACAATTTTTATTGTTATTTAGCCACAGATTGCGGTAACGGAGGAGTAGATACGAGAGGCTGCAAAGCTGGGGATCACGGTCATGCAGATCACTTTTCACAATGCTTCAGAGAGGCTACAAGGACACTGCCAGCTGGTATTCAGCAGTCCAGAGGCAGCTGGCTGCTGAATGAGAAATGGCAACATATGCTTGCAACTCCAGTGAATAGCAAAAACCTCACAGAGATTGTTGTCGATAAGGAACACGTCACATAAAAATGGTAAATATGAATAAATTGACATTTTTAGATCTACTGTTGTTGTCTAAGGAGAGGCTAGTGCTAAAGTCAGGATTGGTTAAAGTTTGTCTGTCAATGCGAGTACTCCCACCCACAGCAAGTGTTTTGGGTGGCAGAGAGTCCAGACTGATACAGAGAGAGAAACACAATGTTGAGCTCACGGCATGAAAATGGTCCCACCAGGCTAATTTGGCCCCAGATAAGATGCCTGTTTTGGGCCCATAACTACTTGGGACAAGGTAGCTCTAACATAACCCATGTGGGGCCCAATTCAGTAAACCAACCCATGTGGGCAGTTGGCATGGGGTCGTTAGAAAAACCCATGGACAATCCAGCATGATACACGGATGGGCGGTGTCACTTAAGAACGCTACTGGACAGAACCTGTGGTATCTGCAAGGTATGCATCAGGACGGCGTCAGGTGTAACTTGTAACTGTGCTTCAGTAACGATGTGGTATAAGGAGCTCGAAGGTCCCTATAGGTTGGGCTGGAGAGGTGGTGGATGGGTCCAACACACCATGGACTTTCATGCAGGAATCAAGTGTTTGCTTCCTGCCCGAATGTGATTTTTTTCCTACACTTTACCACATGTCTCCTTCCCCTAATCCTAGCCATCCATGTCAACATATGCGTTTGTTGACATACCAGCAATGGTTGCCATGTGCTTTTGTTGCCAAAACATACGCGTAATCCCACCATGTCCATTTATTGACATCATGGCTGCGGCATCCCAGAATGTAAATAGCAGATGCAAAAGGATACTTAAAGCATAATGTTGACATGGAGGTCCACTGAAAAGCGGCAACATGTGATGACTTGGGATAAGAACATGTTGGACAATCCCATGTATTCAGCCATACATACAACGCACATGTGTGGGAGTGAACCAGGGCTTTTTTGGGTATCTTCCCTTCGTTCCTTTTTGGGAAGATGCCCACTTTGCCTTGTTATTAATCCAACCTTGGAAGCTTTTGCAGCAGTAGAGCATTAATCAATTTTTCTATGCTCTATCTTGCAATATTGTTAAAAAAATGAAAATCAAAGCTGGAGTTTAAAAAATAAAGGCAAGGAAAATTGGACATTTGGAATTTTTCAAAATTGTTGTTGACAAAGAAGAGAAGGAGATGGAGTTTATGATAAGATTGGCAAAGTGCTGACCTACAATGGGCAGAAATCTGACACCTGGGGGTTGAGGCGACACACCTGTTTTGAGCTACTTGGTCAGAGTAAGCTGTCTTAAGAGACGAAGCTGCATCTCTGAATGCAGCTCTGTGAGTGGCAAAAGTTTAGAATATTTTTAAATTATATACTAGTCCAAAAAAAGCTAGAAAAACATGATGTGCAGGGTCTTGTATTCACATGTATTTTTTTTCCAGGTAGAAATCATTCACAGTACGCTGAGGACTGTTGGGATGAAGGGCTTGAGCCATGGGAGAAAAAAAGATGCTGCACTTGATTAAACACATCCCATGTTGAAACAGCATAGTCAAAACACAATTTTGCACATTACAAGTTTTGAAGACAAGACAGTAGGGGGGGAGGGCAGATGCGTATTGAGGCGAATTGGTCGAGTATAGTGGACGTGCGTATAGTAGACTGTGTACTTTTGTACATTATGGGTATATACAGTCTATGACCATAGTATGTGCTGTCCAACAAATCTGGTTCTCTGCTCAAAGAAAAGCATCATACATTTATCTCAGTCTTGAAATATTTTATTACCCAGAGCTGCAGTGATTTTGACAGCAGAAAATACAACTTTATAGCCAGAGAAAAAATCTAGAATTCACTAGCCATCTTTATCTCCCCCCATTCACTGCTCTGCTTCACTGTACTTCACTCTGACATCAAGGCAGAAAAAATCTGTCTTCTGGATGGAGACAGGGACATTTACTCACACAGCTCTCTGCACTCTCTAAAGCACAGTCATTCCATCTTTCAAAGATGAATTTTAGCCATATTTTCATTCAGCCCGTTCCGATGCGCTGCACTGCATTAGAGCTGTTACACCACTGCGAGTCAATTGGCAGACAAAAAACTTTGTAAAAAGCCAAACGGTACAACCCAAACAATTCTCATAAATTGCTCACATCAATGGCTTCCTCCCTCCCTATCCTCCTTGTAATAAGACTTAATATTCATTCCTGAGGAGATTTGATGAGCCGCTATAATTCTCCCAGTGTAATGATCAGCACTCCCCTCCCAAGTGCACCTGTGAGATCTAATCGGAGACCCCTTCGGGAGGCTATCATCCACTGAGGGAAGTCTTATGTTTCTTTAACAATGCTTCATTTCCACCATAATAGCTCCCACTCTCTGCCGGCTAATAGCTATCTGCTTCAAACAATCAGGGTTTATTGAAGTGAGCCATTTCCCACCCAGCACCTCGCCTCTCAGACACACACAGCTCTACAGACAATCACAAACATTGGCAGGTAAATCTACATGAGATACAATGAATGAGGCAGAAATTGACTGACTGGAGGTCTGTCATTTCCCTGCAGCCACAAGGTGTGAAAGATAATGCTCACACTCTGGGTGAGCAGTATGTTTTGTCAGATCCTTTGGCTCTGAGTAAATCAGATGTGTGTGTGTGTGTGTGTGTGTGGGTGTGTGTGTGTGTGTGTGAAACATGACAGATGCAGTGGGTGGAGGCAGCTTTGAAAGAGTACATACATGGTCAGGGGTTAAAAATGAAGGGAGGTAATGAAGTTAGGGGTTCTCCAACCAGCCTAAAAATGTGAATGCTATTTTTTTTGCATTCACACACATTTATCTCAACCCAAGAAAATTCAAAACATGTCACAAACCATGACAACAGGGTGGTAAACATTCACGTTTCACACATGTAGACTCTACAGAGACTATGGGCAAATATCTGCACAGACAGCACATTCTCATCCCAACTCGTCACATGCTGCCGCTCTGTATCTACTTATGACGTTTTTAGGTATCCTTCTGCGTCAGCTGTTTACGCTCCAGGATGTCTTTACTGTGATGTCAACAAATGTACATGGTGAGATGATGCAGCAAATTCCTACTGTTTACACAGCAGCACGTCAACAAACGTGGACCGTTAGGATGGGTGGGATTATGCAACAAAGTCACGGATGGTTCTATTTAGGCAAAGGAGGCACATTGTAAGGTGTAGGAAAAAAAAAATCTGAACAGGAAGTGAACTCCGGACTGCCGCACAAATGTCAGTTGTTTGTTGGACCCATCCACCTTCCCACCCACTCACACTATAA
Organism: Plectropomus leopardus; assembly: GCF_026936395.1. Classification (NCBI taxonomy): domain Eukaryota; kingdom Metazoa; phylum Chordata; class Actinopteri; order Perciformes; family Serranidae; genus Plectropomus; species Plectropomus leopardus. Next base: position 38,622,206 of record NC_142181.1, on the reverse strand, counting down.
ACAGTGTTACCAGCAACGTTATTACTTGACGCTGTTCTTCAACATGTCATGAGCATGGAACTGGCTCCGTCCATCTGCGTTCTCAAGTGATGCAGCCTATGCGCATTGCATGTGGATCGCCCCATGCCATCCAGCCGTCCACATGCGTAAAAACAACGCCACCGATTATGTCCATGTGCGTTCTCATCTAATGCCATCCAGCCATGTTCCAGTTGGACCTGGAAAGTGGCTTTTGGTGTCACTCTCTTACGCCAAAAGCACTGACAGAGCAAACATATTTGACGAGTTCAGAGTGACAATGGGCTGGCATAGATGTTCGTGTGGACTCTTACCCATATTTACTATAGCTGAGACAATACATAGATGAATTGGTTGGTGAATTGATCAAGTAAAATAAAATAAGAAGTTAATGGATTGCTTTGATAACTTTTCAAACTAAATACTGAAATAATACCAAACATTTTTTGTTGATATCAGCCCCTCAAATGAGAGAATTTGTTGTATATATTACTGCAAATGGAGTATCTTCTTGTGATTAAGACATTTTAAGACGTCGTCATGGGTTCTAAAAAAGAAGCGATCGTCAATTTTTCATTAATTTTGACAGTGAATAGGCTAATGATTCATTGAAAAAAATCACTGAAAAATTAAAAATAGTCATAAGGTACAGCTCTAAAATTCACCTCCCAACACGGACAGTAAAGTAAACACATTTCATGACTAAATACACTACGAACAAGGGATGTAAATCACTGGTTTCATCACCATACAGTATTATATCGATTCTTTGGACGATACAGTATTTGCCAGTATCACAAAGTCTGCTACTATATGATTTCAATTTGATTCAATTCAGAGGTCTTCCATCGATATGATACAATATAATCTGCTCATATAACACAATTTTTCCTTTGTTTTTTTTTTTTTGCTTTCAGCCAAAAAAGATAAAAACAACATCCAAATAATTGTGAATAATTAAAACTGGTTCATTCTGTCAGATAACCCTTTCTGGAAAAATGTTTTCATTTTAACTCAGACCATAATGTTTTTCCTAAAACTTTAAGGATATCTGACTTGAAGACAAACCTAACATTCCCAATATTCTCAAAACATGGATTAAGTCAAGTCAAGTCAAGTCAGCCTTTTCCACTACTCATAACTTAACAAATTTACATTTAATTATACTTTCTCTTACTCACTGCTGGTTTAAGTCAGCCGATAGAGCAGCCTGGTCTGCGTGCTCGTTTTTTAAACATTGTTAAAACAGAGCAGCTAATTTTGCTGTTAGCAACATGTTCGCTAAGTGAGCTCTAAGTGGCAGGGATGTAACATTGACCCAAAGGCTATTGCACAAAACCCAGAGGGCTATTCCATCGATGAAGCTTTAGAAAGGCCAAGCTCACATGAAAATGCTAAGCTTAACTAAGGCCATCTCCCCAAGTAAGCCTCAAGTGGCTCCACTAACTCCTAGCCTCATCTAATCAAGGCTGACTCAGGACAGGCTTGTGTCATAGATAGATGTACTAGACGCTGCTTTGACTGTGTTGGCCCTTTGCCGCATTACGTCAGCGTGTGATTTATACGAATGATTTGTATGCATTTTAGTACTAATAATGACAATCATTGAGACAAAAAATTAATGAAGTCTGCATATCAAAATAAGACACTGCAACTGGCAGTGAATCTGTTTTCTTCTCTTCTAGCTGTGAAGTGATATACTCCATTACATAAAACTATAGACTATAAACAGAGTATCACCAACTGGTGGACCTCGGTCCGGGTCCATACAGTCTATGGTCCGGGCCAGAGCACTAGTTTGGATCAAAACTATCCTATCTGGACCATGGATCTGTTATAAATCTGGATACAGCCATGGGGGCAGGGCCTCGTTCATTCCTATGAGAGCTGCTCAGTAGTGCATGAAGCAGAGAAAACTGTTTTTCTGGGTTTAAAAAAGTGTAAAATACCCAGATCTACTGGCCCATAGAGCATGCGTAAAATTTATTAACGACAGCTGAACACGGCGACCAAGTGTACCCAAGCACTGACAACGACTCACTGACTACGACTCACTGACTTGCTCACACAAATGACCCAAGTGCCGGAAGGGAACAGCACTCGTTCACGAGCATTCCTCTTGTAGTCCCTTTGCTTATTAGCAACAGCAGCTAATCGACAGTATAACAACAGCGGTGCTGTCAGTTTTAATATTTACGTGATAATCAGATATTGGTTTATCTATCTATCTCTCTATACACACACATACACACACAAATATACATACAACTTATCAGGGAATCATATCGTAATTATGACCGGAGAAATGAAATTAACATAATAACAAAAAGTGTTGTGCCCACAAAACTATAATAAAAGGTGATGCCTTGTAACATTGCCCCGTGTATTATTAAACAGCTCAACTTTAAATAAATACTACGTTCAGTGCTGTTTAATTACTGTCACTAGAGCTCCACGCTGCTTACTGATAACCAGTTGTTTGAATACAGACCGTAGACTGTATATACAGGCTCTGATACAGACACGGTATTGCATTTTGTATGGGTGTTTGTTCTTTGCATTTTTGTTATTGTTTTATATTGCATCTGCTGACTTTCAAATCAAGTTTAATAACCAAAAAAGCACATAGTCATCATATGACAACAAAATATGGACAACTGACTTGCATAATATATTGTGGACATTTAAAATAGTAACCTACTGAACAGACAAATTATGAACAACAACAAAAAAGTGACATTTGCGCTTTGGAACATAAGCGCTTTGATGAGACATGATCTTTTAAAAATCTTTATTACTATTATTATATTCTTTGTAACTAAATCAAAAGTACATTTATGCTCAGTCACATTTTAACTAAGAAAAATGTCATGGGACAAAAGTCATGGTACGCTGCTTTACAGACCTGTGTTTTGGAATTTTTTTGACATGCAGCTAAACTAAGCTCGACAGTTATCCTGCCATGGAGCAGGCTACTTGAGCACGATAAGTTACCATGGTTACAGAGCAGGGACTCACATGACCTACATTCATGGAAAAGATCTCTCACTTATACTAACGAGACTTATCCAAATAAGCCAGGCTTTTCTTTATCCACCTTGGTGGAACACCCCTCCAGAGTCATCATTTAGTTGTGGAGTGGTAAATGGTGGGAAGTCATTTTTATGTTGTAGCCTTTACTTTATTGTGAAGTGAAGTACCACCATTGTATACCATCACAATAACAATTATTAACAACAACAACAACAACAACAACAATAATAATAATAATAATAAATTGGATTTATATAGTGCCTTTCTTGAACTCAAGGTTGCTTTACAAAAAAAAAAAAAAATGTGGGGATGGGGGCTAGTTAATAGGCAGAGAAGAAGAGATGGGGAGAGTAATGGATCTCTTGGGGGAGGGAGATCCAGAGCCTGGGACTTAACATTGCAGAGTAGATATTTATATACATCTGTACTGTAGAGCTTTAAAAAGTCGTCCTTGTCTCCTTCTCATGTTTCTCCTCATTAATATGCACACTGACACATCAAGGTGTCACAATATCTAATCAGATCATCTTACACCTGTATCAAGGTTCTACTGCATATTGTTCTTGAGCTAATGTTCATGAGGATGTACCGACATACACAATGCCTTCATAATGCTGTCACAGTATGACAGCAAAACACAAACACATTATGCATGACACCAACATGCAATAACCAAGAGCCTGATATGATGTGAAAAGTAGGCTAAAGCATGATTAAATGGAAATATATTTTCTGATTAATCAAAAAAAATTTCCATCCATCCATCCATTTTCTTCCGCTTATCCAGAGTCGGGTCCACCATTTTAAATTGAAAAATAATTTTTCACAATTTTTTGGTGTTCTTCTGATCGAACTTCTCCTACAGCTTGCCAGATTGACTTCAAATTTTGCAAATCCTATCTTCTGATGAGGGCGAAGCTACTTTGCGATGCTTTTGAGTTTTCGTTGAAGGGCATGGATGTTATGAGGCGTAGAATTTACATGTTTTGCTACCAAACAGGAAGTAGTTTATAACTGTTACTCTCTCAACTCTTCACATGCTTGATGAGAGTCCCGCCCTGAACACATCTATCCGACAATTTTAAGTAATAGTGAGAGTTCCATCTATTGGCATAGGAAAGGGGAAGTTTCACTAAGACATCCAGCTCCTAGCAGGTTGACTTTATTGATCTCAAAGTTGTGTCAAAAAATCCTTAAGATGTTTATAATGCTTAAAATGAAGATTGTGAGTTTTCATCAAATAGCATTCCCGTGGCGGCATGGTGAATTTTGATGTTGAGACATGACATCAAAAACTGTCATAACTTGACCCCAGATAGTCAGATCTTGACAAAATTTAACACGAGAGTCCAGGCTTGAAGACATCTGCAGTACAATTTTGAATCACAGTGACAGCGCCACCAAGTGGTAACAGGAAGTTACTTGGTTTTACTCTTTGATTTTTCCCTTGTAGCAGGTTAACTTGATTGACCTCAGATTCTCTCAGAATAGTGTAAAGACCTTGATGATACTGAAAAATCAGGCTTTTGAATTTTCATCAAATGCTGTTGCCATGGTGACACATAATTCGCCATGAAACAGGAGGAACTTTTTGAGGGACAAGGCATGCACCAAAGCTCACGAAACGTGGCACACACATCAAAAGTCCTAAAATGTGATATCTGATATGATTTTTTTGCTTTGATATGCCAAGATGGCTCTGTAGCACCCCCTACAAATTTTCAATGAAGCAGCCCCTGTGGACCATTTAACCTAGAGCTACGAAACTTGGAAGGCAAATGTAACACCTCAAGACCTACAAAAAAGCCTCTTGGATCCATGCCATAAACCCAAAAGGAAAGCCACCATTTTTAAATTTTATTTTAATTTTTAGGCAAATATTTGGTAAGTTTGTCCTGCCGAGTGCACTCTTACGCCATTGTTTACAATCCTTTCTGTAAGCACATGAGCAGCAGAGGGCAGGAGAATAGACTGGACGGTGGTGCAGTCAGTCAAGGGTTGTTTTCACGGTAAGCTACATTGAAATTCATACTGTTAATAAACATTGGTCCCATCATTTTGCAAATGAACAAGACGATCTAAGGTCCCAGGGTGATGGGAGAAAAGGACTACTAGCATTCCGACTTTATCCCTGTGTAGCAATTTTTCAGGCAACACATTTAGCGACTTATTTAGATCATCCAGGAACAAGGAACAAATATACTGTCATTTATTCCCATGCTTGCTGCACCTCAGTAACCGCTGAACACTGTTGAAAGAGGCTGATCACACAAAGCCGTCAGGCCGACTCAGGGACTGCATTGTAACTGTGGTGCTTCCTGACATTTTTTGGGTAATGTTACACTCTGTTACACTAGAACTCAAACAGAATACTCCTCCACCCTCCTCTGTCCCCACTGAGAGGGTTAGTAATATCATTCGAATTTTAATCATCATAACTGTGTGTGATAAACCATGCTTTGAAATCAAATCAAACTGATGACGGGGTCCCAAATAATCCCCCCCTCCGAGCACCAAATGTGATAAAATCCCTGGAGATCATTCACCACACTGGTGGGTAAATATTTGTGCCAAAATAGTAATGTATGAAATTCTGCTGAGAGTCTCCGGTGTGTCTCTGTTGCTCTGTGCCGCCACCCCTGTACCTGTCTCTGTGTTACCAGTGCGCTGCGCAAAGTTGCTCTAGTGCTATTTTCATCAGCTAATCACTAAACTATCACCAAGCGCTGGTCTGCTAGGAGCTAACGCTGTATGCATAGTGATGAAGGTTATGGGATATTAAGACGGAACCCCCGTAGTTTGAATCAAGACACTTTACACCCACACTTTACATCACATCTTGCCAGGGGAAACTCCTTCATACACAGAGGTTGTGGTGAGGAGATGTTCATAACATTTAATACTTTTACTTCAGATTTTACTCTGACCTCTCAGTTTGCATATTAACTCAATGAAATTTACTGAAATAAATGTATATGTGAGACAACATTTTTTTGTCTAAAGTTTATTATTTTGTCTGGTAAGAAACATGCTTGACTGGTAGATTTTTTTCTACCAGCCTAATTGGATGGTGAATCAAAAAGTAAATTGTGGACACTGACTGGAAGCTGTAGCAGGCAGCAAATTTCAATATTCCAAAATAACACAGGAAGCTGCTGTCATTTGATTTTGCATGGTCCAGTCGGTCTAAAACTTTACGTGCTGCATAAGTGCCAAAGCCTGAAAACATCTACACATCAATATTAAGTTATACTTAGAGCTCCACCAACCTACAACAGGAAACAGGCCTGAAATTAAATAAGACCAGATTTAGCATGCATTTGGTATGCATACAGCTCTACAGCCGCATACACGATACTCATATATACATACTGATAAGGGGGCAAACTTGCAGTACAGTGTCCTAGTATTATTTTATTAATGTCAGCCACACAAATCTGTTATATGAATTGGGTTAAAGGAAAAGAAAACATTCACCTGCTCATTTGGAAGATACTGCGTGAAATCTTACCGCTCACAACCTGCCCAGGCAGGATCACACAGGCTGGCTCCTCCCCTTTTTGAAATCTCTCATAGCACACACACACGCACGCACGCACACACACACACACACACACACACACACACACACAACCCTTCACATGTATCCAGCTCGAGTCTACATAAAGGAAACACTAATTCACTGCCGCATTAATTGGCATCTTTCCAGTAGCCCCGATGTGCGCGGAGGTGCGAGAACCCATTCATTGCAGCTTGCAGCTTTAATTATTATTATTATTATTATTACTTGATGATTGTTATTTACGTTTTTTTCTTTCTTCCATAAGAAATACATGTAAAAGGCAGATCTGCCATACCTCAGTCAGTAATTATATTCTATGTATAATATGCATTATATATATATATATATATATATATATATATATATATATATATACCAATAAAAGAAATTCTAAACCTCTATGCGCTTTTCATTTTTATTTTTTTTAAAAATGATTCTACATGCATTGTATTATTTTTGTCATTCTGGGTTTTTACCTTAGAATTTGTCAATTCTACTAGTTTCCACCTGATGATGTCATTTTTACCATGCTATTTCCACTAGGTGCACTGTCACAATGTTGCTGCTAATTATTAACATATCCCAGGCTGTGATAATCAAAAATCTACTTGCATGTAGTATATAGATATATTTTTTTTTAATCTAAAAGCATAGTGGCATCATGACAAAAACCTGGCATTTAAAGGGTTTAAATTCTGAAAATTAATGAATGTTTGATATTCATGATTAGGGCTGATGTTGGCTAAAAATTGTATTTATTGAGAGTAGAATTCATGTTCATGTATAATATTTTTTAAAGCTTGATTTTGAAAAGTGCGTCTTTGTGTGATACAAGTGCGTGTAATATTAAAGCGGACTCTAAGTGCAGATCAATCTAATGCTTTGACGGCCAAACAATTTTCGCCTTCTGGTAGAAACCACGCCCACTTTCTGTCTGAATCCAAATAGAGAGACGATTCATTCTATTTTGTCGGTGTAACAAATACACCAAATAATTCTCTGTACACCTCTAGTGTCTGCCTGTGCTCAGAGGGAATATAACCTCTCTAAAATCAGATTAGCATCAAACAAGGCATCCAGAAGTGGATATCAGCAAAGACAAGTGTCTCTGCACACGCAGCTCTTCACTCACTAGTTGGAATGAATACAGACAATAAGATCACTCACCCACATGTGCTAAGACTAGTGTGAAAATGTACCTGTAAAATACGTGGGATGAAGCTCTGAACAAAATCAAGACTCAACAACACTCAGTTTGTAATTCAGACACCTGTACATCCACACTCAGCTCCAGCCTCCTCCTGGCTGTGTCCCATTGTGTTTGTCTTTTTGGCATGGGGGGGAGCATCCTAAGACCATAACATTTAAATTATTAAAATCATCCTGAATAATGTTGATCAAAGCAGCACACTGACACAGCGTTCAAGACCCCAGACTGTGTTAAATGTTCATCTCCACAGACACAAACAGTTCCTTTCTTTTGCTTTCTCTCCATTTCAGCAGCAGTTTTCTGGTCTTTGTGATGCAGCAAAGGAAGAATGTGCAAAGGGCCAAAGCACCTTGAGGGACACTTTGATGTCTCTCCCCTGAGCTGTCACACAACCACAACAGCATCTCAGCCACCCCTTGAATAAGCCATGAGTCCAATACAAATCCCAATCATTAAAGTTCACAGGAGTCTAGAAGACAAAACAGCCAGGAAGAGAGGATATAAAGCCTGATCCCCAGATTATTTTCAAACTCTCTCTGTGGATGCTGATCATTCAGCTGAAAACTACAGTCTATAAAACACCTGTCTCACCTGTCTGTGCTGAAAAATTGATGTCCTCCTTAAATACACATAAATATTCTAGTTACCAAGATCAGATTTTTCTCCTCTGGAATATTAACCCACCACTGCATGTGTGCAGCAGACGAGAGAACTGAAAGGAAGTGAAAGGACAGCACACCATGACAATGTGCTGCCAGCAGCACAGAAGACCCAAACAATCAGCACAAGTTTGAATGCACACTTTCTCTCAATCTGAAATTAATCTGATTGAATTGAATTAGATCCTCTAATACAATCGAGGTGTTTACATGTGCATGTAAACAGAGCAGCTGTGTGACATGAGCCTAAATTTTAAATATAGTAACCTGACAGGATTGACAATTCTCACACTGACCATGAGACACAGGCAACTGACAGTTTTCAAACACTCTCACACCACAAGTGTATTTTCTCACAGTAAAAAATAAATAAGGGAAACCTGCCTTCAGTTTCAGTGTTAACACCCAAAATTAGTGTAACCTATTCAGTATCTGAGCAAATGTCTCCCCTTCTCCCCTCATATGACTTCTTGAATTATGGCTAAAAGCATGTTTTAAGAGGTCACAGTGACGTTTGACCACCAAATTCTATTCAGCTCATCCTTGAGGCCAAGTGGACGTTTGTGTCAAATTTCAGAAGATGTCCTTAAGGAGTTCTTGAGATATTGTGTTTATGAGAATGAGGTAGACCAGGCATGTCAAACCGGTCCACAGGGGGGCCGGTGTGGCTGCAGGTTTTTGTGCCAACCAACCAAGAGCACACAATTTGACCAATCAACTGTCTGAAGACGGAGATCAGTTGATTAAATGAGTCAAGTCTGGTGTGCTGCTACTTGGTTGGAAACAAAACCTGCAGCCACACCGGCCCCCCTGTGGACCAGTTTGACATGCCTGAGGTAGACCCAAGGTCATGTTGACCTTGACTTTGAACTTTGATCACCAAATTTAGTAAATTAATCTTAAAGTGAAAGTGACCATTTGTGCCAAATCTGAAAAAATTCCCTCACGGCATTCTTGACATTCACAAGAAATGGACTGACACACAGATGGCAGACGGACATCTTAAAAACACTGGTAAAACACTACAGGAAAAGCTAGATCTTGAGATAAGATATTCAGTCAAACTACCATCTTAAAGGTAATTTGTAAATTTTAACAATCCATTCGATATTATATCCAAAAACAGGGAAAGTTATGCATAGAGACTTGCCTAGAAAAATATAAACCTGCTTCAAATAAATACCTGCTTCTTTCTGCAATTGAGGCAAGTAAGACTTGAACTGAATTGAGCAAGAATATTTGAGCCATTTTTACAGCCCAGTTCATGAATGAACACAGCATATTTGCAGCATGTTTCTTAATTTTATATGAGGAAAATTGATTTGCAAGACATACAAACCAGACTCTTAATCCAGTGTTGCCTGCAGCAAAATGTTACCCATTTTGAAATTTCCCTCATCGTATTGATCCTGCTCCCAACATCTGCAGCCAGGGATTCATTCATGCAATCTGAATAATAGCAGGTACGGGCAACCAGCACTGTATCCAAACACAAGCCTCTGAGCCACAGCAGAAACATTACAAGAGTCCAAAGCAGCGGCGACAAACTTTGCTTTGCTACAAACAGCTGAATCTCTTTTATCCAAAAACATCTGCAGCTAATTTAAAGAAATGAGAAATGTATTATTTTAGTCACACAGGATGTTGTATGTCCTCATTTCAACAATACAACCCAAAAAAACATCCCATTAGTCTGCACTTTTTTATGGAATATGTATTTTTGCATGATTTACATTTAGAATTCTCAACAGCTGCTTTTTAAAATTGAAAGAATAGCTTAAAAAATACAAGAGAAACTACAAGAGGTAACTAATGCTAGCATGGTCCTTTCACTCTCACCACTGCCTCTGCTGCTACTTCCATAAATGCTGTAACAGCGATTAATACTACTATACTAAGTAATATTGCCAGTGATGTAATCCAATTTACACTGTACTTACGGACCTTTCTTAAAGTACATACTTTAAAGTACATGCACATTACTCGAGTATATCCATTTCATGTCAGTAACACTTTATTTTACAGTGGTGTCATGTTTAACTCCTGTAAGAACTATTATATTATTAATGTAGATGTAGAGGAGACTAAGACATTCTTCAGTTGGCACACCTCCATAAAACACCTACGTAATTATACATTTATAAAGAATAATGAGTTTTAAAAAGAGCTTTTATTTTGAGGAGATCAAGTTTAACCCTTTAACCCTCTTTAATATTACACACACTCGTATGGCTTTGAGCATAAAATATGCTTTTCAGAATCAGGCTTTAAAAACCTTTCATTGAGTTTACTTTTTAACCAACATCAGCCCTAATCATAAAGACATACCACTATGTTTTTAGATGAAAGTGGAACGCATGGAAATAGCATGTATTTCCCCATATGACAATATGTTAAAAATGATGTCATTAGGGGGAAAATATTGAAAATTAGAAATTCCAAGACAAAAGCCCAGAATTACACCCAGAAATAATACAATGCACATTTTTTATGCTTTGATGGCTGTGGGATCAAAAAATGCAGTTTCAATGGGTTTCAATGGTGCAGTTTTTGCACTTAAATTTATGAATGTAACAATTTGTTTCCACAGTATATTTTCGACTTATTGTAGGAGCTGAGCTGGAAATTCCAAGATTAACTCATTGAGTGCCATTGACGTATATATACGTCATTCAAAAGCCAACGCTTGAGTGACATTGTCGTATATATACGTCAAAGTGTGTTTTCGGTGGCTGGCACAAGTGGGTGCTCTCATGCTCCGTGTGTGTAATTTTGGAGCTGCTGGGATTCATAGTTGTAGTCCAAAAGACGGTAGATCGGTTGTTTTACAATAAAATAACATTTGTAATACAATTTTCAGATGTCTTTTATGTCATTGAAGGCAAAATTATAACATTCAAATCACTGTTTTGCTTGATAGACTCCCTTTCACAAAAATGCATTTTTCTGTCTTTTTGATGAAACTAGCCTCTTTTCAACTTCAGATAAATCAAGAATGGAACAAGGTGCAAACAAACATTTTTTTTTTCCATGACGAGTTCCTTCTTTCATTAGAGCTATTCTGTGTTTTCAGAGTCTTTGTACAAAATATTCTGTGGGTCTTGAATGATGACTCAAATGACCAGAGAAGCTGGCACAAGCCACTTTCCATTATATAATAGGGCTGGCACTCAATGAGTTAATCAAAAATACACAATCTTGCCAAAATTGATGCCATATGCATGTACACAACCAACATTATCAGAAATGAATGAAAAAAAATCAGAAAATACTCCAAACTGTCCCTGAGGATGAATCAGCTTTTCCCTACAGTTATTACCAAATTACAACTTCATGGTAAAAATATGTAAAAAAATGTTTGAAGATTGCAGTCCAACAAAGCTTATTGCCCTTTTATCTGATAGCTACAGTAAAATGTTGCACATTTTGATTTTACACACAAAGATAAATAAAATGTATGAAAAATGCTGCATTGCTATAAATTAAATGTCCCAGTGTTGTATCATCACTTGTAATCTGATCCTCTTGTAGGTATGAATCTTTCTTTTCTTTTCCCTTTACTAAGTAGGCATCCAGTAAAAGACACACACAAGCATTATGACATTTGACATTATGTCAAAATGATGAAGCATGATAGAGACTGACCTGCCATCATATTGAATAGTATTTAACTTATATTTCTCCAAGTGCCTGGAGGCATAGTGTGTATGGAAGTATCACGTGTACTGTATATATTTGCATGGAAATGCACAGTCATGGTACTGCAGTGTTTGTCCAGTCTTGGCTCTTAAATCTTACTCTATCCAGCGCTGTGAGGCTGAGCCTCAGTGCTCATGGGCCTCATTCTCCTGAAAACTGTTAAACAGTCTCCTTTCCACTCCTGACACCTCTGGAAAAGGTCATTCTCTTATCTCCATAATGACGGAGGACAAAGACGAAGTGGAGAGGATCAATCGGCAGCTCCAGCTCATATCAGTGTGGATGCATTGATCTGCTACTTAGTGAGAAGACGCGCAGTGCGCTGTGCCAAGATAGTGCCTGGACAGTTTTTCCTCACAGCTGATGAGGGGCAGTGGCATGTGAATATCTACAGTGGACACCCACTCCCTATAACTCAACATTATACCTCAATACTGTAATATTGAGGTATAGGGGCTGTGGCTCAGAGGTAGAGTGGGCAATATGTTGAAGTATCCTTGGGCAAGATACTGAACCTCAAATTGCCCCCGATGCTGCGTCATTGAAGTGTGCATGCGTATGAATGGTTACTACCTAGTAGGTGGCACCTTGTACAGTAGGCTTGGCCACCAGTGTGAATGTGTCAATGTGTGAATGGGTGAATGTGACATGTCCTGTAAAAGCACTTTGAATGGTCAAAAGACTAGAAAAACGCTACAAGAGTAGGTCCAGGAGGAACACTAAACACAATTTTGAAATGTTACTTTTAATGTATTGTTTATTACTATTCTGAGATATAGGTCTATTAAAGAATAACATGACTAGAATTAAATGAATGAAAGGGGGTATAAGGATAATACGGAGGTTTAGGACATAAAACACACACTCACACACCTCAAGAGGTGGTTTTAGTTAAGGATGGTTAAAAAAAGACGAAGAAAGCTGTACTATGTAACATCAATGGGGTAAAACATGCATTATACAACAAATAATTCAGACCAAGCCATCTGATTGGTCAACAAGACATTTAGAATGTGCTCAATTCTGCACACCTTTCTCATCACTGATGATATTATTCTGCCACTTCTCAAGCACCGCACTAGCAAAAATAGCAAAAATAAATAGTTGGGTGACAGAGAGCATTTCACAGCAGTATGATAATGTATTTATAACACAGTGGAAAAAAAATCTCCTCAACAATAATCAATTACAGCTCAAATTATGAAAAGTAATAGCCAACTGACCAGCAGCATACACTATAAAAGCCCAGAAGCACCATGTTCTGGACAGACAAACATTGTTTTTAAAAGGCTAGATGTCATCAAGAAGCAGAATATTTGGTCACAATATGATATGAAATTTGGAAATGATTATGCATCATTCTTTCCATTAAATTTGACTTTTAGATTTGACTTTGCTTTTAAGTTTTAGAAATGTTTTTTCATCCTCTGACATCCTCTGTCAGCTGTGCTTGGCTCTGAGCTATTACACTAAAAACACAGTTAAAGTTTGCAGAATTAGTAATTAAATCTATATATGGAAAAATCTTTTTTTTTGTCGACAAATATCTTAGTTGTAACATTACTGAGCAAGCTGAGCATTTTTGCGTTTATACCTGTTGTATTTACTGTATTTAGTCTGGGATACCCTGCGATGTTTAGAAAGCAGAAGCATAAGTTGGCCAGCGTACTCAACAGGGACTACAAAACATGTTTGCAGTTCCTTACTCAGGTTCAACCTACTTCCTGGAGTAGTAAATTAGGTCATATTTAATATAGGGTTCTAGTGACGTTATCCAGCAACTAGTCAGACTCTGTGTATTTCCATGGAAACAGGGATCACACTCCCAAAAAACATTTTAATTCCGAGAGCTTATTGCCCCAAAACATGAATACATTTTGACTGTACATTTTTATTTTGGTAGTTATAATTGTATAATGGCAATATTGCACTCGAGGGTGAGCTTTTATGTCATCTGAGCGCTTCAGTGATGCTTGCAGACCATGGCACAAGCACCTTGGTCCTAACCGTATCACTGCTGTGCTCAGGTGACGTTATAGGTCACCCTCGAGTGTAATATTGCTTAAGTGAAATCTGGTCTGCAGTTGAGAAATAGCTCAATAGTTGGTGTGCTATCATAGAAGAACAAAGTTTATAGTAAAAGGCCTTAAACAAATACTTTTTATGTATTTGTATAATGTGCAAACACTTTATTGTATATTAGACACATTAAATTTAACCCTTTAAAACCTGAATTGACATCATGTTTCTTGTTTTGCAAGATCCCCACTCACTGTTTGATTTTCTTGAAGACTTCCCCCATTGAAAATCAACAAGTCCATGTGTTCATATGTTTTAAGCTGTTAACACTTGCTGTTATTGTTGTAACTAAAGTGTTTAAGTGCAGACGTTCTTCTTCGGGTGTTTTTGGCGGTGAGCAAACAGCTTCAGGTGTATCACCTCATCCTTCTGCACTAGAGGAGGATGAACCTTGATTTACATGTAGTCAGGAAAACAAAGACAGATTGCAATCAGCTTTGTGATCTAGCTACCATCTGGATTTTATCCGGATAGAAGACACTTGAAATGACAATTATAAATGGAACCTTTGTAAACTGCCAACTACAGAAAGGGAAAAAGTCAGCCTCCCATAATGGCACAGCCATTGAGACAGATTTGCCAAGTTCAGCAATATTCCACACATCTTGTTGAAGGTATGGAGGATATGCCACTAAAAAATTCATGATGAGGGGAAAAAAACATGTTACCTGACTGTAGCCATGTGCTCTATCCTTGCAGGTATATGTTCTATACATGATCAGAGTAAGTGCTTATGAGTCATTGTTACACATTGTTGCCCAAAATGCTAACTTAAGTGTAAGGACAAAATCGGTTGGTTGAAGTTCTTCATTCTACTTGCAAGCACAGCAATGAAAAAATGTTTACTAATTAATTGGAAATCAGAAGATGCACCATCCCCAAGACACTGGGAAAATGAACTTGCCTCTTACTGTACACCTGAATATATAGAATAAATATTATATAATGTGAGAACAAAAACACCTTCATCCTTTCAGAAAAGTTGGACTCTGTTAATATTCTGCCTTCTTTGGATTTCACCATAGACTGTATATAAAGATGGATGACATGCTCCCACTTACCCCTTGCTGTGCTGGAGTGAGGTTAAAATATCTGGGATACGAGCGTTGCCATCTTGCGAGAGTGATGTCATTGAGAGCCCATCTGCACAATAGGGATGTCGGTGGTGGGGAGTTTCTGCCAAAACACCCGTCTGACCAATCGTGAGCAGCACCATTGATAGCGAGCCCACAGATTGGCTGTCGCAGCTGTCAGTCATGGCAGAAAAGCCCCCCTTTGTACACTTTAAAAACTCATTAAAACAGAACTTATCATATCAACAAACACTTGAACAAATATCAGGGTGATGAGTACTACCTTCAGAGACAGAAAT
The DNA here is from genome assembly GCF_026936395.1 of Plectropomus leopardus. Lineage (NCBI taxonomy): Eukaryota > Metazoa > Chordata > Actinopteri > Perciformes > Serranidae > Plectropomus > Plectropomus leopardus. Next base: position 38,606,574 of record NC_142181.1, on the reverse strand, counting down.
CATCTTGGGGAAAAATGTATTTGTTTTTAGTTTGGCCCATTCACTAACATGGAGGGGTGGGCCTTAGGACCTATTCTGCAGTCAGACACCAGGGGGCGATCCAGATTAAATACCCTCACTTTGGGGGAGCTGTCATGTCGTCCATCTTTATATACAGTCAACGAATTTAACCAACTACAGAGATGCAGCTTTTCCTGGACCAACCTTCTCTTAAACTTTTATGTAGGTTTTGTTATATAGTCTCTCATATTAAAGTAAATAACACAAAATGGCGAACCATAGGGGTAAGGGGATCTTTCCCAACTCTGATCATTTCTGATACATTTGTGAGTTTATACATATGTATGTATGCATGTATATATGTATACAGAGAAGATATATATATATATATATATATATATATATATATATATATATATATATATATATATATATATATATATATATATTTGTGTGTGTGTGTGTATGTATGTATGTAACTGTAATATGTACATACACTATTTAGAAGTGAAACCACAGGAAAATGTTGTTTATTTTAGCATTTGCCTTTGTTTTCTCCTTCACGTAAAGCTTGACATTGGTGCTCATGTTTTTTGCTCTTTCAGATTTTGTGCTAAACTCTCAGATCTCAGCTGTTACTTGAGTGAGGTTAGTGTTATCATAAGTGATTGGTAAAACAGTCAAAACTATGAAAATAGGTCCCAAATTGAATTACAAACCTTTCAAGAGCCCTAGTCTCTTTCCCCACAAACCACAGAAAGCACGGTCCTTTGTGATGTGTAATCTAAGCATTCCAACTCAAACACACAGACTCCTGTCATGATGAAAAAAAAAACCTAAAACAATCTGCCAGCAGCTAATTGAAACTGTGTGTGTCTTTGTCACCAACTCTATTTAAATCCTCCTTCCTGAAATGCCTTTCTCTCTACTACACCTCTCTTTACATCTTTGCTTGTTTCGTCACAAACATTCACCCTTGAGCTACAGATTAGCAATGCCGGCTCTTTGTGAGGCTGTACAAAGCCTAAGCAATTAAAGGCTCTTCTCTCGCTTAACAAGCTCTAATCCAGACATGCTTTTATTGCATTTGATTTTCCTCGCTGCTTGTGCCAAACACGCTGAGAGACAGGGACCCTGCTCTTGCTCTAAGTGTAGCAATAATCAGTGAGAATTCAGACTCCTCTCAGGTTCTGGCGGCTGTCACTTCCCCAGCCATGGATGGCAAACAAATTAATGTAAAAAAAGAAGACAGCCCTAAAGAGGAGCCTGGATCCACCTATCAAACAACGGCAAATGGAAATTGTTTGGCAGCCTTGCACCTCAGCAATGCCAGGAATTGTGATTTAGAGAAAAAGTACTTTGAGACAATACAAAGCAATGCTCTCTTCACTGGATATGTCTGACCGAGAAAAAAATCAATTCAGACCTGTGTAAATGACTGAATGCTATCTGGGAACAGATTGATAACTGGGTGCTATTGTGATTAGATATTGTTGTTCTACACATTTCTTGCCTCGAAAAAATGATTTTGAATGAGTTGAGAACCCAACACATTCTCATCCTAAATTGTCATGTTGACGCTTTGCAGTGGACTTATGTGTCTACATATTACGCTCTAAATGCAAAAGGTAGTATTACACTGCAGACAACAAAAGACAACATAATACATGGAAACCAATGCCCGGACGTCAACATAAGCACATGCTAGCAAGAAGGGTTAAGTTGATACAAAAGAGGCACATGGTAAGGTGCAGAAAAAATACCATAACATTCAGATGGAAGGCAAACACTGGACTCCTGCATGAAAGTCCGGGGTTTGTTGGACCCTTCCACCACCCCTCCTGTCCTTCTTGCTCCTAATATTATGTCGTTAACGACAGCATTTCAATCCTGATGCTGTCCAGCGCTGTATCATGTGGTTACGACAGGTTCCGTCTGGACACCTTCTCAACTGACACCAACCGTCAGCGAATCACGCTGCTGCAACAAGTGCTGTCTGACCATTCGCATTTTAACCAGATGGATGTGGATACGTAACGTGGCTTTTGCCGTTGGGATCTTATGCTAAAAGCACAATTAAAGCAGCTGTATTAATGACTTTGTAATGAGAATGGGTTTAAGAACAACCACTTTTTTTCTCACATAAAGAATTTGGTCTCATGTAACAATGGAGCAGAAGTCATTGTTTTGAACATCTATCTGAATCTTATATGTTTAACTGCAAAACATTCTTATCCCAACTTATCATATATCGTCACTTGGTCACGGCCGCTTGTGTCCACATATGACGCACTAGGTATCCCCCTGTGTCTGTAGGGGGATGATAGGGTCACATGAGTTGTTGACCCACCCTACCATCATGTGGGTCGTTGGGGTTAGATGGATCAGGTGTGAACCCTGATGAATCTGAAACCTAGAGCTCACATTTGACCTCAACGACTCTGTAAGAGTTCACACCCACACAGGGATAAAGCCTACAACTCCCAACCAGTAGCTAGAACTGAAGAAGCCTCTTGGATGAGAGGTGAAATGTCCTAGCAAGTCCATTCGCCAATAATGTATTTACAAGTTACAAGCTAAACAATAAACTGAGAACAGCTATTAATCTCTTGTTTAAATGCTTTTAGCATCAAAATGCAACCCATCTTCTTTGTAGCTTCTTTGTAGTCAGATGAATGACCTCTTAACTGGCAAACCACAACCTTCTGATATCACATAAACGCAGCATTAGAATTATTATGACCTGGATGACTGAGAATCTTCATCAACATTCTAGTAAGGACATACTGTAGTTGTTATGAGGACTACTGACAAAGGTCAAGCCAAGATGTAGCTTTTCTAGCCACTAAACCACTAGGTGCCCTTTTAAGACTAACACAATGGAAATAGGCTAAAGATAATTTTATTGGTGCTCCCTAAATCAGTCCGTTTTTTTTAACTATCAAAACTATCACTTTGATTAATGAAATTTTACCTTCATTTGGGAACACAAATATTATGATCTTCATCTCCATTGTGTCGGTCTGGAAGCAAAAGTTTAGGGGACAGATATCTCAAAACCCTGTCACATCAAACTGAAACTCTCTGCAAGGCTGGATGCCACTAGAGTTATGTGAAAATATGACAAATGGGAAAATATTACTCATGACTTTTAATTTGATGGCCCTTGAGTAAAACTACAGTCTTTTCCGATCTGGAGTTTTGACATAAACTGGCCTTCACACAGACTGTCTGGTGGGCTGCACAGTCTCTGCTGCCACTCTGTCAGCTCCACTGCACTGTACTGCCAGTGTCCAGCAGCTACAGTCCATCTTCACTTTGGATCTGTCCACCTACTGTCCCCATCAATCCTGAGATCCAGCTGCATAGCTGAACAAGATGTTCCCTAGTGACAGATTGCTACGAAAACAGTTTGCAGCCTCAACAGAGGACAGACAGAGACTATTTGACTTCATCAGGGGCTGGAGGGGATGGAGAGAGCGAGAGAAAGAGCAGGGCTGCAAAAGCAAACAACCATGGGAAGATAAAATTTAGATATATAGAGAGAGTGAGATTGAGGACAAGAGAAGAAAGAGACTAATATGAATGGATAGGAAAAATTATGAAGCAAAGTCATTACTTAAGCTGTGTTGGGAAGCCCCGAGCTAAGCAATTAACGGCAAAATGCCATAAATGTGGAGGAGGTGGTGGTCATATACAAATGAGACGCTGACAAGCTGCAATCCAATTAGATGAAGAAATATGAGGGGTGGTGTGCTGAGATGTGGGACCTATCAGCAGCTTGCAGCTTTGGGGAAGATCAAGCGCTCCACCTCCTTGCCTGCTTATTGCCGGCAAATGTGATGGATTAACTGACACACACATACTATAGACACACATACACACATAAAACTCATCACAGCCCATACAAGACACATTTTTATTATTGTCATCAGAATCCTGGTGGAACATTCTTGTGGCAGCCATCATCTCCAGGAATGATTGGATAGAGATTCATTCAACACAGGACAAAATAAAGGTACAGTGATTATACACACTCGCTGCTGTGCTTAAACCAAGTACAAGGACTAGTCGATAAATACAATGCAGTGTCATCAGGTTTTGACTGATAAAGACACACCTTATATCTGACAGGTCCAAGAGTTTGTGGGCACAATGGTGGCTCTGTGATGCTGTTCTTAGGCACTGTGGCGCTAATCTAAATATGCTAACAGTAGGCAGGTTTTTCATTAACCGTCACTGCATATTTTGAAATTGTGAATATGAAATATGCCCAGTGGAAACACATCAATAAATATAAATCATATTTCGTAAAACTGCAATGGAAACACTTTTTTGGCTTTTCTAGGTCACATGATGCATGGCTATGCACTTGTCAGTAGGAACTGGCTCCCTCAGACACGACACAGCAGGTGCTTCAAGAGGTGTTATTGCATCGCATAAAAATAAACAAATAAATAAAAAAAATAATAATGCTGTTTGACTTCTGGGTCATAGCCAAACACAGAGAAAATGGAGCATGCATAACGTCTAGACCAGTCCAGGTCTGACTAAGGCGTATAGGCCTACATGAAAACCACCAACTTCATTATCTTATTAACTTCAGCACGCTGGGCCCAGGTTACTAATAAGTGGAGCTGCAAGGGACGCACAGGTTAGACACCCCTACTCCTACCAGAAATCCTCATGATGACACCACAGGGGCTTCACAGTGTGCAAATCTGACTTCGAAAAATTCAACACGTTTTTATTTTATTTATATCTTATTATAGTGGGGATTTTGCCTCAATATATTTGCTTTTTTTTCTCAAGCACTGTCTTTTAGCTGTCTGCTGTATAGTCTTGCACCTGGTTGCTCTTTTTGTTAAGCCCCGACCTCACCTGAGCACTGTGGGGGTACACACCCATAAATGTATTTATGGGCATGTCACCATAACTATGCATATACACCCAGAATTTGTATAGTATGTCTTTAAACACAGATACTAAAGCTAACCACATCAACACCAATAATATATAGTAAAAGCCAACACAAAATGCCAATTACACAATCGGAACTATCTGTAAGTCAAACTGTCAGGACAGTATAGGTCCATATCCAGTGATCCTTAAATGTATTGTACACACTGAAAACACTCTGAACAAATACCTTCAAGGCCTGTTTGAATGTCAGTGTGGATCTGAACAGAGACTTTGCTGAATGTTATTGTCCTCTTGCTTCTCTTTTCTTTCCTGCCACTCTCCAGTGTCTACTTTAAAGTTATTTAAATAATGCATAAAAAAAAAAAAAATTGAACAAGGATTTTGGGTGGATGGAGTTTGGAAACAGAAGGAAATGAAGGACACGACTGTGTACAGGGAGAGAAATTATTCCAAAGAGAAAAAGAGGAAAATTCCATTTGGGGACTGAACACAGTAATCCCCATTCCTTCATTCACAACCCCCACTGTCTCTCCACCCTCCAGTCCATAGCGTGATGGAGCTGCTGTCATTAATTCTCTAGAATGGGGTGAGGATGAGAAAGGCAGTGAGTCACAATCTTCACAGCCTCATATATGGAGCCTGGCCTCCTTTCATCTCTCCCAGACAAAAACACAAAGATACTATCGGCTATGTCTGAAACCCATTTCTCTGTACCATTAGGAGCTAAAATGGGGTCCTTCAGAGGACCTGTGGGCCTGGAATCATCAAAGCCTATATGCTACTGTGTGATTCACCTGCATGAGTGTCTTCTGCTCACAACTGGGCTGCAAACCATGAGTGGAAACTGGATACACAGACTAGCTAACTGGGGTTTTAGCCGGTAAATGGAATTAGTATATGGTGATGATCAAGGATTTCATTTCACTTTCTTTTTTTGTAAGTCTATAAATTGAACACATCAGTGTTACTAGCCATTACATTGCCTGTTCCTTAGCTTATCAGAGACAGAGCAAATCATTTCTGTCTTCCTTGGCTGGAAAACCTTGTTGTGGAATACAACACTAGATTGCTGCCTCATGAGGTACCAGACCCAAAAACCAGGGTAAAAAACCAATTAGCAAAAAAGACCAAAGACAAAACCTAGACTTTGGTGAACCATTGCACTTGTCCTGTCCTGGCATACTGTAACAGAATTGAATATTTAATAGTCTTCCCTGAAAATCCTGCTCTGTCAGACCATTATTAATAACTTTCCATTTTTTGTTACTCAATTACATGTCACTCAGCAAGAGTTACTATAGTAGATGTCTCTCCGATAGTGCAGTAGCTAAATGTAAGGAAGCTCCTCGGTGGCAGGGCCCCGGGGTTGGATGAGATCTGCCCAGAGTTCCTTAGGGCCGTGGATGTTGTGAGGCTGTCATGGTTGACACGACTCTACTACATTGCATGGACATCGAGGGCAGTGCCTCTTGACTGGCAGACCGGGTTGGTGGTCCCTCTTTTTAAGAAGGGGGACCGGAGGGTGTGTTCCAACTATAGGGGGATCACACTCCTCAGCCTCCCTGTAAGGTCTACTCAGGGGTACTGGAGAGGAGCGTCTGCCGGATAGTCGAACCTCGGATTCAGGAGGAGCAATGTGGTTTTTGTCCTGGTCATGGAACTGTGGACCAGCTCTGGACCCTTGGCAGGATCCTTAAGGGTGCATGGGAGTTTGCCCAACAAGTCCACATGTGCTTTGTGGACTTGGAGAAGGCATTCAATCGTGTCCCTCGGGGAGTCCTGTGGGGGGTTCTCTGGGAGTATGAGGTATCGGACCCCCTGATACAGGCTGTCCATTCCCTGTATAACTGGTGCCAGAGCTTGGTCTGCATTGCCGGCAGTAAGTCAGACTCGTTTCCAGTGACGGTTGGACTCCGCTAGGGCTGTCCTTTGTTATCGATTTTGTTCATAACTTTTGTGAACAGAATTTCTAGGCACAGCCAGGGCGTTGAGGGGGTCTGGTTTGGCGACCTCAGGATTGGGTCGCTGTTTTTTGCAGAGGATGTGGTCCTGTTGGCTTCATCAGGCCATGACCTTCAGCTCTCACTGAATCAGTTCACAGCCGAGCGTGAAGTGGCTGGGATGAGAATCAGCACCTCCAAATCCAATGCCATGGTTCTCAGCCGGAAAAGGGTGGAGTGCCCTTTCCAGATCGGGGAAGAGATCCTGCCCCAAGTGGAGGAGTTTAAGTACCTTGGAGTCTTGTTCATGAGTGAGGGAAGGATGGAGTGGGAGATTAACAGGCGGATCGGTGCAGCGTCTGCAGTAATGTCGACTCTGCACCGATCTGTCGTGGTCAAGAGGGAGCTGAGCCAAAAGGCAAAGCTCTTAATTTATTGGTCGATCTTCATTCCTACCCTCACCTATGGTCACGAACTTTGGGTAATGACCGAAAGAACAAGATCATGGGTACAAGCGGCCAAAATGAGCTTCCTCCATAGGGTGGCTGGGCTCTCCCTTAGAGATAGGGTGAGAAGCTCGGTCATCTGGGAGGAGCTCGGAGTAAAGCCGCTGCTCCTCCGTGTAGTGGATGATGAGGACAACTCTTGATAAGAAGATATTCAAATGCCTACCCAAAACTGAAACTTATTTTGGAGATTCCTTAGATGAACCTCAGGGTCAGCTAATGGACCTAACTGCCTTGTTGAACTTACGACTCTTGTAAGCAGAACTAAATTACGGCAGATTTTATTGCCCGACCGACAGTTTGAGTTAACTTACGACTCATTTGGGGCAAGGAGACATCAGGAGATCTCTACATCATAGAAACGGACAATTTATGTCTTTGTTGCACAACCAACACGTGACATACCCGCACATCCCAGACTCTAAGAGAGGATCACATTAACTGATTTTCAAAGTATATTCTGATTTGAATATTATTATATAATATGAAATGCTTTGTGGAGGACTTATATCTACAGAGCTGGAACTTTGCTTACCTGCCGATTTTGAGGCCAAACTCACAAACACAAGCTGTGCCTGTGCATTTGTGTGGAGGGGTGTGACCTTTCGTAACCCCCTGCCAGCAGCGTGCTACACACTGAATGGAAAGACTCTTAGTCCAGACTTGCATTTTGATATGCATCTCCTCTATCTGTATCTTAATTATCCTTCCTTTACACTGTTGTGTACAGATGCTATATTGTTTTGTAATCATGCAATTTGTGATTTTCTAATTATAGGTTTTGTAAATAGACCTTTGACCATATTAAGTACTTTCATACTGTTATAGTTTGATGCTAGTACTTGTATACCTTTACTCAAATAGGATCTTTAACAGCCTTTATTTATGTCAGTGCTTTGACGCCATGGTGTTACAGTTACTCATTTTCACACACATTTGTTACGTTTGTTAAACGTGATTAATACTGTTTTACTTAGTTAATTATCTGCCAAATAATTATTTGGTTTTCTCATGTGTTTGGTATCAATCAGCAGAGAAGAGCGTCATGGTTTCAAATATTGAAGATTTGAAGGCCTGTAGTGAACTTTATCAACACTGTAGGAAGAAATTAGGTCTACACAGTTAAAACAGTAGAAGTGATAGAAGGGAGGAGTGTATTTTTCCCGCTTTGATGGTCAAGCGCCACACCCCTTTTTTTCCACAGGAGTTATAACCCCAGTGAAGTCGAAGGACTTGGGTCTTTTGGGGTCTTTTGGCTCTTTGGGGCTTTTGCCTCTCCCCCTCCTCCTCCTTAATGGCGTGGGGGGTGCCTGTTTGTGCTGCTGCCCTAAAATGCCGTGAGCTGCTGTTTATCTACCTTGAAAGAGAAAACTTAGGAAACAGCCCGTGCTACACGTGTTCTAAATGAGGATTTAGAACCAGAGGGCTGTGCAAGAGAGAGACTGTGAGACAAACAGAAACTTCGAATAAGACGAAGCCTCATAAGCTGTCATCGTGATCTCATCTCAGCCACATGAGATGTCAGAAGATGATCCAGCTGTTCATGGAGAGAGAGAGAGAGAGAGATGGAGGAAACAAACTCAAGCTGAGTTTGCAACATTCAAACCAACCGAGGCCAGCCACCGTAACCGAGCTGCCCGTCCAGTGTCCTCACAAAGGCCACAGTGCAACTTTCCAGAGTGAACCTTTTCCCTAGCATCGAGACTTCTGAGGAAGGTGAAACGATTTCTCCTGTGCTTTTATGGGGTTTATGTTTTTAAATGATAAGGACACATAGGAAGTGTTAGACCCAAGTTAGGATCTCCCATTAATACAATTATGGGTTATTCTCTGATCAGGACTCTTCTTTATCTTTTCCTTCAATGTTTTATGGGAAAGGTTGCCTCTCTGCTGTTGATCGATGCTTGACATTGACTTTTCTTTAATCTTTTCATCTGCTTGATCATCTTGCACTATTTCAGTGCACCTGATCAAATTCAGATGTCACATCGAATTCAGTTCCTCACTGGTTTTCATCCCCTCATTTTTATTGTTGCTTCATTTATTAGTTTGTTGTTCATTTAGTCATTTTATTCACTTGGTGTCTTTGCTGTATTCACTGTTTCATCATTTATCCATACTTATTCTTAAACTCATTCATTTGAAGTTTTAGGAGTAGTTTTGCTGTGTAGTGAGTAGTTTAATAAACCTTTCATTTATAAAGACACTTGATCTTGTGATGTGTGTGTGCATAATGTCAGGTCCTTGTACACCTGGAAAAACAACTCTGTAGCCAGAGCGAGAGGGAGAGAGAGAGAGAGAGAGAAGTAGAGGGAGAGAGAGAGAGAAAGAGAAAGAGGGAGGAGGGGAGTATTAAAGCAAAGAAATGATTTTATTTTTATATTTATTTATTTATTTTATTTATATTTTGCTGGAGGAGGAGGAGAAGTGCCTCTGTCTGCGTCGGAAGCTGATTTATCTCCAGGCAGTAGAGCCTCGCTCAGTGGGCAGAGCTCTCCCTCGCTCAGTGGGCGTAGCTCTCCTCTCCTGCGGGCAGCACAGCGGGGCTACAGCACCGTGCTGGCTCTACATTCCCATAGCTAGTATGCTAGGTGGCTTCGTGTTAGCATTACTAACGTCACGTATTATGAAGGAAATTATGATATTTTAATGTCCCTCTAAGTTTAACATATCTGGTGTTTGATTTTCAAATGAGTAAAAACCCACATTAAGTTAAATCAATGCTCTGATCTCCACTCTGTGCCGCCATTACGACAATTATTTCTATAGATCGCGGGCGCGCAAGGAATCTTGGGAAATGGAAGGCTGCGAAGGATAGTAGCGATGTTTCCTCCAAAAAGAGGGAAAAGAAGTCCGCATTTGTGGGCTGCATAAGAGGGAGCCTTCGAATTGGGACAGCCTTCACGCAGGGCTGTGACATAATCGGCCCTGGCGACCCGACCCCGGATAAGCGGTAGAAAATGGATGGATGGATTCTTTCTGCAATTAACTCATTACCATGTCTCAATGTGACTGAGAACGCTTTAACTAATTTAAGTCATTCTCAAACTGACTGTCTTGTTGATAGTGCTACTGGCTCACTGCAATCAGCTCTCGACTCACCTTTTAAGAAGAAAATAATGAAACAAAGAACATTAGCTCCATGGTTTAACTCCCAGATCCGCAAATTGAAACAAATATTGAGAAAATTTGAAAGAAATTTGCATTCAACCAACCTGGAAGAGTCCTGTTTAGTCTGGCAGGACAGTCTTAAAGTGTTTAGAGAGTCCTTCCACCATGACAAAGCAAACTATTACTCATCGTTAATTAAGGAAAATAAAAACAATCTGAGGTTTCTTTCCAACCCTGTAGCCAGGCTGACTCAGTCTCAGCTTTGTAGAGCCTTGAATTCCTTTAGCCCCCAGTGGCGATGACTTGAGTTTATGAGTTTTTTCTAATGATAAAATTAGAACTTTTAAAGATAAAATCCACCACCTCCTGCCCTGAACCCAATAGACCTCAGACACAGGTAATTCGGATATGGCAGTATGGTCTGAAATTTATTTAGACTGTTTTTCCACCATTGACCTTGACCCTGATCTCTGTATTAATCCTGTTAGATCTCAGTGCCACATTTGACACAAGTGACCAACATATCTTACTGCACAGACTGGAACACTTAATTAGCCTTAAAGGAACGGGACTAAGCTGGTTCAAATCATACTTTTCACATCATTCCCAGTATGTTCACATTGATGATCAATCCTCCATGCATACTAAGATCTGCTTCAGAGTACCACAAGGTTCTGTGCTTGTACCAGTCCTTTTCACCTTATATATGTTTCCCCTGGGCAACATTATAAGAAATCACTGTGTAAATTTCCACTGTTAACTAGATGATATGCAACTGTATCTGTCTGTGATGCCAGATGAAACTGATCAGTTATCAAGACTACATGCATGTCTTAAGGACATAAAAGCCTGGATGAGCTGCAATGTCCTGGTGTTACATTCAGACAAAACTGAAGTTGTTGTTCTTGGCCCCAAACACCCGAGAAACTCCTTTTCTAATGGCATTACCTTGGCCTCTAGCACAACTGCAAGGAACCTCGGAGTAATATTTGATCAAGATCTATCTTTTGCCTCCCATTTAAAACAAACTTCAAGGACTGCTTTCTTTCTCTTGTGTAACATTGCAAAAGTTAGACGCCAAAAATGCATTTGTTACTTCTAGGCTGAATTACTGTAACTCCCTATTATCCGGTTGTACTGGAAAATCTCTGAAGTCTCTCTAAGTGGTGCAGAGCGCTGCTCCACGTATGCAAACGTGAACCAAGAAAAGGGATCATGTTTCTCCTTGTTTAGCTTCTTTGCACTGGCTCCCTATAAAATCCAGAATTGAATTTAAAATCCTTCTCCTTACCTACAAAGCTCTGAATGGTCAGGCTCCATCCTATCTGTCGCAGCTCATAGTTCATTATCAACCCTCAAGATAACTGTGCTCTGAAAATGTAGGGTTACTCGTGGTTCCCAAAGTCTCCAATTGTAGGATGGGAGCCAGAGCCTTCAGTTACCACGTTCCTCTTTTTTGGAACCATCTTCCAGTTTTGGTCAGGGAGGCAGACACCATCTCCACTTTTAAGGGTAGACTTAACCTTCCTCTTTGAAAAGCTTATAATTAGGGCTGGGTCAGGATGCCTGGACCAGCCCCTTGTTATGCTGACGTAGGTTTAATCTGCCGGGGGACTTTCTAGGATACACTGAGCTCCTTTTTCCTTCTCTTGCTCTCTCCATCTACAAACCCTCATGTCTATTTACTGCATTACACTAACTTGGTTACCTCTCCGGTGCATTCACGCTACCTTGTTTGCTAGTTTTTCCAGATCCTGGCTGCAATCTTGGCTGCGCTTGATCGTGGTGATAGCTGTGCTGTGACCCTGCATTTGGCCGTGCTCATGCTGTGGCTGCACTGATACTGTACCCCCGGCTCGCCTTGATCGTGGTCTTGGTTGTGCTGTTGCTATGGTCCTGTCTGTGGCTGTGCCTGTGTTGTGGGCCTTGGTTGTGCAGATGCTGTGATCCTGCTTGACGCGACCTTCTACTACCAGTATTATGTGTCATGCCTCCACTATCATCATACACATGGGACTACAATATTTGCATGTAACATTACATGTTATCATAGAGTGCATTGCATAGTGCATAGTAATTTTACACCCATCACTATTGTTATATGATATGCTATTGTTACCATCATTGCTGGGCATCTCTCCCCCTCTCTCTTCCCCTGTCTTTCTCTCTCTATCTTTCTCTTTCCTTTTTGTCATTATTGTAATTTAATTGTTATTTAAGACATTTTAATGTGTAAACAAACAAAAACAATATATGTATTTTTTTCAGTATTTAATTAGATAATAGCAGATTTTTGTCATAAGCTTTTTTTTTCATTGAATGTCATGTTTTTAGCTTTTAAAATAAAAACCTTTAAAAACCCTGAGTTCTTTGAGTAAGGGAAAAATAAATAAAATTCTACATGTAATTAATTTTAGATTCTATAGGTATGGTTGTGATGCCTTAAAGGTTAATCTATTCTTAGACTTTTTTTTTTTTTTTTTTACAACATTTCTATAGTCAGGAATCAGGAAACAAAATGTAGACCTTGACTAATACGTTTCTCCACATGAGAACAACATACTGTAGATAGACATGTACTCTGAAAAAAGAAGGAGAGATAGCAAAACACACAAATCCTCTAAATCAATATATAGCAGGTTTAGAAGCAACACCATTGTTCCCTGGGAGTGAAGAGAAAAGAGGAAAAGAATAGCTCTCGCAGCCTTGAAGCCAGCTCTATTTCCACTGCTGGGAATGCCACTGTGTTACACATGGCTGCATGCCTTCACCAAACTGACAGCCACAAAAATGAGTGTTTACTGCTCTCCGGTGGAACAAGATAAGCCCACAGATGGGCCTCTCCACTCCAACAGGTCGAGAGGAGAGCCATCTCAAAGTGGCAGAAGGCTGGATGAAGGAGATGAGGGCGGCTGGGGTGATAAAGAGGTGGAGGGTCGGCAAAGATAGCGAGATTTAGAAAGCAACTGGCAACATTTCAACCAGTTCAACATGGTGCGAGTGCTTCTGACCAACACATGGTTATCATGAGCAAGCAAAACTTCATGCATTGATTATTTGTAACAGAATGATATCTCTGAGAGCATGTTCCAGCTGCTGTGAAAAACATACATAATGTGAATGATAGGTAGAACCCATCATCTGAATTCCTCACCTTCTACAGTGGCACTTTTTTCACTTTAATTGATTATAACAAAGGTAGACATAAAAGAGAAACAGAATACAGTAATTGATATGTAAAACACATAAAACACATAAAAAATATTCAAGAGAATTCCTACAAACACATGTATTTAACCCTCAGGGCACGCTTTAATATTACACACATTCATATCACTCTGCGCACAAAATGCGTTTTTTAAAATCAAGCTTGAAAAAATATCATACGTATCATATATACTCTACTTTCATTGAGTTAGATTTTAATCAACATCAGTCCTCATCATAAATATAAAATGTTAATTTTCAGAATTTGAACCCTCCAAATGCCAGGTTTCTGTCATGATGTCATTATGTTTTGAGATGAAAAAAATTAGAAAAAGAATTATTTCCAATATACTACATGCAAAGTAGTTGTTTTTTTTAACACAGCCTAGGATATGTCTACTATGATGATTATCGATGTCATCAGGTGGAAAATAGTAAAAATGACAAATTTCAAGGCAAAAGCCCAGTGACACCCAGAAATAATGCAATGCATGTTTTTATGCTTTAATGGCTGTAGGAACAAAAAATGCAGTTTAAATGGGTTTCAGTGGCGCATTTTTTGCACTTAATAGTATTAATGTAACAATTTTGTTAACACAGTGTATTTTAGACTTATTGTAGGAGCTGAGCTGAAAATTTCATGATTAAAAAAAAAATACACAATCTTGCCAAAATTGATGCCATATGCATGGACACCGCCAAAATTATCCAAAAATGAAGAATAAAAAGCGCCTAAAATGCCTAAGGATTAAAAAAGTACAAAAAAGTACATTAGACACAAATGGTGGTGTGCAAACATTATGGTTAAGGTTTGGTAAAGTTTTGGCACAAAAACTTCTAGGTTTAAGTTAGGGAACAATTCTGGTTATGGTTAATACAAACTCACTTTGACTGCAGGTAGGAAATGTGATGAGCACAGTGCACTTTTTTGTCAGTGAGTATGTTTACATGATGTCAGAAAAAAGTCAAATTATTGTGTTAGTCTGCCTAAAACTACACTTTAAAATACAAGTAAACACGTTGGTCCGACTGAAATCGTTCTATGGCGAATTGAAGCCTAAAACCCAAGAAATCTTGGCAATTTGATTGACCCACATAAAGACTTTTACATTAGCCCTTTATCATCATAAAACTATAGCATGGATTAAAGCGTATATGTCACAACTACATCTAGAAAACGACTTCCTTGCTTCCAATTTGAGTAGGTTAGACTACTGTAACAGTAATTTCTCCCCGAAGTCCTCCCCAAATAAGCATTTAAGCAGCCACAGCTCAGTCTGAACGCTGCAGCTAGAATTTTCACAAAGACCAATAAAACATTTCACACCAGTTCTCAGACCTCTGCACTGGCTACCAGCATCTCAAAGGATTGATTATGAAATTGTTACTTGTCTTTAAATACCTTAATAATGTTATGTCTAAGTGCATCTTTTATGTCCACATCTGCTTTTAATTACTGCTAATAATTGCACCTGACTATTTAATGCACTGTGACCATTTGCAGAATTTATTCATTTTATTTTTTTACTCTTATTCATTTTATGCATTTTACTACTCAATCTTTTTCAAATTTTCTTAACTCTTTTCTTTCATCTATTTTTACATAAAGCATTTTGAATTGCCTCTGTGTATGAAATGTGTTCTATAAATAAACTTACCTTTTGTCTTTTGAACAACTACATATACACAAATACACTGTACATCTTTGCATTAAGTTCAACTCAGCTCCATATTATTGCACTCCCTGATCCCATTTGTGATCTGACACCCATGCCTCCATGCAAAAGAACTTTTCATTGAAAATGAAAATGTCTTGCTGCCTCCTGTCTGGTTGTAGCTGTGCGTCTAAATGTGTTGTCAGGCTGTGTATCTGTTACATCAGAAACAACCCTGGTCAAACAAATAATGACCACTAACAAAAACAGCCAGAGCTATGAGTCAATCAGCTTATTCACAAATCATAATAAGCTCCACAGTAATTATATGTGCCTCTCTATCATTGTATTCTCCAGCATTCCTTAACCTTTTGAAACCTGGGGCAACATCACTTTTCTTATGTTGCTGTCGGACCTTTCACAAGTAGTCAGCAAGTCAAAAACATAAGAAAAAAGGGAAAAAGCAACTTGAGAAATGTTACACAAATTGCAAGAAACTGGTAGATTAAAAAAATATTTTTAAAAAACTAGGGGAAAATGTTTAGGGGAAAACTATATTTATAACTAATTACCATACTTACACACTTAAAATTATGTGACAGAATTGTAATAATTTTTCAGCACTTTTCCATGTCTTGTCTTTTTCTTTTTTCCAGTTTTTCTTCCTTTCTTTTATTTTGGTAAGAAAAGCTACACAAATTGCAAGAAATTGGCAGATTTTGAAAATTATTTTTTTAAAAGCTAAGGGGAAATTTCTAGGGGAAAAAGAAAAAAAGGGAAAATAAAAATAATAATGAAAAATAAAGAAAATAGGAAAAATATAGAAAATAATAATCTTTATTTAAAGCTAATTGTCATGGTTAATTAATTGTAATTGTGTAATTAATTTCCTTTATTTTATAGGTTTTGCTTTTTTTATAGGTTTTGCGTTCTTCATTTCTTTTTCAGGTTTTTTTTTTCCAGAACTAATTTTCAGGTAATTTCTTGTACTTATTTAAAAAGTATTGTCTTACTAATTTTTGGGATATTTCTGCTTTGATGCTTATTGCCCTTTTCACCTTTTTTTATAGAAATCACGGTTTCAGAGGATTAATTAAGATATTTTCCTGTGATATGATTTTGAAATATGGTCATTAAAAAATACATGATTAAAAGTGGGACCAATTCAGCTTTACCCTGAAGCCATCAGAACATGGAGGGGATGTGCATGAGGCGAGGGTGTGGGGATTACACTCAGATGTGCTTGTAGCTGTTTGAGGAATCAGGCAGCCTGACAAGTGTGAAATTTGAGTGAAGACAGTGGAGTGGAACGGAAAGGACTGTCAACATCCAGTGAGTCAGAGAGCTGAGGGAGCCCAGATGAAACACTGGTGCTGTAATGACCTTTGAACTTCAGATAGAAAGGGACACTGGCAGCAACAAGGGCACTCAGTGGGAAAATAAGCCATACGCTGATGTCTTACAAGGTTTCAGTCTTGTTTCACCATTCTGAATGGAAGCGAGCCTTCATTTCCCAAGTGCAACTTTTAATCACTGAAGTGTGAGAGAGGGATAGCTACAGGGATTAATCCGGGAGAGAAAAAAACCAACAAGCCGCTGTATGTTTAGGGGTAAATTTAACTATCATCTTTAACAGTGAAGCAATTAGAGGAGTTTGTTTAGAAGTAGAATAAAAAGAGGAAGTATCTCATGCTGGCCTGATTAGAATACTCCCCCACTAAGCAATCTGTGTATCAGTGTAGTGACCAGAATAATTTAAATATTTGAATTAGGGGCAAAGAGTGGGTGGCTTGTGGAAATTGCTTTTGAAGTATCAGGAGCAGAGAAAGGGAAAGAGGGAGGCTTTGTTTGGCTTTTATCGAAGAGGAAGCCGTCAGCGGCGGGATCAACTGTGCGGCTTCCTGTCTGTCTTATCGGGTCGTCTGAGCAGCACTACCTGACGATTTCCTCAACACACAGGAGATAACTGACAGCAGACAACCGCTGATTCAATCGGAGATGGGCATGCAATCTTGCCCCTTCGAGTCTCTCATCTTGCTGCGACAGGCAGCTACACCGGGTGGAGATAACAAGAAGGGAAAGCAGAGTCGAGGAACCCTGCTGCGGTCTGTGTGGATACATTTGTCTTGCAGTTGCATGCGGGTTTAATCAGACAGTGAAGAAGAACAGCAGAAACAAAGACCTGAAGGAGAACATGGGGATGGAGGAGAGATGGTTTGACAGCTGCATCAGCACTGACAACTTGTGTAAATAAAGCGTCAACAGAGAAGACAACAATGAGGAGCTTCTGCATGTACTGTTTTGCTAAATTAAAACCTGACCATCTTTCTGGGTTTCATGTCAATATGGTCTCTTGAAACTGAAGGAATTATTATTATTAGGGCCTGAGCACCGAACTGTGCGAGGACCCTCTTGAAACTGAAGGAATTCTTATTATTAGGGCCCGAGCACCGAACGGTTCGTTGTGTTGTAACTTCACTTACATTGACCAATTGGCCCCAGATTTCACAGTTGTGGTAAGGCTGCAGCCCTTAACACATCAACATGTCCTTTAATATGATACTCACTGAGCCGCCTACTGTCAACAGGAAGGACGCCTCGTACCACGACTAGTGTTACATGTTTTGTTCGAAAAAATGATGTAGACCAAGATGCCACAGATTTTGGGTGTCCAAAGGAAGTAATTGACCATGTGATATATCTCCCTCAAGGGTCCAAAGTCTCTCTACTTTTTCCAAGTTTCACTGAAGTGGATGTTTGCATCACTCAGAGTCCCTACAGATTGCTGAGAGCTTCAATATATTCAAAAAGTCATGAAACTTTGCAGACTTATCAGGTCTGGTGAAATATTTGATATTGTAATGGTCTCGTGCGTGAGTAGGAGGAAATGTATCAGTTGTACCCCCGACTGATTTTCAATGAAGCAGCCCCCGCAGCACGTTTGACCTAGAGCTGTGAAACTTTGGAGGCTTGTGCAACACCCCAATACCTACAAAAAAGTCTCTTGGGGCCATATCATAAAACCAACAGGAAGTCAGCCATTTTGATTTAAAGTTGTAATTTTGGTGTGTTTTTGGCCATTTTCGGGGTCGTAATCTTGAGAACTTGTCCTAGAGCATTCATCAGATTGACTTCAAATTTTATGGCTACCTTCATAAGACCTTTGACAGCAAAAGTTATTCAAATCATGAGTTTTCATCACACTGTGTGATCTGTATGAGGCATCTAATTTGCATGTTCTGCCATGAACTAGGAAGTAAATAGGAAGTGGTATGTAACTCATTGAATTATGATACTCACTGAGCCACCTACTGGCAACAGGAAGTACACCTCGTACCACAACTATATTTTGATTTTCATGAAATCTACATGTTTTGGTCTCCAAATGATGTAGACCAAGATGATGTAGATTTTGTGTGTCCAAAGGAAGTAATTCAACATGTGAAATATCTCACTCAAGGGTCCAAACTCTCTTTTTTCAGACTTTCACTGAAATGGATGATTGTGTCACTCAGAGTCGTGCCAGTAGCCTCGACTGGTGTTGGGGTGCGAGGGCCCGTTCATTGCTGCTTGCAGTTTTAATTAGGGCCCGAGGGTGCGAGGACCCTATTGTAATTGCTCCTCTATCCTTATTTTTTTATTCCCTAATGAATCTCTTTTTTTTGGCTTTATCATCCTCAAAAACTCATAAAACTTGGCACGCTTATGGGGACTGGTGAAAATTTTTGTATTTTATAGGTGTCGATGTAGGTGTCAAAAAATGAGCTCAGTAGTGCCCCCTAAATGCCAGCCCGGGCAAACCATTTCATGTAGAGGTATGAAAATTTAGAGGTACATAATACATGTCAGGAGGAACAAAAAAACCTCTTGGAGCCATACTCTAAACCCAACAAGAAGTCAGCCATTTTGGATTGAAATGTCATTTTTTGCAATTTCATGGTGATGGAATTTGAAACAGTTGTCCTACAGATTTCAACGGATTGACTTCAAAATTTGGAAATCCCACCTTCAGATGTGGGAGACCCTATATTGCGCCCAGTTTTTGTTTTTGATTAATGATGTGGAAGTTATGGGGCCAAGCAGTTACATGTTTCGTCACCAAACAGGAAGTACTTTTTAACTAAGTTGTACATGGTCCAATCTGCCCCGAACTTCACATGCTTGATGAGAGTGCCGCCCTGAACACTTCTAATTGACAATTTCACGCAATAGTGAGAGCGCCACCTATTGACACAGGAAAGACAAAGTTTTACACAAAGAGGTCCAACTCCTAGCAGGTTGACTCGACTGATAACAATATTGTCTCAAAAAATCATTAAGATGTTGCTGATGATGGAAAATGAATATTGTGCATTTTCTTTGAATGGCGTTCTCGTGATGCAACATGACATCAAAAAATATCATAACTTGACCCAAGATGGTTAGATCTTAACAAAATTTCCCACATTTGATGAGAGTCTAGGCCTGAACACATCTGCAGCACAATTTTGAATCAGTCATAGCGCCACCTAACGGTAATAGGAAGTTACTTTTTTTCCACTTAAATGTGTCCCCTGTAGCAGGTTCACAGGAGCAACCTCAAATGCTCTCATAATACTGCAAAGACTTTCATGATGCACAAAAAAAAAAACATTTGAGTTTTCATCAAACGCTGTTGCCATAAATACACACTATTTGCCATAAAACAGGAAGCACCTTTTGAGGGCCAAGGCATGCACCAATACTCACCAAATGTGGCACAGACGTCAAAAGTCCTAAATGTTGATGTCTGATGTGATTTTTTTGCATTGATGTGCAAAAATGGCTCTTGAGCACCCCCTAGAAAATTTCAATGAAGCAGCCATCACAGACTGTTTAACCCAGAGCTACAGAACTTGAGAATCATGTTCAAAAGCCCAAGACCTACAAAAAAAGCCTCTTAGAGCCATGCCTCAACCCAACAGGAAGTGTGCCATTTTTATTTTTTTTTTTTTTTGTAATTTTAGTATCTGTTTTGTTAAACACTTGTCCTACAGATTTCATCTGATCGACTTCAAACCTGGACACCAGTATTTTGAAGTTAGTGATGTTAAATTGCGAGCCGTTTTTGATTTCATCAAACGCTATTGGTGTACTTCACCATTAGACAGGAAGTTGTGTTTGAGGGGCAAAGGATGCATAAAAGCCCATGAAACTTGTAGCCATGCCCTATACCCAACAGAGAGTCCACCATACTTAATTTGATTTAAACTTTGAGGCAAATTTTTGCAATTTCTGCTAAAGCCTGACTGATTTTTCAATATACCTATATTATCACCTGATATAAGCCTGATAGAGACAAAATGGAGCAAATCAGCCTCAGCTCATATCTGTGAACTCTGTTCACAGACCATATAATGCAGGAAATGATGCTGGAGTGTTTTGGAAATAGTTGCATTCTATAGTTTGTCCAGCAGATAGAGCTCTTACTCTATTGTTGACCCCCCTGTGGTTCTACCACAATCACACAGGCTGTATCCCTTTTCAAATGTATCACAGCTGCAGCTTCAACTGACCCTCACACACACGAGCACAAAACAGGGAGACAGTGTCAGAGAGAAACAAACACCCTCCTAGAGAAACTTCACACATATCCAGACTCCACAACTACATGGAGGAAACACTAATTCACTGCTGCATGCAGTGTTGCCCTTTCTAAGGGAGAAGCGGCCACATCATTTGGGGTCCAGCAAGTAGCCCCGACGTGCACGGAGGTGCGAGGGCCTGTTCATCGCTGCTTGCAGCTTTAAATATTATTATTATTATTATTATTATTATTATTATTATTATAGGGGCTACCAGCATTTATTCTATTGCAGGAGGCGCTGCCAATAACACAGAGTGATAGATACAGTAGGATTAGGCCAATCACAGTGCAGTTTGCCTCAGATGACGTGTGGCAATGTAAGCAGATACAAAGCATTGGTCAGTCTTCGGATTGGACGACAAGACCAAAACAAACCTCTGACCTCTCTCCAAAGGAACTTTGGGAAACCGATGTGGCACAGACATCAAAAGTCCTAAATTGAGATATCTGATATGATTTTTTTGCATTTATTTGCCAAAATGGCTCTTGAGCGCCCCCTAGAAAATTTCAACGAAGCAGCCCCAGCGGACCGTTTAACTTAGAGCTACGAAACCCGGTGAACATGTGTATAAGCCCAAGACCAACAAAAAAGCCTCTTGGAGTCATGACCTACCTAAACCCAACAGGCCATATTTTTTTTGTAATTTTAGCCTCCGTTTCAAAACTACCTAGGCCTACAGATCTGATCAACTTCACATCTGGACACCAGTATTTCCTAAAGTTGGTGACTGTTATATTGTGACCAGTTTTTGATTTCATCAAACGCTATTGGGGTTCTTCGCCATTAGACAGGAAGTTGTGTTTGAGTGGCTAAGGGTGCATAAAAGCTCACGAAACATGGCATACACATCAAAAGTCCTGAAATGTGATATTTAATATGCTTTTCTTTGCTTTGATGTGTGAAGATGGCTCTGAAGCGCCACATAAAAAATTTAAACGAAGTAGCTCCCACCAGCCATTTAACGGAGAGCTACTAAAGTTAGGAAACGTGTAAAAGCCCAAGACCTACAAAAAACCCTCTTGGATTCATGCCCTAAACCCAACAGAAAGTCCACCAATTTTAATTTTATTTACATTTTTTGGCCAATTTTTGCAATTTCTGCTAGAGCCCAACTAATTTTTCAATATACCTATATCATCACCTGATATAAGCCTTTTACAGCAAAAATTAAACAAATCAGCCTCGGCTCATATTATTTCCCCTATGCGCTGATAGGAAAACTCTGTTCACAGGCCATATAATGCAGGAAATGATGCTGGGGGGTTTTAGAAATAGTTGCATTCTATAGTTGTCCAGCAGATAAAGCTCTTACTCCATTGTTGGCCCTACTCTCAGCACTGCAAAAGCAGCAGATTAGAGCAAATACAGCCCTGTTTCACACTTCTGACAGCTGCAGCTTTGCCTCTACCTCACACACACACACAAACACACACACAGAAAGAGAGAGAGAGAGAGACAGAGAGTCAAAGTGCTCTCTTACTTCATTGAACTAAACTGCTCTCAGCACTCAAGGACATTGTGACAGAGAGCATTGTAGAACAGTGGACGGTGGTGCAATCAGTCAGTTTTTTTTAACGGTAAGCAACATTGACGTACATACTGTTATGTTAAAAAACAATGGCCTCATCTTCTGCAAATGAACAAGATGACCTAAGGTTCCAGGGTACAGGAGGAGAGAACTATGAACATGGTGACTTTATTGTACTTAGCAATTTTTCAGAATCTCTCAGCGGCATTTTATTTAAGCAGCAACAAGAAACACATTAGGGACTTAATGTGATCATCAGGGAAAAAGAAATATACTGTCATTTTTTTCAATGCTTTTTGCTGTGAGTATGCCTGCAACAGCTCTGTAAGTGGCAGATCAAAACACACATGCAACCACACCTGCTGAAGTTACTTAGTGCAGCTCCAGCCTCGGTACTACAGGAAAGAAACACTAATTCACTAATTCTTATAAATGAATTGCCTTTCGGGGGGCTTTATCATACTTAAAAACTCATGAAGCTTTGCAGCTTTATCAGTTCTGGTGAAAAATTTGATATTTTAAGGCTCTCGGGCTCAAATTTTAAAAAATGGCTCAAGAGCGCCTATTACATTTGTGTAAAACAGACCCGCCTCTGCTGTCACCTAAATTAACCAAAATAGGTAAGCACATGTACCACCCCAAGATGAACACAAAAGTTGATAAGAGTCCCGGTCTGAACATGGCTCAATTGAGTAATCGTCAAAGTGCCACCTACTGGAGACAGGGAGTTAAATGATTAATATTTTAATGTGCACCTCCTTACAGGTTGACAAGCGTTGAGACCTTGATGATACCTACTTGTGATTTCAGAACTTTTTCATGAACATCGTTGCCATGGCAATATGGTCTTCGCCACCAAACAGGTAGTTGTTGTAACTTCACTTTGCATCAACCAATTGGTCCCAAATAAAGGCGTGATCAAGGTGCAGCCCTGAACAAATCAACATGCCAATTAAGCATGATAATCACAGCGCCACCAACTGGCAAAAGGAAATAAACCTCTTAACACAACTATACTTCGATTTACATGACATTTACATCGTTTGATCGACAAATGATGTAGACCAAGATGACATACATTTTGTGTGGTCTCCAGCGCCACCTAGTGGCCACAGGAAGTATTGCCCCATATGAAATATTTAACTGAAGGATCAAAACTCTCTGCCTGCTTTTTCCAACTTTCACTGAAATGAAAGGTCATAGGACATCAAGAGCTATTCAACTCTTGTGTTTTCGTCACACTGTGTGGGCGTACTGGGCCACCATACAGATATCTTGCCATGAACTAGGAGGTAAGCAGGAAGTACTTTATAACTCTGAGGGACATGGTCCTATCTGCACCAATCTCCATGTGTTGGATGACAGTCCCACCCTAAACAAGTCTCCATGATAAATGTTACCATTACTTATAGCACCCCCTTTTGGCAACAGGAAAAGATATGAAAATGACATGCTCTCTTCTTGGTGGACTGCTCCAGATTTTATCAAATTGACTTCAAATCTGACTGGCACCACTCTAAACACCTGTGTAATTTTAAAAAAATAAATAAAACTTGAGTAGTCATCACACCATGTGGGCGTGGTTAGGTTTTCCAATTTAATATTTTGCCATGACACAGGAAGTTGTTGTAACTCTGCCCCAAACTTTTCATGCTTGATAAGAGTCCCAACCTGAATACATCTGCATGGCTCATTGAACTTATTTGCACACAGCCACCTACTGGAAACAGGAAGTTACATGATTTAGATTTTTAGGTGCTTCCCTTTACAGGTTGACCAAATTCAGCTCAAATTTTGTAACAATAGTTGCTTTAAGACCTTCATGATGACTCCTTGTGAAGATCATATGTTTTCAATGAACGCTGTTGCTGTGGCAATGCAGTATTCACCACCAAACGGGAAGCTGCTTTAACTTCAGTTTGCAGTAACCGATTGGCCTGAAAATTTTAAGAGTGTGATGAGGTTGCAGCCCTGAACATATCAACATGTCAGTTAACCATGATACTCAATGTGCCACCTACTGGCAACAGGAAGCATACCTTGTAACACAATTATTCTTTGGTTTACATGAAAATTACATGGTTTGGTCTACAAATGATGTAGACCAGGGCTGTGTTCGAAATCACCCCCTATCACGGATGTAGTGCACTATATAGTGTGTTCGCCATTTTGTAGTGTTGTTCAAATTCTCCGCGGTTAATTTCATCCACTATGTAGTGGATGAGAAAACACCCACAATGCACCGCAAAATTGAGTGAACAAACAATGTACACTACTTTGTGCTCCGTATCCCACAATGCAATGCGGTCGTGTTTTGGAAGAGGAGAAGAAGGAGACGATGGCCGCTGCACCAACCGCCGCTTTTGTATATAAATTTAAGTAACATTACAATATACACATTTGATGCGTGTAATACTTTAGTGGCGTGGTTTTATGCCTTTTAAGGGTTGCCAATTGTCATAACGAGCGGATTTGTTGGTGGAGAAGCATCCGGTTTGTTATTTGTATTCATGAAGCTAACGCTAACGCTAAGGCTAATGCTAGGGCTTGCCGGTAGTTGCAGCTCTAGCTAGGAGCAGACACCCGCACACCCGCTCACATCTGATCATAGCGTTTTGTTCTCTTTTCCCAATTGGCGGTGTGTTAGAAAAATAAATGCTTTTTTCTTGTTCCAAGGGACTGATGAAGATGTTGAGAAGCTTATTAAGCTTCGTGTTAAGCACAACCAGCTGTTCTCCGGCCGAAGAAATGCGGCTCTGCATGGATGGGATATATTCTAGTGGTGCATATTCATCAATAAAAGAAATTTCAGAATTCATATTTGTCATTCCTGATTGAACATTACATTTGTATTTTTTAGTATGATGGTATTTATAGTTGAATAACCATGGCGCATCTGCTGACGCAACCACGTTCAGGAAATTACCGTGTAGTGTCCGAATTCTCCTCCCGTCGTTCCCTACATCGTGTATATGATGTAGTTCACTACATCATATACACGATGTAGTGGATAGGGAGTGAGTGAATGAGTGGATGATTTCGAACACAGCCCAGGATGACTTATATTTTGTGTGGTCTCCAGCGCCATCTTGTGGTCATAGGAAGTACTACATCCTGTGAAATATCTCACTTAATAGCCCAAACTCTCTGTGTGCTTTATCTGATGTTCACTAAAATTAACCAT
Source organism: Plectropomus leopardus (assembly GCF_026936395.1). Taxonomy (NCBI): domain Eukaryota; kingdom Metazoa; phylum Chordata; class Actinopteri; order Perciformes; family Serranidae; genus Plectropomus; species Plectropomus leopardus. Next base: position 38,580,914 of record NC_142181.1, on the reverse strand, counting down.
TGTTAACGAACAGTCGGAGTCACGACAGTAACCCTGACTTGCAGGGGGTGCGAGGGCCCGTTCATCGCTGCTTGCAGCTTTTATTATTATTATTATTATTACTATTATTATTATTATCACTACTATTATTTATTATTATTATTATTATTATTATCATTATTGTTATTATTATTATTATGGCATCATGCTTGTACGTCGAAAGCACGAACAGAGCAGATGTATTTGAAAAGTTCCAAATGATAAATTGCGACTGATCACAGTATATGGAAAAGGCCAACCCGTTCTCAATCTGAAGTCACGACTTTTGCAGTGTTTTTAGCATAAGATTCCAGCACCCGGATCCTGGCCGTAACCTTGACTGTGCCTGACCGTGGTGATAGCTGTGCTGATGCTGCGACCCTGCCTTTGGTTGTGCTCGTGCTGTGGCTGTACTGATACTGTGCCCCTCGCTCGCCCTGATTGTGGTCTGGTCCTGGTTGCGCCAATGCTGTGATCTTGCCTTTGGACAACTCCCTTTCAACATATGCATGAGACTGTTATCATCTCCCTCAACATCATCATAGAGTGCAATTACTAATTTCACACCTACCATTATTGTAATATGACATGCATCTGTTTCTATTATTGCTGTGCCTCTCTTCCCCTCTCTCCCCCTCTCTCTTTCTCTTTCCTTTTTTGCCATGATTGTATTTCATTTGTTATTTATGACATCTATTGCTCGTCTGTCCGTCCTGGAAGAGGGATCCCTCATTATCCTCTACCGCTCTTCCTGAGGTTATTTCCTTTTTTTTTCCCCCGTTACAGGGGTTCTTTTTCGTGAGTTTTTCCTTGGGTGATGTGAGGGTCTAAGGGCAGAGGGATGTCGTACACTGTAAAGCCCTCTGAGGCAAACCATGTTTTGTGATAATGGGCTCTATAAATAAAACTGACCCGAAAACACCTCTCGTGGCTATATGATATGCCGCTGGGTGGCGTCAGTTAAGAACGCTGAAAGACAGAACCATTTACAGTGTTACAATACGCCGCTGGACATCTAGATGGTACCTGCTGTGGCAGCAGATACCCTTCAGGGCAAAGTCCATGGAAGAATCCCATGTTTGCTTCTGTCTGAATGCCATGACTTTTCTACACCATACCATGTGCCTCTTTTGCTTAAGCTTAACCAACCATGCCAGCATGTGCGTTTATTGATATCTGGAATTGGTTACCATGTGCTTTTGTTGCCTAAACATAACTACATGCAACGTAATTACACCATGTGCTTGTGTTGACATCATGATAGCAGCATCTTGGAAGCAGGACGTAAAGAGCAGACACAGAAGGATACCTAGAGTGTGTTATGTAGATACGGAAGTCCACTGCAAAGTGGCAACGTGATGAATTTGGAATTGTGCCGGAAAAGTAAGACTGTATACAAAAAGCCCTATAAAAAGAATCACAACAAATTATTTTTCAGTTTGTCTCTTATTACTTTCTTCCATTTTCTGTCTATGTCTCTCAGTTTAAAGCCCACTGGTTCCTACTGAAGACATAAATCACTGACACCTCCTTGGATCCCACCTTTGTTCCTGCTTTGCTCCATGACGACAGCCATGGAGCAAAGCAGAGTCGGCAAGGTACAGCTCTATCTTTTTTAGCCCTCTGATTGAAAATGAGACAGCTGTTGTTTGAAGCCACAGAGCATTCTACATGAATTGACATCTGTGAAACTCATCACACATTCATGCCATTTGGCACTTTTCTGCTCCTCCTCCCTAGACAGAGTGCCCAGATTGCACTCTCACACTCCCAGGGTGCGGTGATCTGAATAACCGAACAGTACATTCCAAAAGCGCTCCGAATTTACCGGTCCAGTTTGTGTCAGAGTGCGCTCCGACACTCAGAGAGAGCGTTTCTGTACGCACCCTATTAAAAGGAGTGTTCAGGGATTTCAGATTGGTATGTCAAATTTGTATCAACTGACAGCTGACTGACTTTTTAATTGTCTTTATCCATATTATGTGATAAGGATTGGGGATAATCACGCCCAAATCAACCCAGCTTCAGGAAAACGTGAAAAAACCAAAATGACAGGATTTCAAATTTGAATTGAGGCTAATGTCTGATCATATTTGATGCTTTTTTATGCATGTAAGACCCTAAGAAAGTTTTTGGTGATTTGGGTTCCCAGAGGCTTTAAAATTACACCAGTTCATCAATAGAGTCTGTTTACCGACAGACACAACAGTATCTTTTCTGAAGAACAGATACCGTTGTTCCGAGGTAAAGTGTATTACAAAGACTGAAAAGCCTGCCATGGCAAGTAGTTCTTGCTGTACTTGAAATGTGTTTTTGTATTTTATTATTAAGATTATTTTATTATAAAGGGTATTACCCCTTGTGCTTTATTGTAACTGCCATGTATCCCCCTATTGCTAATATAAACTACCAGGAAACATGAAATGTTCACACAACATAACACCACACTGCTTCAACTGCAATGACAGCATCCTCAATTCTTACTAGCAAAGTTTTGGGTCTAGCTCAAGAAAATAAACACAATTACTAAATCAATTATGTTCCACTGATTACTCTTGATTAATAATTACAGAGCTCGGGACCCGCTCTGCTTTTTAACATTAATTCAATAAGCTTGTTTGTGCACAGTGCTGGAAGGCTGTGCAGGTGCAGGTCCTCTGTTTCATGTCTCACTGACAAGAAGGACTGGGAGACAAACTCACAGGAATGGACAGGTTGTCTAAGGTTGCAGTTGTTTCTCCAGTGGGACACATGACCCATCATCAAAAGCAGGCTTCTACTAATTGAGGGTTTGTGAAATTTAATATATTGATCCATATATCATGTGATACCCAATGTAATAGCCCCGTATTTAATATTATTACATCTTTACTGCCAAAACCTCTAAAATAAATTTAGAGCAACATAGCACAATGCAAGGAATTAAACGTATCTCTTAAGCCTCATTCTCACTGCACAAAACTCCTGCTAACATCTGGCTTTTTAATGCAGTGAGAATGCGGCATTCACACCTGGGTCAAATGACTCTGCAGTAGACACAAGTTTTTATTGCCTCCGGCTCCAAACGACATTGATGGGAATACACCACCCGGGTGTGCAATTATATGCCATCACTAACTGTCTGTCCCTTCCTAAGCAGCTAAAACATTATTCCAAGTTAGTCAGCAGTTTGAAAGAGAGACTCAGTAAGTAGGGGATGAAATTAAATGAATGTAACAATTTTATTTCCACAGTTTATTTTAGACTTATTGTAGGAGCTGAGCTGAAAATGTGAAAATTTAAAAAATATCTTCCTCCATGGCTGGATTAACCATCAAGGCAGCCTTTAGGCAAAAATGAGCTGTTGGGCTCTTAATCTACTCATTTACACTGTCTATAACAACACCGACTATCATTAGCAGCAGCCAACATGTTGAGCTAACTAGCATGTTGCTATAACCAGCAACATGCTGATCAACCAACCAAGCAACAAACCAAACAATCATCCTCAGTTACGTCACCTTAGCACGCCACAAAGCATAATACTCCTGTTTGCAACGTCACCAGATTACAGCATGAGCTACAATTGGTTCAAACTGTTGGTTTGTGGATTCAAGCTTTATATCTAACAATTAAAGCTGTTCATATCTATGCTGCTGAGTTTCTCAGTGAGAAAATCAACTTCAAATGATGAAAACAAACAGTCCTCCTCTTCAATGACAAGTCACAGGAGAGGCACAGAGGTATATCAGGATATGAAAGGAGAAGAAGAGTAGAGAGAGAGAGATTACTTACAGGCTGAATAAATAATTCAGATTGCGGCATCAGCAAAGCAGATTTTTATGAAGCCTCAGAAGACAAGGTGACACCTGTGAGGAAAACAGCTCTGTCTCCTTTGTTTATGGGGAAAAGTTAGTTCAAGTAGCTGAATATTTTATTTTTATACTTTATATTCCTCTGTAAAAAAATAAGGAAAGCTACTAAAAGAATATAAATATCAATACTCATAGACAAAATTAGGTTACATGGGTTCTGAAAAGACTACAAATGTCATACTAAATAACATTTTTTTAAAAAATGAAACGGAAAACAGGTAAACTCTGCAGTGCTGTGTGATCTAGATCAAACTGTGCTGTGGAGTGGAGAGCTCTCCATGATCAGGCACAGATAGGGGACAAGTGAGGCGATAAACTGATTGATTTGGAGAGATATCTTGACTGAGAGGTGACCGACAAGAGGTGACCGACAGCATGAAGCTCAGATGATGAAGCTCTTGGGTTTTTGGACACAAAACAAAGACAGCTGTAACACCAGTACGACGATAGAACTTTAGAGGAAGTTTACGAAAGTCAGTTATATTTTACAATAAGGTGACTCACTTGAACTTCTTTCTCTAAATTACCCATTATATAAGGGAGAACATCATGGAACTCAACTAAAAGTCAGCTCAAGGCCCTACTATTGCTTCCTGCTTCCATGTTCATCCAAGCACATTCTCATTTCAAGTCATCACATTTTCCCGCTTTGCAGTGGGCTTCCACGTCTACATATTATGTTTGAGGTATCCTTCTGTGTCTGCTGCTGATGATCCAAGATGGTGCTACAGTGATGTCAAAAATTGTGCATGGTGGGGTTACATTGCATGTGGTTGTTTAGACAACAAAACCACATGGCAACCAACCCCCCGACATCAAAAAAAGCTCTGGCATTGATCGTTAGGATTAGGGGAAGGAGGCACATGGTAAGGTGTAGAAAAAAACATCATATTCAGACAGGAAGCAAACACTAGACATGAATGTCCAAGATTTGTTGGATCCATCCACCTCCTCCCTCCCATGTTTCAACCTTATCATGTGGACACAACAGGTTCCATTCTGCCTCGTTCTCAACTGATGCAGACCATCCACATATCATGCTGCTGTGGCAGGTGTCATCTGGCTGTCTGGCTGCATATAGTGACACCGCAACCAGTTCTGTCCAACCTTGTTCTCAGCTGATCCTGTCAGCAGTGTATGATGCAGACTTGAAAGGTGGGTTTCGACTTTAGGATTGTATGCGGAAAGCACTGCAAAAGTGGCGGTATTTGATGATTTCAGAATGAAAATGGACTGGTTCATCACACCAAACAATCTATCAATAAATATCCTGACAATCAGTCTATTTCTAGCCCAATATATGACAGGAGAGTGGACATTTTAAAAGTGATGCACACGATAACACAGTCACAAAAACCACTAGCAGACTTAATTTTCTGGGGGTTATCAACACCATTGAACAATTAAATCTTCTTTAGGAAGGTGACCAATTGACCTGAATGTTTAATCACACCAGCATTCCAAATATCTGAGCAAATCATTCCAAAAATTATTAAATTATTGCTTTCTGAGCAAATTTGTGTCACTGAAAAGCAAGAACTACACAAAACTGTGGGCTAGATACATGCAGTTGTATCAGGAGGATATCATGTTATTTTACACTGAAAAATAGATAAATAGGTGAACATGCAATATAAATATTGACAATAAATATGTTCCCATCATTGGCTTCAAACTGATTGTTATTGAAACGCTACCATGACAATACAAATCATTATTCATTTTCCTTTTCCTCAACTTGCAGACTGCAAGGAAGGATAAAACAACTCTTGAAGCTAAATCACATCAAGTAAACATGAATTCATGTGTAGTTATGCATGTGCTATCAGAGTTCTTCATCATCTGCAACAAAACATCAAACACTCTTTAAGAAACCCAGTCCTCAATATACTAAACATTTCAAGGTTCTGTATGTGACAGTGCATTAATAGAGACGACCACAATAAGCTATGGAACTATAGAGTAATCCTGAGCACAGAGTGAAGCCATACTGCCTCTGTAGGTGGGTTTCCATCCAAATGCAGCACAAATTTAAACCCAGACTGATACAGAGAGAGAAACACAGTGTCGAGCTCACGTCATTAAGATGGTCTCACCAAGATAGGACATTTTCACTTAAAGTCAATTTTAAAACAAAACTTAAATGCCCATTCAAAGCATTATTGGTCACCTTGGTTTGCATAGGGGCATAGGGGCAAAATGGCAAGAGGCCAAGGGATTTTTCGGACATTACTGGGATTTTAGGGCATTTTTTAAGACTTTAAGATGTTTCTAGCATTGAAGGACATTTCTAGGATTTCTACAATTTAAGGACGTTATTCAGAGTTTAGGACATTTCGATTTAAGGATATTTCTGAGGTTTTAGGATGTTTCAGGAAAATCAGTGAATTGTGAATGCAAATGTATGTGTATATAAACAATCTGGGACTGGTAGGCTCTTACACCTTTATATATGATGCAATTCTCAGTCTGCTTCTACACTACCTCTGTGTTTTTATCATGCAGAAAAGTACCCAACAGTATTTATTGTGTTCTGAGGACCTGTTTATGCTCTCTTTCCCAAATGCTTGGACAGAAATTGGGAAAAGGGCTTTTGGCTATTTTGCACTCTCAGCGTAAAAATTTGTTGCAGAAACAGCTGGTCTCACTCTTTTTGTGAAGATATATAAACTAATGTTAGTGGAGTAAACATAGCCTATTTTACTGTGAACTAAACAACTTAATTTGGTTTGTACAAGGTGTACTGGCAGGACTTCACCATTTGATGGCAATACAGAGTGGAGGAGGCAATCCAGAGGCTCTCTGGATGTTTTCTTTGTTGCCAAAACAAGAAAAGAAAAGGAAACCATTAGTATTTGTAGCTCACTGTAAATACTACCTTCTGTTAATGAAGATAAGGTCATAATTTTCTGTTTATAACCTTACATCTGTCACAGGCCCTTAGAACTGTCCTGACAGTTCTCCCCAATACTGTGCCGCTGTGCTCACTGGCACTGACAGCTGAAGGGCAATAGCATGATGGACATGTTGGCAAGTCAAAGGAGAGAGAAAGAGCATCTTCTTGTCACATGTGCTGCCTGCAGAGCCAGAATGTAACACAGAGTCACATACCTTGACAAAACATGTCCACTGTATCCAAAATCACAGCAGTTCAACTAATCGCTCATCTGTAGTTTACCATCAGACAGGACATAGAGAGAACAACCTAACAAAATATATCCTGGAGAATTTCTTCTTTCCTGTCCATGAGAAATTTAATTCCTCACTGATTTACACGTTTTAACAATTTTAACTTCTTAAAAAACAGGAAAAAGGCAACTTTTCAAGAAATGTTAGAAAGTTATAGCCATTAATGTAGACGTGCAGGCAAAACCCAACAAATATAGCATTTTAGAGTGGAATACAGGCTGAAATGTTTGGCTGCCATGCTGCCTCCTAGGCTCTGTGGAGCATGTGTATTTTAGAATAAGACACACTTACAGCTTTAAACACACATATACACACACGCAGCACTCACACCAAGGTAATAGAGGCATTACTGTGAGTGATGGGCCACGCTGGGCTCTTCCACTCCATCACCTGCTCATCTCGAACACATCTCCATTTGCTCACCATACCTCTGCAATACTCACACATCGAGGAGAAAACAGAAAATACTCGCACGGTAAAGTATTGTGATTCCACAGCTATGGCCGGGAAGAATAGGTGCACAGTGTGTACATTCTGTGCACTGTCATATTTTTGAGCCATCTATTTCTAAGAGGTGCTAATCCAGTATCATCTCAGTCCTTCGGTTGGGCTCAGTGCCAGCTGTGTGCTGCTGTGTGAGCTTCATTAGTCACCTGAATGACAGGTTCAGACAACCACACCGCGGCTTGGGATTGTGGTTGTGCAGGCACGACACAGTGCTGGCTTATCCAAAGCCTGCATGCATTCCTAACTGCCCAACCACATGAGGACAGTGGCTCTCGCTCTACTATGAGCCCTAAAACATTCCTGGCAATATGCAAACATCCAGTGGTGTTTTTAAGTCTGGGCATCTGCAGCTTTAGCCCTGAATGTTTTGGGAATAGCCCGAATCTGAATAGGCTATATGTATGCTAAAAAAAAAGGATAGGTCTGATAAATATTATTATAATCCTATTTTTAATTTACCCTCTGCCTATCCGATTGAGATTAAGAATCTCTTTTTTAAGGGAGACCTGGCCAAGACAGTCAGCAGTGAGAACACAAAGTTGCAGACAGAGATGCAAAGTTGCAGACAAAAAAATTCACAAGCATTTAAATTTGCATTAAAAGATAAATATCTATGAATCAAAGAGAACTTTCTGTGAGTCAGCTGTAAAACCAGGCAGGCTAAAAACATCCATATCCTATGGAATCTGCATATACTGTATATCGTTCATTTTAGATTTAGAAACATTTAAGGACACCAGCTCCCTGAGTTTGTTGCCTTATATGTAAAGCTGTATAAATGGAAGAGCCTACAGGTCACCAGAGCAGGCCATCCTAATTTATAATAATTAGAAAAAAAAGATGGGACCATTATGTATGGTGATAAGATTGATAAAGTGACCAATTTTCATAATGCTAAGGAGTTTAAATCATATGGTGGAGGTATCTCCAGGTGAGAAACACAGTTTCTGCTTTTCTGAATCAGGCAAAAGAACCATCATAAGTCTACTGGGATAATTGATTGATTGATTGATTGATTGATTGATTGATTGATTGATTGATTGATTGATTGATATATGTTTACCAGCCAAAGATATTTCTCAATTAAAAACAAAAATATCTATAAAGAAATTAGAAAATGTCATCAAATTTCCTCACCCTAAAAGAGCTTTGGCCATAGATCTTAAATGTGATAAAACAAATGAGGAGTGGAACAAGGTCTGGAGAAGAGCTTAGGCCACATTTAGATGAGAATGGCCTTACTAAAAATGAAGAAGTATTTCCTTTGTTTAAACATTTTTAAAAATGTGCTTTGGTATAATAACATTGTGAAACGATCCTTGTGTACACGGTTTCGCAAAAACAAATGAAAACAGTGTAATATGCATGCCAGCACAGTAGTTTGCGCTGTAACTTTGTAATGACACTCCATAGAAGAACTATTTTTTCTAACTGCTAGAACAAAAGTTTAGTGCATTCTAAATGCCCTTATTATAGGCTGCAAACCAATTTCCCCACTGGGACAATAAAATATCTATCTATCTGTCTACCCACCTACCAACCTATCTGACCCTGTACTCTGTATAACAGGTGCTCTGTTAAGATTGTCTGATCTACAACATAATTTGTGGATGTCTGTAGCTTTTGCCGTTGCCAAAAAGGTGTTTTGTTTTTGTTTTGTTTTTTTAAATGGGGAGACAGCATTTTTACACACATTTAAGACTGGACTGATGCACTGTTGAAACTTGAAAAAAAATAAAAATAAATAAAAAAAATTACATGATATAAGTTCAGTAGCTCTGCCCAGCTCCGGGCAGAGCGAGGGGTGGATCTGATACACAGACTGTAGCAACACTTCATAGACAGATTGTCACTCAAGTTAGCCCTAATTAACTAATTTTGGGCCTTAATAAAATGTGAACAGGTGAGTTACAAAAGAAAATGATCACCTGTGTAGTTGTCATAAATTTTGAAAATAGCTATAGAAACCAAGGTGTTTTTTGTACCAAGCTGTAAATATGTTTATACTGCTGTGAAGTTGGGCATTTTATCATGGGGGTCAATGGGGATTGACTCTGTTTTGGAGTCAAACTCATGTGGACATTAGAGGAACTGCAGTTTTTGGCACTTCAGCACTGGCTTTTTGGCTGGCATTTTTCAGCCTCGGAAGTTTCTGCTTGGTTGTACTATTAGCAAGCAAAAGCTTCCTATAAACAATTTTTATCCCTAGTGATGGTTTAAGACCTTGCTTGGTTATTATCATGACCTCTCCTGATTTATAACAGAGCCAAGTGTGTGAATGGAAACTATGAGCCGGCTGGGACTTTTCAGGGTTAAACTGCTGTGTTGCACTTTTGACAGGTCAAAAGTTTGTTGCGGTAACAACTTCTCTTCCCCAGACAGAAAAACAGAAGTTCACACATTGGCTTTATTTGGCAGATGTATCATCCAGGTTGGTGTCAATTTCCGTGCCTCACACAGAAAATGGCATAATTATTGCACTGCAGAATTGTTCAAAATAAAGACCAGGCCAAGTGTCCAACGACATATTGTCTTAACTTTTTCTTATGATATGACCACAAATTATTAAAGGTTATCTTCCATTACAGGACATCAGTAAAAAATCAGACAGCTGGTAGCTTGTCCAAAATGCTGCTGCCAGAGTCCTTACGGACATCAAGAAAGTGAAGCACATTACACTGGTCCTTTAGTTACTACACTGGCTTTCTGTTTGTCAAAGGATAGATTTTCAAATACTGTCACTTGTATATAAAGCTCTATATGGTCTTGGGCCTAAATACATTTTGGATTTACTTATACGATATGATGCATCTAGCCCCTTAGGTCATCCGGGACAGGCTTGCTGAGCATTCCCAGGATCAAAACCAAGCACGGCAAAGCAACATTTAGTTTTTATGCTCCTCACCTGTCAAACAAACTCCCTGAACACCTGAGGTCTGCTGAAAGTGTTAACTTGTTCAAATCAGGGCTTAAAACATTATTGTTCAAATTTCTAGGAATTTAGGACATTAGGAGCTTAGCTTAAGGGGGTGTGGGGGACACTCTGACACCTTATGTATACTAACAGTACAAAAACAGTTCCCAGTGCGAATCACTCCATTTCTATTGTGAATTAGAAATGGTTGGGGGGGGGGTGTCACCTGGATTCGTACTGGGGGCCAGATTTGGCCTTACATTGAGTGTCACTGCTGTCGTTGTTACTGTCCATACTAACTACAAAGAGGATAATAATTTTGTTGACCTTTGCTTGACCTTCCCCTTTAGTTCCAGCATTAGGCCAGATTTTCTTTTTGTACAACCACAGATATAAAAAATCTACTTGATGCAGTTGCTCCCCATACACTCTTTTTTTTATTATGGAACATCATTAAAGTTTGTTCTGTTTAACACTTCAGTGATGCGAATTGAAATGTTGGATTGCAGAGAGAAAACATACATTCCAGTTAGGCAACTACATGTATTTGGTTAAGATCGGGGTTAGTGTTTTCTATAATTAGTAAAAAGGCAAAACGCTCCAAAAATAAGAAATTCACTTACAGCAGAACATGTTCTTGCACGAATTTAGAATTTACCCTTGACCCAGTGGAGCTGAAAATAAGTGCACCCACCCTACCAAGCATCTCAACCTCCACACCCTCATTCACATTCCTGTTTCCTGCACCTATGTAATCATCTCCTCCACCCAATTTCTTGCCAGGGAACTGTATTTCTCTCACCTTACTTGCATGGAACAGCATTTCTAAATATTTGAATTCAATTTAGTCATTTAAAATTCAGAAAGAGCAGACTGAAGCTAACAGAATACTGCAGCATTAGCACTCCCAGTGTGGGAGAGAATCTACTAATCTGATGGCTATATGATTACAGGCTTTGTGACTGCTTTATTTATAATACATTATGTGGGCACTTAGTCACAATGCCTGATGACCATGCTTAAGAATGTGCTGATATGCTGTATGTCAAACCATGATGAATGCATCATATCTTGACCAACCAGCCATGAGGCATTTCTTATTAACGACCTTATGATGCAGTGTAAATATAGTGGAGAGATGTTCCCAAAAATGTAATTTTGTCTTAGTAATGTGAGGAGAAAAGTCGGAATGAAATTTGATTCTTTATCATGGCAGAGAGAGGGCCTTGCAGCCAGCAGGTAATCAATAGTTTCACATCTTTTCACAGCTATACAGGAAACATGGGAGTCCAAACAGGAGAGGCGTTAAGTAAGGCTGCTGTTTTGTCTCAGTAAACACAAGAGGCTTAATTGGATTTCACAATTATCCTCCAAGGCTAGATATTGCAAATCTCCCACACATCCCCACATACAGGTGGAGAATATTAATGAAAACTGGGTAGGCTGAATACGTTAGTTACAGGTTTGGTGAAAAGCCAAATATCTTGCTGCAGACACTGCTCAAGGGTGTAACTCTGTAGCTTCTGAACAAGGGGAGAAGCCCAGCTGGGTCTCACAGAGCTGCTGATTGTGATTTCTGAAGACATCAAGAGTGAAAAAAAAAAATAAACTGTGACCCTCAGTAGTAACCCTAAGTGTTGGTCAGTGACAAATTAGTGAGTTACCAGTAACATCAGTTTTCTTTCATTCAGGCATTCAGATGCTTTTCACAAGTATTTAAACCTCTGAAACCTGAGAAAAAATGGTTTGATTTCTTTCAAAAACATGGGAAAAAACACAATGAGTAACTTTGCAAGAGATGTCCCACAAATTGCAAAAAAATAAAAACAGTAAAATGTGACATGGAAATGATCTGAAAATTACCTGACGGGGGTTGTTAGGGAAAAAAAAACAGTAAAAAAATATCAAAAAAAACTATATTGTATAAAAACAATAGTTGAAATTATGTTACAGAAAAAAAAAAAAAAAATATATGATAACCCGCTTATTGTCAATGTCCCTAGATAGACAAGCATTCTCTGAAAGACAGAGGTCTCTAGTTTGTGATTTTGTGGCTGGAAAGCACTGTGACGCCATGGTTATCCTAGAGGTCACAAAAGGTCAGTTTTACAATGTCAAGTTTCAAAAGAATCGTCTCACTACAATTCAATGGAGACAAAGCACATTTAAGACCTGCCCCCACAGGAGGGGAAAGCATTCTTCACTCTCCATTTACGTTGTATTGCATGCAATACCTGCCGATCATCAACATCTGCTGGCAAACAACACAAAAATACCTAAAAGCTGCTTTGTGGGGTGATTGAACATGATGAAGTATGCATAACTAAAGTTTCACAAGCTGTCAGAACAAAAACTGAACGTTGAAGCATGCTTATCTAAAGATCTTCTAGATTAGGAAAAATAACATTTATACTGCATGCTTAAAATTGCAAGGCTTTTGCCAAAAACTGTATAAGATAAACATAAAATCTCACTGGTACCCAAATAATTTATTTCCATCTAGATATCATGATGTAAGAGTGTAAGGGACCCTTTTGAAAATTTTTCCCTCGCCACAGTTTATTAATTTAATAACTTTGGAGTGTTGTTTGGTACATAAAAGAAAAGCACATTAAAATAAGTGCATCACCCTCTTAAATGCAGTAATGTCAACCTCCAATTATTTTTCATTATTTCAGCTATGCCCACCCTGGTGTGTGCCAGTGCACCGTTGCAGGCATTCTCCCCCGATCTTAGTAAAAATGGAAACAGTTGTGTGATATCTCTGTAGATGCCATATTGGACCCAACTGTTTCTGAGCTCATATAGGATTATGCTTGCTAAAAGGTAATGTTGCAGGGATTTGGAAAATGTCAGAATAGTACTTTATCTTGAATGTCTTTGGTGCCGGCCGCTGAGATCAAAGCTCTGGATGTATGCTGGCATTTCCTTGTTGCACTGGGATTAGCAGAGCTAGCTACTTCTGGAGGGGCTGCTGTGCTATAGCACTCTTACTCTGCTGCAGCTACTTAACCCTGCTGAGATTTCAACAGACAACCCTCCTTCCTCAGCCTGTCACAAGCCATTGGCCAAAGCTTTGAGTCAACAGCTCAAACACATGTCAGGGGACATGAATTAATGGCTTTTGCAGTAGCAATCATAGTGTGACTTGATTGAAATATGGCAGAGGTTAGGCTGCTCTGACTCAAAACTGCTTCACACACTAAAGCACAATCGGACAAATAAGAGCTTTTGAAAGCCATTGCGGAATAAAAACTACAAGTACTCCAAGAGAAATTATAAAATAGGTCTTTAGTCATTGACTTAAAGAACAAGCCACAAAAACTTAACAAAGATCAAAAATGAATCTTCAAGCCCAGCCCACATCAACACTAATGTGACCCTTCTTTCCAAATACAGACAGGGAATTTCTGTAACAGCCAGATTTATGCTTTTTGTTTGTTTGTAGCTCCGGCCATCTGTTATGATGACACTGCAGTCATGCTGAGATGCTAAGATCAACATATTAGAAGCAGAGTGGAGGCTTCTGGCACAACTTCACCATCTTCCAAGGTGCATGGAGAATGAATAGAGTCTAAGAGAGGGCTAATGTCGGAGTTCCACCGCTTGCTTGTGCGTTGCATTATGGCTCTGCTGCGGTTTTGCTCCGTGCTCCATTGTCTGTCAATCCCCACCGGTTGCACTGCCGGATCAGCTGGGGTGGCGAGACCGAGGAGTTCTCGCAGTAATTACAGAATCACACGCAGTATATCAGTATAGAAGAAAAAGTAATAACTCCACTCCGTGGATGTATTATAGTGAAGTCGATTCACTCCCATAACTCCAAATAAGTTGTTCCACGCCACTTCCTGTCTGTGGTTGTCCTTATAAAAGGATGTGTGGTGTACACCTCCATAATTAGCTTCTTTTCATCAGTGTTGCAGGTAATGACCTCCACAAATCTCTGACCTGTTAATACAGGCCTGGATCCGGTTATTGTGATGTTTTGTTGATGTAGTTAAGTGAAATACGATCAGACGTAAACACGGAGTGTTTTATTCTGAAAATTATCTAGATGTTTTAATTTGTATCGCCGTATGATTTCCTATTATCTCTGTGTTAAATTCGGCTAAATTTATGCAGAGTGATTTGGCATCCGGCAAAAATAGGAGGCTTGCGTATCTGATCCGCAAGCCTGGAAATTAACACATAGACTAGAGTGTGATCTATTTGCTCCATCTGCCGTGACAGAGTGGAGCCGGACCGCAAACGGATCTGGTGGAAATTAGGGGTAAGAGCTCCGTCAACACTTATAACTTGAGGAACAACTTAATTTGAAGCGTTTCGGCTTGTGGCCTTCATCAGGGTCATCAAGAGACACATTACAAACATCATTTAAATAGGCAGACTTCAAAAAGAAAAAAATCAAAAGAAGGTAAAAAAAAAAGTATATAAATACAACCAATCATATAAATCCATATATATATACAGGCCAATAGATCACCTATTAAGGTGGGCTGGTTAGAAATTCATGTGAAACTAGACCAATAAAAACCTGACAAGTGGCGAGGGAGTGTCCTGCAGGAGACATGAATGTCTCCATATTCGGTCATGAGCTGAGAACCAGCAGCAGGAGGTAGTATTGAAGTGATCAATTAAAAGTGGAATGTGCAAATAAGATAAAAAAAAAAGCAAAAGATATAATGAGAAACCAGTATGAATTAAAAAGGTATTTTCTTAAAACAATTGTAAAAAAATACCTCACAAAGTCACACTTAAAAAACACTTTAAAAAGTCATGAATTGAAAAATCTTCATCTAGAGGATGGAAGTATACTTTTTAAATAAAAAAATCCCAAATGCTTTTCTATTTTTTCTCATGAAATTGACATTACCACCTCTTTAACTTGGTTTTATCACTTCTATGCCTAGGAGGAACAAAGAAGAGGGAGGATGCTTCATTTCAGTAAAATGTCCTGCAACAGGTCTAGTGACATAATTCCTTTTAATCGCACTTCTGTGTTCAGAGATCCGTTGTTTTAGGGAGTGGGAAGTTTCACCAATATTTCCAAGAAACAATAAAAGGAAGAAAGGGTTTTTTTTCTGTGGTTCATATGGTGTTTTTTCTTCTAGGTGACCAACTAAAAGACAGGCAAAACTGCGTGCTATTTTAGTACCCATAGCGGTGCCTTCTTCAAGTAATATTCATAGTTCTTTAAGATATTCACCGGTTGAATCACCATGAACCTAGAGTTTGAAATACACTTCTACATGCACATACATGTTGCCGCTTTGCTGTGGACCTCCAGGTCTACATGTTATGCTCTAGGTATTTTGTGCATCTGCTCTATTTTATTCTAGGGTGCTGCTACTGTGACGTGCAAAAATGCACATGGTGGGATTACACTGCACGTGGTTATGTTTAGGGGCCGTTTACACAGTTCTTGCATGAAACATTAAACTTTTGTTGCAGTTCACATTCCTTTTAGATGCTAAAGAAAGCTTTTGGCGACATGCTCATTCTCAAGGTGAAGGTGGACATAGTTAGGGCAAGTAGTGCAAAATTAAGTACAAAGTTATAATGTTGTACAGCAGCTATGGCACACCAAGATTTTACAACATTTTTGCAACACATTACATCCATTTAAATCTGGAGAAGAAAATGTGCATCATCTATTGCCATCTATTGCCCCCCCCACTGCCAATGAAGACCCCTTTCTCCCTCCTGTAGCCTTTCCACAGAAATGAAATCCAGCCAGTGTTATTGAGCTGTGTTTAAGGTATTAAGTAAAGCCCCTTGGATCCATCCACTGTGCAATGATTCCCTGTAATTAAAGAGTGCACTGAGCCGACCGGGTCTCAGGGGAGAGTCAGCTGGTCACACTCTGCTCAAAAAGTCAAACACTGCCACAAGTCGAAGATCCGCTTTAAAGCTCATTAATCTAGCCCAATCTATTCGCTGGGAGGGCCCCGGGGGACCTGCGGGGGATTGGGCTGACCAGTATTCCCTGAAGCAATATTGTACCTGAAATCTTCAGGGAGAGGTAGAGCTCCTCTTGACTCCAATTTTTGCTTCATTAAATCACAAGGTGCTCTCCAGCATCGCACAGTAAAATGATGGACACTCAACAGTGAGTGCTAATCAGTTTGAAAATTGAATCAGTGATATTAATCTAATCATAACTAATACTGATCCTTGCATTTTTTCTGTATGGTGAAAAAGACAATGCAACTTCACAGCCAGAGATAAATGTAGTATCCTACAAACTGGAGCCTACTTAGTTGAAGTCAAATTAATTCTGAGGCTAGCTGAATAATAACAACCAGTAAAGACTGACAACTGAACATTTGCTAGTGATTTTGTATATGTATATGGTGCTTTTAGACCTTTAATTGGGCCTTTTTTTTACTGTGATATTGTATACCTGTCTTGTCTTGTGTCACTGTGTGTGTGTGTGTGTGTGTGTGTGTGTGTGTGTGTGTGTGTGTGTGTGTGTGTAGTGTTTCTGCTGCAACACTAATTTCCCTTCATGGGTTCTGATTAAGACTGATGACAAGATATGTCTCTCCAAAATATACAGAAATCTAGCATTTATTACTTTCTGAGGGATCAACTTCACAACAGATTTATGTGACTTCATACCAAAAAGTAAAAATCTAAAAAGGGTCAATTTTTTTTATTTTTATTATTATTTTTTTTTTTTACATTTTTTACCTACGACGGAGGATTAGGGCCACATTAAGGAAAAAAAAAAAAATTATTTACGAGATTAAAGTCATTAGTTACGAGAAAAAACTCATTATTAACGAGAAAAAAGTCATTATTAATGAGAAAAAAGTCATTATTTACAAGATTAAACTCATTATTAACGAGAAAAAAGTCATTATTAATGAGAAAAAAGTCATTATTTACGAGATTAAACTCATTATTAACGAGAAAAAAGTCATTATTAACGAGAAAAAAGTCATTATTAACGAGAAAAAAAGTCATTATTAATGAGAAAAAAGTCATTATTTACGAGATTAAACTCATTATTAACGAGAAAAAAGTCATTATTTATGAGAATAAAGTCATAATATTCAAACCTGCTGCTTTTGGAGACACTTGTTAACATGAGGGCTACGGAGGATTTGGTTGAGTTGTATTTTAGGATAGGTTTCACAAACAAGGAGATACTTAATCTTTTGGCACATCAGCATCACATTATCATAAGTATCTTTAAAAAGAATATGCAAGAAACTGCATCTTTTCCGGCGAAAGAACCAGTCGGACTTGGAGGATGTTGCTGCTTTTCTGGAGGGGGAAATGGCTGGAATTGGTCAACTGCAGGGTTATCATTGGGTGCATCTACGGGCTATTCAGAGGGGTTTCATTGTGTCTCAAGAAACAAATCCTCCGTAGCCCTCATTTTGACAATGGTCTCCAAAAGCAGCAGGTTTGAATATTATGACTTTATTCTCATAAATAATTACTTTATTCTCGTTAATAATGAGTTTAATCTGGTTAATAATGACTTTTTTCTCGTTAATAATGACTTTTTTTCTCGTTAATAATGAGTTTAATCTGGTTAATAATGACTTTTTTCTCGTTAATAATGACTTTTTTCTCGTTAATAATGAGTTTAATCTCGTTAATAGTGACTTTTTTCTCATTAATAATGAGTTTTTTCTCGTAACTAATGACTTTAATCTCGTAAATAATTAAAAATTTTTTCCCTTAATGTGGCCCTAATCCTCCGTCGTATTTACCAAATGGTTGATTTGGCCTTTTATGGTAAAGGCAGTAAAGCTAAGCTCATGAAATTAAAATTTACTATTTTCTAGGATAAAAATGAATTTCTAATCATCCATTATTGTTTAATGATGCATTTAATGTATTATGTACATTATGTATCTATTATGTATACAGTGAAAAAAAATAGGTTTGAGTATGATTTAAATCCATGTTTTACTCAATGCTTGAATTGTCCTTTAATGGTGAAAGTAGTGATGTAAAGATTTATTTTTATGAAATTAAAAAAGGATGAATATTTAACGTTGTTAACACCATTTATTTAATGTTAGTCCATTATATTAGTGGTAGAAGAAATACTATCAGTATAATCTTTTCACTAATTTCAAAGCACTATAAAAATGATGAATATGTGTGGAAATATTGTGAGTACTGGTGATACTACTAATTCCAGGGTCACAAATTGATAAATGTTAGTACACCAATATATTACAGTATTATAACAGTATATTATTTGTATTATTGAGACCTAAATGAAAACAAAAAAATATGGGGTTTGTTAAACAAACAAAAAACACTGATGTTTGTTATTGTAGCCACAATGACAATAAAATTCACACTTAAAATGTGTCCATAACTTTTTTTTCTTGGTGAGGATTTTTAAGGGTTAAAACTGTAGTTTGGGGGGTCAAGTGATGACGGCCTAGGAGACAGTCGTTTTTGCGGGAGCTCCGCCAACACCCTACATATTTTTTTTACATTCTCTCTTAACTATACTGCCTTTTTGTAGTGCTTGTGCTGTGGTATGACTCTTGACCATTTCTGGTCGAAACAACACCGAACAATGCCTAAGGGAAAGATTAAGTCTCGACAGCCAACTGACGACACGGCTACGGAGCTAGCCCAACATGGCAGCAAGCATGAAGAAGATGGCGAGGAGGCAGAACTTGAACCCGGACTCGCTAAAGTGCTGGACTTGATGACCACGAAACTAATGGTGGCTATTAACGACAAACTCGATCCTTTGGCTAAAACAGTCCTCTCTCATACTACCGAGCTGAAGAGGGCTAACGACCGCTTGGACGAAGCAGAGGCTAGGATACTACAGGTTGAGACCGTTAACGAGCCGCAAGCTAATCGCATAACAGCTCTGGAGAAAAAAGTTGAATCCCTCCTTGACCATATTGACGATCTGGAAAACAGAGAACAGAGGAAAAGTATCCGCATCTTCAACCTGCCCGAGAAAATGGAGGGGTAGATGCTGTGGACTTTTTTGAACATTGGCTGCCGGATTTTCTTGACATGGATGCTAAGGGGGGCGAGTCAAGCTAGAACGGGCTCACTGCTCTCTAATGCCCAAGCCCGGGTCTGACCAACGCCCGCGCCCGGTCATCATTCGTTTTCACGCGTTCCCCGACAAGCAGAGAGTGACGGCAGCAGTACGGCGTAAAGCAGCAGGCAGGGATATTACTGTGGAGGGAAGAAAAATATCCTTCTACAATGACCTTTCCGCCGCAGTACTTCGCAAACGGAAAGAGTTTAATGAAGCCAAACAATATCTTAAGCAAATCGGTGCTGATTACTCCATGCTCTTCCCTGCAAAGCTACAAGTGTCGCTGAACGGCACGAAGAAAACCTTCCTCTCTCCCACAGAGGCTCTGACCTTCACAACCAACGCAGCACGTCAGGAATGACGGATTCTCCGACCACATGAGAGCTAAGTGTGGACACTCGGTCGAAAACTTTTGCTTATTATTTAATAATCGGGTGTTGCTGCCCCGGTCAACTGGGTTATGTCACTTGCTTTGTTTTCTTTCTGTTCAGTTGGTGTGACAAACACACTCGGCCCTAATGGAGATGGCTTACAGAACAGCAATTCCCCGCAATCTGGGGAAGGATCCCCATTATCCATCCTCTTTTCTTTTAACATTTTTTTTTTTCTTTTTTCTTTTCTTAACATGTGCAGTTTCTTATTGTTATGGTTCTGTGTTTCTTGTAGTTTATGCTCAGTACTGGTCTCTTACAGTTCAGTGTATCATCTCGTCGTATTTGGACATATTACATAAAAACATGCCCCTAAAAGCAATACAACATAATGGAGACTATATACAACTGCATTTTTGGTCATCTGTATGGATGTTCAATTTAGCTCATTATATCTTCCAACAGAATGATACCACCTTTTAAGTTAAAACTCTGTTCATGGAATATAAGGGGTTTGAGGGGTAATGTGAAGCGTAGAAAGGTTTACTCTTTATTGAAGAGGGAGGGAGTAGATGTGGCTCTACTACAGGAGTCCCATTTAGATGATAATGAGCATGTCAAACTTAAATACAGTTGGGTTGGCCAGGTGTACTTTTCCTCTTTTACTACCAGTAGCAGAGGGGTTGTTATATTGATACACAAGAATCTACCATTCCAATTAAAAAAGTGTATAAAGGACAAGCATGGAAGATTCGTGATTATAAATGGTGTCTTAAATGGTAAAGATATTACTATTATGAATCTTTATTGCCCACCTAATTATTCACCAGATTTATTAACTAAAGCATTTTCAGAATTTGCAGAAGTGTCATCACCACTGGCCTTGATGGGAGGCGACTTTAATTGTCTACTTAACCCTCGAC
Organism: Plectropomus leopardus; assembly: GCF_026936395.1. NCBI lineage: Eukaryota > Metazoa > Chordata > Actinopteri > Perciformes > Serranidae > Plectropomus > Plectropomus leopardus. The sequence continues at coordinate 38,560,095 of NC_142181.1, read as the reverse complement.
TCGATAGACACCCCCCACGAAATTCTCCCCTGTCAAACCAGGCTAGAGCCCTCCTGTCAACTTGCGGGGAAATCAACCTGGTTGATACATGGCGAATATTACATCCATCTGATAGAGAATTTACCTTTTACTCCTCACCTCCCAAGTGCCACACACGGATTGATTATTTTTTCATACCCTAGACTGTGATGCAATGTGTATCTTCCTGCTCAATAGGCAATATTGTGGTTAGCAATCATGCAATTCTGCTCCTAGAATTGTCTCTTGACAGAATTTACGAAAAGTAAACGCTTGAGATTTGACACGCGTCTCCTGAAAGACAACAAATTCATTTCTTATCTGAAAAGTGAATTTAGGATATTTCTCTCTATTAATTCACAATCTACCCACACAGACATACATCAGGGGTATAATTATTGCCTATTCAGCTTCAAAAAAGAAAAAACAATCAGAACAATACCTAAAACTTGAAAAAGAACTGTCAGATATTAAAAGTGCACTTTGTTTAACATCAGACCCGTTGCTGTTGCAGAGGAAATGTGCCATACAGGCTGCCCTAGACACTTTACTAACCCAGCAAGCAAAGAGTGCTCTTCTCTTCTCAAAGCAAAAGCTATATGAGTATGGGGATAAGCCCAGTAAATATTTATCTCATTTGACCAAAATTAAAACGGATCCTCAGGTGATTCATTCAATTTTAGATGCGAATGGCACCCGCCATTTTGATAACAAAAACATTAATAATACTTTCAGGCAATTTTATGCTAAGTTGTATGAATCAGATCAACCACAGGGAGTCACAAATAGGATGGAATCATTTCTAGGGAGACCAACCCTTCCAACCATCTCTGATTCCCAAAAGCGTGAGTTAAATGTTCCCGTCTCCAGGGAAGAGGCCTTATTAGCACTTAAAGGCCTACAGTCAGGCAAGACACCAGGGCCTGATGGCTTGAGCAGTGGATTTTATCAGGAATTTCAAGATGTGCTTGTGGATCCCTTCTTGGAAATGTTGGAACATTCTTTCATCACTGATAACCTTCCCAACTCACTAAGAGAAGCCGATATCACTTTAATTTAAAAAAAAATGAAAGTCCCCTGAGGACTGCTCAGGATACAGGCCTATTGCTCTTCTGAATCAGGACATTAAAATATTATCCAAAATTTTAGCACTACGTCTCGAGAAAGTTCTACCTTTTCTCATCGGAGAGGATCAGACAGGCTTTATCAAAGGTAGGAGTTCTAGTTACAATGTTAGGAGGCTTCTACATATTCTCAATATTTGTCAGACACAGAAAATTGATAGCATGGTCATTTCATTGGATGCAGAAAAAGCATTTGACCGAGTCGAGTGGTCAAACCTGTTTAATGTCTTACATAAATTTAATTTGGGAGATAATTTCATCAAATGGGTCAAACTATTATATAAAAGCCCCATGGCCGCAGTCATCACCAATGGCTATAGATCTGACAACTTCCCACTTCATCGCTCAACACGTCAGGGCTGCCCTCTTAGCCCCGCCCTTTTTGCTCTTGCAATAGAGCCTCTTGCTGAGGCCATAAGGCAAGACCCTGAAATAATAGGCTTAAATGTGGGTGGGATTCAACATAAAATTTCTCTGTACGCGGATGACGTACAGAGACTGTATGTGCTGGAACCTGAAACTTCTGTTTCACGTCTTGTTGATGTAATCACTATGTTTGGATGTTTTTCGGGTTACAAAATCAATTTCTCAAACTCTTTGGCTATGCCAATGGGATGCCTTAGAGATAGAACTAACACACTACCGTCATTCCCATTTAGATGGTCCATTACAGGTTTTGTCTATCTGGGCATTAACATTACACCTTTGTTTCACGAAATGTTTAAAGTTTAGTTTAATCCCCTCCTAGACTACATAAAGAAGGACCTGAACAGATGGTCTCCACTCCCCTTGTCAATGCTTGGTAGAGTCTCCATCATCAAAATGAATATTTTACCAAGATTGTTATACCCCCTACAAATGACCCCACTACTCTTGGCAGGCAAGGTACTGAAATTGCTCAATGGATGGTTGAGTGACTTCATTTGGAACAAGAGACTCCCTAGTTCGAAGGGTGGTCTAGATCTTCCCAACATCAAATGGTATCAACTAGCATCCCATTTAAAATTTATAGCAGAATGGGTCAAGGAGGATTCTACCTCGGATTTGCTGAGTTTAGAAAAGTCACAGACCTCAGGCTTTTTGGCCTTCAAAGACTTAAAGACAGCCAGGAGCCATTGCAAAAACAACCCTATAATATCTAATACATTATAAGCATGGTTTATTATGCAAAAGCTTGAAGGGAGGTCTGGACAAACATCTCCATTGGTCCCAATTCAGGGCAATCCTACCAGGCATGATGGATATTGGCTATAGCACTTGGGCAACTCAAGGGATAAAGAGGATGCGTGATTTATTTCAGTGAGCATCAATGCTATCATTTGCACAACTTCAAGAAAAGTATAATCTCCCCAAACACGATTTTTTCAAATACCTGCAGATTTGGGACTTCATAAACAGGGAAACTACTCTCAATACTGATGCTACTACATCTGCAGTTGAACAATTACTCCTCCTTGGCCCAGCTAAGAAATGCATTACTCGCTTTTACAATGTTCTAAGCCAGACTGATGTGATAAATGTACAAGATGTTATGCAGACGTGGCAACACGAACTTGGTATAAATATTGATGGGGATAAATGGACTAAGATATGGTCTCAAACAAAGAAAATCTCTGTATGTAACCGTGCCAGATTGCTGCAATTCAAGATTATCCACCGTTTACAAATCTCTTCTAACAAAAGACATAAAATGAAGTCTCAACTCTCCCCTGCATGTTTAAAATGTAAAATCTCAGTGGGTACCTATACTCATTGTACTTGGTCTTGTCCTAAAATTCAAGCATATTGGATAGATGTTTTGCAGGATTTGGAAAACATATTTGGCATTGTGTTATGCATGGACCCTCCTTCTTTAATCCTGGGTTACCCCGGTCAAGATACTATAGTGGATGCCAATTCTACCAGACTGTATAACATTCTTACATATGCAGCAAGGAAGAACATCTTTTTGTCTTGGATAAGCGACAAACCCCCCACCAAATCAAACTGGCATAAGATAATTATGGAACGTTTTCCCCTTGAGTACCTGACCTGTCTGCTTCACTCATCAGAAGGACAGTTTATGGACATTTGGACTCCATACCTTCACTTTTCCAATTCCACAGTGACTTCAGTGCTTTCAAGTGTTGTCCTTGGCTAGCCTTTGTACTTTACCTCAGTACCTGTACAACACTGTACCTACAACCTGGTTATTTGAAACTTCTAGAACTGTGATCTGGGGTGTATTTCTTCTTTACTTTATTTATTTATTTATTTATTTATTTTTTAATCTTGTGAAATATGTATGTGCACTGGCTGTCTAGACCAATGTTGTACTGTGCATTGTTTTCGATGTTATTTTTGTGTTGTTATGTTAATATAAAAAGCTCAATAAACATATTTGAGAAAAAAAAAACAAAACTGTAGTTTGACATACGCATTTTGTTTTGACTTTTTTTGGGAACTGTATAAATAAAACTGACCCTGACCAGCAGAAGGTACCCAACTGTCCAATAAGGAGCCTTTCACCCCGAAGCCTTTAAAAATCTGCTGGATATCCAGTTCAGTTTGTTTGCAAGCTTTTGACAAAATCACAGGCCACTTAACCCAGAATAACATTTCATCAGGAGCTGTGAGTTTGCCCTGCAAAAAGATCCTGACCAAACAGCATTCACTTCTGGAAACAAGAAGACATTTCTGTAATAAAAAAATATGCCAAAGAAGCAAATTCACACTTTTTTTGCCAAGAAACCAAAAAAAAGTAAGATAAAGAAAAGAAGTCAAACAAACATCGCGTAATGTTACTAATTAATTTTCAAAATACTATCCCTTTCTGTACTATGACTTTTTTTCCCCGCTCTGGGACTCTTTTTTTTTTTTTTTTTTTCAAAAGTTAAAAAATACCATCAATTGATGTGTCAGATGTGTCAGAGGGTCAGAAAGGTTTTGTGTTGCCCCAGAGCAGCAGCAGTAAGGATGAGTGAAATAACACAACTAATAATGGTGGATTTCTTCAATGTACTATTGTTTAAATAGGATGAAATAGAAGATTTTTTCTTGTTTTTTTCACTGGATATAATTCACAAACACAAAATAGCAAAGAGGCAGAAAATGAAGCTCTACAGATGTGTGCCTTTATGTCTTGTTGTATTTACTATCTGATCTATATATCTGCCCTTCTGTCAGTGCTGATAGCAGCCGTCTGCATCCAGGGTCAGAGGGTAAGTTAGCTGCTTTTATCTCATACTAGGAGGTACGATTACAGCAGCCCTGATCTGGGAGGCTTTGTTTCAAGTGTCAAACAAAATCTGACCTGGTATAAAACATGTCTGACACCCCAGTGCTACAACATTTACACTCCAAAGTCCTTTAAAAAAAAAAAAAAGTAAAATACAGAGCACAGGATGCTCCTGCTGCCATGCTGTGTTAAACAAACTTAAGGGTCAACAAAGATACACTGCTGGAGTCTAAAGGACAACACACACCCTGTCAGACTGCAAAAAGCTTTTACAGATGTGTAGTGTATGATTGGTGTCTTTTCGAGGAACACAAGACAGCTCAACAGGCACACAACAGCCTATCAGGATCTTTTATCTTGAAACAATGGAAATGTTTTCTTACTAAGTGTATTAAAACTAAATCAAGCTTCTATGTCACATGGCAATGTTTCCTCATAGGATTTGTATGATAACCTACTAAAATGCACACACACTAGTTCGTATGATATCCTACAAATTAGCACCCTACAGATGTTACATCCATAACGTTGTGGCTGCTGTACAGAAGTCAAGAAATTATGTTTGTATATTACTAATACTGTATGTTTTGCTTAAGATATTAGACGTAAAGTTAATTTATGTATGTCTTGTGTTGGCTTAAGGTACAAAGAGTTAAAGATGTGCACATCCATAAAAACGCTGAAGAAGTTGCTGGAACCTCATTAAAGTGCAATCATTGAACAGAGAAAGGTTTGCACACTTCAGCTCCCTTTACAGTTTTTTTTTATTGAGATACTCACACATGCTCTTCTTCATGTGTCTGAAGAGCAGGTAACTCAAAACGTCACTGGTTTTGTGAGTATTTCTTGGTAACGTACCCATTTTTCGCTGTTTACACTCACACAATACATACTCAATGATGTTGCTTTTTGCTCTTTCATAAAGAGCTGGAGCCCTAAGGAAACCAAGCACTGTTTATATTGTATTATGACTTTCTGGAGGCCATGTTGAGTCCCTTTTTGGACTTCCCTCATGTAGCAGTATGGTTGTAGCTGCGCGGTGCCTTAATTAGTGCGGCAGGATCAGCATGTCTCTGCTGGGGCGCAGTCTATAAAGGTGGGTGGTTGTGCCCTGGGAGCTCTCTTGCCTCGAAGCTTCCGGGTGCTCCGCTTCCACCAGTAGTTTCACCTGATCGCCTCGCGGCCGGATCGCTCAGCTCGCCGATCCCGGGTATGTGCGGTGCTGCATGGTTCTGTGTGCTTTTCATAAAGTTTTGCGGTCATCATCAACATTGGCTCTCGTCTCTCATGCAGTGCCTGGACTTGGGTCTTCCTCTCCCTTGTCAGCGTTAATCGCTGGGCGGCGAGCGTCTCTTCCCTGCACCTCATCTCGCGTGCTGCAGCGTGGGAGAGTGATCCGCGGTCTGCCACGTTTGTAATTATGCCGCTGTGGCGCAGAGTGCTTCTCTTCCTCACTTTGTGATGTTCATTCAACTCCTAACGGTATGTAGACATCGTGATGCCAAGTTACCGGCATAGTTAATTTATGAAATAAAAAATATGTCTTTCAATGGCAGGGTACACGTGTGTGCGATCCCTTCCACCAGCTCTAACTCCGCCTCCCTCGCACGCCGCGTGGGCCGGCTGCTGTTTTGCGTGCTTGTTTGTGTGGCGATTGTTTATTTCCATTCATCCAACTCTACGTCTCCAACCCTGCTGTTACTGGCACTCATTAAGGTGATTGCTGTCCCTATCCTGGGTTGTGCATATCTTAACCTTTTCCTAAGCATGGACTGAAGTTTATTAGTAATAGTTTCTTTTTCTTTACTAGTGTGTTGCATGTGTACTGGGGTTTAGTTACTTTTGATAGTTGTTATTTTATTTTTTTGCTTTATGTTTGGGTTGTTTTGCATGTTTGTTTTGGCTTACTTATCCTTGATTATTTTTCTTTGGTTGCCTTGCATGTTTATTTGGGTTTATCAGTTTTGATGAATTCAACATTATTTCTGATTATCTTTATTTGCTTTGGATTGTTTGACAGTTTTCTTTTGCTTGCATGTGTTGGGTTTTGTTAAGCTATGTGGGTTCATTAATTTAACCCTGATGTAAAACCCAATTTAGTTATTTGTCCTTTTTTTGTGTATTTTGCGTGGGGTTTTGTTAATTTATGTGTGGTTCATTAATTTAACCCTGATGTAAATCCTAATTTAGTTATTTGCCTTTCTCTTTGTGTATTTTGTGGGGTTTGTTTAGGGGTGAGTGCGTGCGTGGTGTGTGTGTATAACGATTTTATTGAACTGTGTTAAGTAAAATAATATATTGTTAAATAAAATTAACTTAATTTTTTACGCTGGACCTGGTCTCAAGCTTTCATCAGTGAATGAACTTGTGTGCTTTAACTACTGTGGAAAGGGTTAGTACAATTCTCCAGGTGAAATTCCTGGGGTGGCGTTGTCGGTAACTGATAATTAATTTGTCAAATACTAATTCCTCTAATAGCGGTTTGGGTGTGGTTGGCCTGATCAAAATTCTCAGGTACTCAAGGGGAATTCCTGATCAGAATTATTAAACTTTGTCCATTATTCAACCTAACACCCCCGCCCCCGTGTCGCCACACTCACATTTTTCAGCTACATCAACTTTGTCTATAAAAATGGTCTGAAATGTCTTTTTCTGTCATTTTACAATCTGGAAAAAATTTGATCCACAAAAACAGATGTGTAAAGTTCATTTTTTAATGTTATAATGTACTTTTTTGATAAATTTTTAATAAAAAGTTGCTAAAATGCAAATGTTACCTAGGAACAACATCATACCACTATGGAATCCCACCATGGCAGTTCTTGATTTTGTGTATTCAGGTTTATATACTGTTCAAATGTATAACAGTCATCATAATTTTATTTTTAACTCAACAAACTGACCCAGAAAAGTTTTATGTTAGTTTCATTAAAGTTCAGGCTATGACAGTGTATAAATTACTATAACAATTGACTTTGTGAGTCCAGACTGTATGCATTGATTTTACTCATATTTTTCTTTCATTTACAGGATGACTGCTATACTATTTTAGTCAAAGAAGAGGGTAAGATCATTAGATGAATCAGAATTTGGAAGTTTGGAAGACAACAAGCTGCCAGCAACCCAAGCAGAAACACAGAAAGAGTGGCAGGAAAGTCACACACCAGGACACTGAAAACAGGCATCTAAGTGTGAAATAAATAATCTAACATTGACATATAACTCATTACCTTGTTTGAAGACGGTTATGATAGTTTGGTTTGGTAGGTTGTTCATGTAAAGTTTTCTAAAATTTATTTCAATTCAATTTTATTTATAAAGCCCATTATCACAAAACACAGTTTGCCTCAGAGGGCTTTACGACATCCCTCTGCCCTTAGACCCCCACATTCTCTAAAGAAAAACTCCCCCCAAAAACCCCTGTAACAGGGAGAAAAAAAATGGTACCTCAGGAAGAGGTACCGAGGGATTCCTCTTCCAAGACGGACAGACGTGCAATAGATGTTGTAAATAACAATAAAATTACAGTAATGACAAAAAGGAAAGAGAAAGAGAGAGGGGAAGAGAGAGGAGGAGAGGGGGAGAAGGGGAGAGATGCACAGCAATAATGGTAACAATAGCATATCATATAACAATAGTGATAGACGTAAAATTACTAAATGCACTCTGTGATGGCATGTGATGTTATGTGCAAATATCTTAGGTGTTGATAAGAGTCCCATGCATATAGTAGCGGAGGCATGACGCATAATAACGGCAGTAGAAGGCCGCATTGAGCAGGATCACGGCATCTGCGCAACTAAGGCCACGATCAAGGCAAGCCGGAGTTACAGCATCAGTGCAGATTTGAGATTTGATTGTCAGTGGTGTCAAATGCAGCACCAAGATCTAATAGGATCAATGTGACCAGTCCTCTATCAGAGGCAATCAATAAGTCATTAGTAATTTTTACTAGTGCAGTCTCCTTACAATGATGAACTCTGAATCCTGACTGAAAGTACTCAAATAAACTATTATCTTGGAGAAAATCACAAAGCTGATTAGCAACTGCTTTCTCAAGAATTTTAGAAATAAAGGGGAGATTATATTAGATCGGTCTATAGTTTGTTAAAACCTCTGGATCGAGAGTGGGCTTCTTTAGAGGGGGTTTAATGACAGATACTTTAAAAGATGGTGGTAAATAGCATGTTAATAAAGACATATTTATTATATCTAACAGAGAATTGTTAATTAAGAAGAAAACTTCCTAAAGTAGCCTAGTTGGGATGGGGTCTAACAGGCATGTTGATGGCTTGGATGCGGAAATCAATGTAGAGAGCTGGTGAAGGTCAATGGGGGAAAAACGGTCTAAATAAACATCAGGCCCTACTGTCATATCCAAATTACCTGTGTCTGTTGTCAGGTTGGTTGAGGGCAAGAGATAATGGATTTTATCTCTAATAGTTGTAATTTTATTACAACTGTTAGAGATAAAATCCAGAGATAGAATTTAGAGATACAATCCAGGGTAAAATCAACTTAAATGGATGCGTCACATCCATTTAAAGAAACTCATAAAGTCATCACTACTGATGACCAAAGGAATACAAGGCTCTATAGTGCTATAACTCTGAGTCAGCCTTGCTACAGTGTTGAAAAGAAACCTGGGATTGTTTTTATTTTCCTCAATTAATGAGTAATAGTTTGCTCTGGTATGGCACAGGGCCTTTCTATACATCTTAAGACTGTCCTGCCAGACTTTAAAATATGCTTACACTTATTAACACATTCATTCCTACAGGCTGTTCTACTGTGTTGTTGCTTGAGGGTAACGATCGGACTTGGAAAAGAGTTAATTTTTTAATGTTTTTCAATATCAAATCGCATGAATTTTTTTCATGTTTTTTTTTTTTTTTTGAAAATTTCTTTAAATTGTGTTTACTTGGACTATTTTAGGACAAAAGACATTACAAACATGTTTTTACCACCTGGTGAGTTATGGTACTATTGACATTCTTACTTATCATTGTATCATTAATGTAATATGAATGGTAGTGGTGTTCCTCATTATATTGATAAAAACATATTTCATGCAGCATTACTTTTGTTACAAAACTTTTCCTGTTGCAGGAAAAGTAGTTGTATATAAACCACATATGTTTCAAAGTGGTAGGTCAAGTTTCAAGTTACAGAAAAAAATTAAATCTAATGCATCTTATTTATATACAGTATAGTAGTAATAAAATTTTTATTTCAACAAAATTTCAAATTGTGTCTAGTTGAGCTCATTTGTATGAGGGCTCCCCTCTTCCTGCAGTGACACGGAGAAAACCATTGAATGTCATTTCAGCAAACATCTGTCCATCTCACACAGGTCCAGTATGAGCATGTTAAAGTTGTCTACACCTCTGTGGACCGGCTGTCACCTCTTGTTGAGTGTGTGAGACAGAACAGGAGGCTGAACAGGGAGAGGCAGAGACAAAAATGGCAGCTTTAGTCGGCAAACAACTCATCAACCCAGGGGTGATGGATAAACACCAGATATTGCTCTCTCCTTCATCTCGGGCCGAGCGTGGCTCAGTCAGTCTGTGTGGCCTCCAGAGAGACTGCAGCTGTCACACTGTCTCTCTTGAGGCCAATTGAAATGGTGTGACCTTGAGAAAGTAGATTTAACTAATATGTCAGCTGAGGGCCAAGCAGGGATTTCACCTTCCTAATGGAAAGCTTCCAGAGCGCCGGCTGAGTGATAGCTCGGCGGAAAGTGCCACCATTTGGATTAATAAAACACTAGGACATTAGGAATGAGACTGATAGCCTCTCCGCCTGTGTACACCAGTAAGCAGATAAAATGTGTGCAGCAACACACAGATATGCACACACATAATGCCTGAAAGACACCGGAGCAGTCTTTAAATCGTATCACAATGTTGAAAATATGACACAAATTTTACACAGTTTGCTCCAAAATCATCAGAGCACACTTGCTTTCTCACAGTTTTTGTCAAAAATCTACACACACACCATTAGGAGAATCTCTGCCCGAAAGACAATGAGCTCATACATGTGGCATCAAGGTCAAATCAAGGAGTCAGTACTCAAAAGACAAAACAAAAAAAAAGAAACAAAAAAAATCACAGCAGGATTTTTAGAGAAGAGAGTCATGACTGCCTTATAAGTCAATTTGGGGTCTCAGGACTGAATTTGCAGTTCATCTTGTTTTTTGACCTCTAAATAAATATTCAATATATATCAGCTGCAACAGGAAAACCACTGACAAGTAAAGTGAATAATATTGATCATCTTGTAACACTGCATGTACTTTCTGGGAAACCTTGGGTCCTGGTATTTATGTAGATACAACTTGTCCGTACCACCCAGCCAAACACTGTTGCAGACCAAATACACCCACTCATGACAACAGCAGTCCCTAATCGCATTTGACCAACCCAGGAGGACAATGTGCTGATCCAACACATTCTCATCTCTCACATATGTAGTGGATTTCCACATCTTTATATTACCGTCTCAGTACGCTGCATGTACAGACGTTGCACGTCCAATGTTGATGCTGCACGTCCGTTGGTGACACTGCACGTCCACTGTTGATGCTGCACGTGATTATGTTTAGGCAACATAAGCACATTGCAACCAACGCCGGGATGTCAACAAATGCACATGCTGACACAGATAGTTAGGATTAGGCAAAAACAGGCACATGGTAAGGTGTAGAAAAAAAACCATCACATTCATATGGGAAGCAAACACAGGACTCCTGCATGAATTCCAAGGTTTGCTGGATCCATCCACTGCCCCTCCCATCCACCCTATAGGCAGCCTCGTGTCCATCGTATTATGTTTTTACTGGCAGCATTTAACCTGACACTGTCCTGCTGCACACCATGGGACGTGACAGGTGCCATCCGGCTGCGAAAGTTGGCTTTTGGTGTCAGGATCCTACACCAAAATCACTGCAAAAGTGATGGTATTTGACAACTTCAGAGTGCGAATCGGGCTGGCTATGCCACATCACAGCAACTGCAATGACATGATCTGAGGAATCTGACAAAGAGCTCAAGGCGTCAAACTGGCCTCCAAATCCTCCATCTGATAAAGTTCACCAGACCTAAAGGATCCCCTGCCAACACTCTGCAGCAAGACACCATAGGATATCCACAGAGTTCCACCATGGACCAAACATGACTCTGACCTTTTGAGGCATGGATATTAGATGGGGCGGGGCTGTGGTTCAGAGGTAGAGTGGCTCAGAGGTAGAGTGGGTCGTCCTCTAATCAGAAGGTCAGCGGTCCGATCCCCAGCTCCTCTGGACAACATGTCAAAGTATCCTTGGGCAAGATACTGAACCCCAAATTGCTCCTGATGCTGCATCATTGGAGTGTGAGTGTGTGTGAATGATTACTGAGTAGCAGGTGGCACCTTGTATGGTAGCCTCGGCCACCAGTGTGTGTGTTCGAATGTGTGTGTGAATGGGTGAATGTGACATGTAGTGTTAAAGCGCTTTGAGTGGTCAATAAGACTAGAAAAGCGCTATACAAGTATAGTCCATTTACCATTTACCATTTAGACCACTGAGGTACTGTAACATCTCACTGGTGTTCAAACAGAGACATTAGTTTTAACATTGTGGCTAACTGGTGTAAGTTACCATGTTCTAAATAGATTCATGGCTGTCTATGACAGATCCTGACATCACTGTAAAAAGCATTTTATGCTGATTGTAACAAAGTGTGTATGATGTTTGTGTGTTTCTTTTTGACTGAGAGCAGAAGCAGTATTATGTTTGTGGTAAATTCTGTCAATTGGCAGACAGGTCTTAGGGGTGTAGTTGGAGGAAGGGGTCAGTTTTGAATCTGTTCCGAGCACATTATCTGTGTTTTGTGACATCATGAATATAAATAAGCATAAATACAATAAGCATTGTATCAGCGGTGCACAACTCCACCACCACCACAACCCTGACTCAACTGTTCACAAACCTCTGTTTAAAGTGTAGAGATACAGTACAATAGGTTGTATGTTTGTTCAGAGTTTAGTTCACAATGTAACAGTCTCTTTTTCACCCTCTATTGATTTTCATATGGATTCCTGCAATTTTATTGAGTTGATCTGTTTTGTACACCAGCATCTATTGCACATCTGTCCCTTCTTAATGAGGGATTCCTCCTCAGTCACCCTTCCTAAGGTTTCTGCCATGTTTTTCCCCGTTAAAGGGTTTTTATGTGGGAGTTTGTCCTTATTTGCTGTGAGGGTCCAAGTACAGAGGGATGTCATGTGCCATAAAGCCCTCTGAGGCTAGTTTTGATTTGTTATATTGGGCTTTAAAAATAAAACTGAAGTTGCAACTTCAATCAAACTGCATCTTTGGAACACTACGGGAAATTTCACATGAGAAAATTTCAGAAAGTATGTTTCCATTTATTTTGTGTATTTTATTCTTGAACAACAATGTTGATCAAAATTTGTCCTCAAATTTGCACAATTAGGAAGTGTACATCACTGTCTCATTACATCAAAAGGTTGGTCAAACACTGAGAAGTACAAGCTTCATGCTTCTCAAGCACATACAATGAATTAACATCTCTGAAGGGCAACACCCACCTCAGAACTCTTCCTGTTTTTATATCCTGCCCATTAATTAAGTGAACTTGATGCAGATATTGCTTCCTTTCCAGATTTCTCTAAACTCCAGTGTCCTTGGATTGAAGGTCACCAAGAGTCAACCAGAGTTGACTCGAGCAGACTCTCTCTCCAACTGACACTCACCTCTTTTTCAGACAGGAGGAGCACTAAGACAGCAATCCATCAGCCCTAATATGTTTGAGTCACACGATCAATAGAGCCGTACAGCATATGAGCTAAGAAAAGAAGCTCTTAAATGAATGCAAAGCAGACAAGAGTATAACTGCCTGGAGCAAAGAGAGGTCTCCCTGCTATTAATATGAGCAAAGCAGACATCTCTAGGAAGAGTCTGTTTAATTTATATCTTCTGCTCCCAGCCATTATAGACTCTAACTCAAATCTACAGGGAAATAAAAGTCTGGATGGTGCTGACTGTAAAATATATCCAAGATGTCAATAGAATTACTGTTTCACAGCTATAATTCTGAAGATCTCCATGCAGCTTTTTGCTTTGGGGCTAGGTAAATCTAGTCCTCCATCAGGGCTGATGATGTTTTCCCCAAACATGGCGCAGTAAAGCTATTTGAAGCCTCTCGGTAATGATAAAGCAAATGGCTAATGGTGATTGTGGCGGCATTACCCACAGCCCCACCAATCATAATCAAGACGGCGCTGATTAACATGCCGTGCTCCTGCATAAACAGATGCCGGTGTTGGCTAACTACAGAAAGGACTCTGCATTAAATAATAATTATACTCACTAGGATTGATTCAGCTGCTGTGCTCCATGACATTTCCAGAATGCTAAATCGGCAGATCTATTGTATGTTTTAAATATTAACTCAAATTGGGTTCTTGTTGTACTCTGACCTTTTTGATTCTTCAAACATCTAAAATCATTTTATTCTTGCTTTAGTTCAAATAAAAAAGATGAACTTACCTAAAAACCGTACAAGACCATAAAAAAAATAGCTCAATCTGACTGGTAACTGAAAAAAAGGAATGACCTTTTAATCTAAAAGGCTTTGTCAAACATTTCAAGCTGACTTAAAGTTTAACTTAAAACATTAAAATCCCATTTAGATAATTTGAAAAAATGGTTGGAACAACTTTATTTCTATGAGTTAACTTAAATCGTGTGTTCAGAAGTGCATAACACTTAGAATTAGTTTAGATAATGTGGAAAACTTAGATGGAACAAATTAACTTGTAAGGATTATCAACTTAAAAACCTTTGTTCATAATTATTGTAGCAGTTATTAATAACTACGTCAGAATTTGGATTTTGCACTCACTAAAGTAGACGGGGCACCATTCTCCATTTAGGAGAAAAATACATTTTAAATTATAACAGTTTCGAAACATGTTATCACTTTAATCAATCTCACAATCTGTACCGTTTGACCCGTATATATTGATCTCGTTTCTCTCATGAAATAATATCCACAGACAACGACTTGGCAATAAATGAAATATTTTATTTAGGCTAGTAAAATGATGAGTAAATAGGGGAAGGAATATGGCATATAAATGAAATTAAACAAATTAAAGGGCAAAGTAATGTATATTCAGGTGATGTAAATGATTAATTATGGATGATAGTGGGTAGAAATATGTGATCGTCTAAAGCGTGGATGCGCACTGAACGGTAAATTAGAATTTAGAAATTTGGCATTAAAGCTTCACTATACAACATCAACTCTGAATACTAGAAGATGCTATTCTGCTACTACTTTTGCCGACTTGAATAGAGCATCAAAGAGATTTACAAAAAAAAATGGCTTCAAAAGTTAAAGTTCAGCAAAGCTCTGGTGAGCAGTTGCGGCTTCTCTTGTAAAATTAAAGAAAAAGAAAAAGGGTGTGAGTGAGGATACATGAGAAGCACCGCGGTGAAAGGGAAAATAGAAAGAAACACTGAGCTGAGAGCTCACTAAGTTTTAATCTATGAATTTTGGGCTCTGAATAGGAGGCAGGGTAGCGAACCTTCGCGCCAAGCGACCGCACATCTGCCGTTTAGTTTTAGAGGACCTAATGTTATTTAGGAGACATTTTTTTCTTGTGGCTACTTTGTGATGGATTACTCAATTTGACCCGTTACATATAAAGTCATGTATCTCATCACCACTATGGTCCCATTGCAGTAATTACAAAAACATGCTAGGAGACCTAAAGTCAACTATAAATGTAACACAAAAGCTTTGAAGATCCTTGGTTTGATCTTACTAAGTATTCACACGTAACATATAGTTATTCAATGGACTATAAAGAACTTGGTATTTACTTAGATGTAGGATTACCGTTTAACATTATACAATGAATGTAAAACAAGATAGAACTATAAAGTTGATAACGGAATTATGAGTAACCAAAGCCACTAGATGGCAGTATAGCTCCATCACAGTAAAGGAATAAACTATGATTTTACCTTACTCCCTTATATTAAATAATAAATGGGAGTTCGTTCTACTTTTAAGTACTACTACTTGTCAAAACACAGAAATGAACTTTGACCTACTAGCAGAAAGAAGGGAACAAGGTATACCTTAATTCACAATGGTCCAAGTGGTCATGTTAAATGTTGGTCTTAACAAAAAAATATGGAATGAGTTTACAACATGTCCTGCCTTTGTCATCTCAGCAGGGGAGAAGAGGACAGGAGAGGGGAGAACGTGTGTTTGTTTGTCGGTGTACGTGTGGACTGAGACAACAGAGAGAGAGAGAGAGAGAGAGAGAGGTAGACAGAGGATTACATTTCAGAATGAGGATCATCATTTAATCCTGTGGGCCCTTCTCGAATTCTTGGTGGAAACGTGTCTCCAGTCCACTACACCAAACTTCAGTCTTTGTGTCAAAGAAAGGTGACAAACGACTGTTCTCGTATGTCCGAATGACCTCAGGAGTTCATTTGGATGTCTTAACACCCTGATGTGAACTAGAAGAGACCTCACAAAACTCTGAAGTTGTCAAACTCTCATGGCATCTTGAGCAGGAAAGTGTCAAAGACTGACACTTTTTGTGGCTTAAAAGCAGAAACCTGTTTGCAGATGTCCACTGGGAAGTCTCAACAAAGTTAATTTAGAACCCTCGGTTAACTCCTCTGGGTTCATAATACTCTCTTCTTCTCCTGACGTGTCCCCCACTCGTATAGGGAAAGTTGAGGTCTGGAGTTCCCCAGAGGGAAAATGTAAAGATTATTATTTTATTATTTTTAACATTTCAATCTATTGTTTGTACTCTTATCCCTTCATTTACCCATCTACTATTTACGGTATTTTATTTCTTTACTTATTTATCTATTCCTTTATTCACCTTCATCTATAGGTTTTATCCTGCATCTGGTATTTATTCACTTATGGTGGCATTTTCTCAGTTCCCAGCTTTGATGAGTACACCTATTTTAATTATTTAATTTAACACAAAGTCTTGCTTTTTTACTCATGTGCTTGTGTACTCTGTGTGTGTCTGACTGATTGATTAATTACTTGATTCCTCAAGTTTTTCACATTATTCAAAAAGAATTTTAAAGTGTTATGTACTGTTACCATAACTATGAACTTGTAAAAATTAAATTGGCCCAACATTTTTTTTCCACATTATTGAAAAGGAATTTTTAAGTCTTAACCTAGATCAGAGAGCAGGTGTTACTAGTAAATCCAAAAGCGAAAGATAACAACCCTTCTCAAGAATGAATTTTGATGTATATGCATCACATTCTCATTCTTGCAGAATTTGACTTGTAAATATAAAAATAAAAATAAAAATGAAAAAAATACACTGCACTCCATCCCAAACAGTTCTTACAATACAGTGCATACAGCAGTCACACACTGTCAACCCTGGAATCAGGCTCATAGCTTAGTACATCAGTCTGAGAGATATGTCCAAACACTTTGAGAATACCACATGAACAGTAGAATGACTGATGTTTTAAGTGGCTTTGCATACATGCTGCAAGAGTGCCACAAGAGTGATGCTGAGAGCCCCAACACACTTAGCCTAATACAACTGATTTGTAATACTTATTTAAATGTGTTACTCACAAAAATAATTGCATGTTTAATCAATGCTATACATTACATGAATAAAGCAGGATAATGAATTCCTTCACAGAGGAGACATAAATTTGCAGCAACCTGTACATGAAGAGTGGAGAGAGTTAATGAAGTAGCAATAACTATTAGCATGTTTTACACTTGAGATTACCTTAAAAAACATTCCCCGTGTTTCTCAGTCATTTTTCTCAGAAAGATAGGACAGTCTGTGCATATTTTATGCAGTGTGCCTGTCACAAACACCTGGGAGTTTCATTCAAATGAAGCAGTGCAAAACAAGTCATCGTTATTTTGGGGTAAATAGGGTCTTTGTTATTATGTTATTAAATCAGTGTATGTTATTAAATCAGTCCGCATTTAACTATAAATTGATATGGGTGATTCTTATCAGTTGTACACAGCTGCATAAGAAAAGATGTTGAATACAAATATAAAATAAAAATTTCATAGACAACAAGAGGAAATAAGCATTAAGGCTGTATTTGTCCACTTGTGCCCGGTATTCCTCAGGGTTCCATTCTAGGTCCTTTTCTGTTTCTATGCTTCTTGAATTATCCAGAGAAATAACATATTCTTCATTAATTAGCATTGATCTCTGCTTTAACATGATCATGCATGACTGCTGTTGTTCAATTAATTCATTCTGTTCTGAAGGTAGTGGTTAATGCAGTAATGAGCCTTTAATTACATGTACTTACATACATACATTTTTTTACTTTTACTGCTCTGCACAGATAAACTGAATGGATTTTAAAAACTTTGCTCATACTAGCTAGTTCTATGTTGTCTTGCACCCAATTCATCCTTTTATGGGCTGATGGATCAGGCTGCACCCTGAAATGCCACAGTATGGATTCATTTGTTCAAACAAATACTACAAAAGATCACATTTTATCCTTAACTCTCAGAAACCTATGCAATTTGACTTGATTTCTTTCAAAAACATGAAGCATGGCTGTTAGCAACTACAATACAAATGACCCCAAAATTGGTGAGAAAATAATAATAAAAAAATGCAAAAAAAAGAATAAAAAAATTAAATAATTTTTTTTTTCTGTAGGCTTATTTCAAACACATAATTATGAATATAGATTTATTTATATTTTTCCTTAGTTATTTGATGATTTCCAATTGACTCTCTCTCTCTCTCTGTCTCTCTCTCTGTTTAAAATGCAATGTTCAGGTCCTTTGTCTGTCACCTTTTACTGATGTTTTTTGCAGTTTGCAAGAAATTTTTGATTTTATTTTTTTCCCCCTGTGTTTTTGAAAGAAATCAAACCAATGCGTTCACATTTCAAAGGTTTAAATAGTTGAGAAAGGTGTCTAAAAGCAGCACAAGAAAACTGATGTCAATCCAGGTTTGGAAGGATTAAGGACATTACTAACATGGAAAAAGCTCAATGAGGCGATAAGACTCTGAAGTTTCTGTACTTTTATCTTCTATCCTTTATATAAATGCTATTGGCAATCTATTTATAGATATTAACCCTCTCACAACTGACCTCCCACTGGCGGCCTCAGGGAGTTGTTGTTTTCATAATGTTGTTTAAAAGTGATCTAAAATAAAAACTACAATAGCTAGACCATCTTCTGTCTTTTGAGCTATAATGTTGTTCGCCTGTGCTAACATCATCCCGTTATGCTACAAACAATCCAAAACATGCAGTGGCGCCATAGAAGCAGAAAAGCAATAGGAATTATTTTTTTTGCATATAAGACACCATTTCAATACCTTTATTAATTATTATGGTTAACTGACTTACATAACCATTTAGATTTTAGGTTGTACAGATTTTAGGTATATTAAATTAAAATAAATACTAATACACTAGGGAAATATTTCTACTGCAGACCAATCACAACACCTTTGCAGTCTGTGCATAAAAATGAACATATTTCAAAAATTAAAAAAAAAAAAAAATAGTTCAACTTGCTCAGCGTGTTGAGACATTTTGTCTGTTTCTACAATTTTAAATCTTTTGGGTCAATATTTTTTGTGTTTATTTTTTAAAACTCATTAAAAAAAGGACATTTGGTTTTTGCATTTTTTAAATTTATGATAATTTCTATACCTTTATCAAATCTATGGTCTGTTGATTTACAAAACATTTTAGCTTAAGTTGTGTAGGGATATGGCACATTTTAAAATACTCATAGGGTTAATGAAACTATTGATACATACATTACGTACATTTAAACACAGTGGTTGGCTGTCTTTTTGTTTTCCTATGTTATTTTTTAGACACTTTTGATCCTTGATGGTTTCTTCAAATACAGCCTATGGAGTATGGTCCTCTGCTGACTGGCGGTACAAAAAACTCTATATAAACTATAATGACATCAACACTGGCACAGTATTCCACTGCTCTCCACATTTCTTCTACAAATGATAAGCGCTAGTGACCCAGCTGAAACAGATCAGTGGTTTGGCTCTAATGACATTTTAATGGGAAACTAATGGAGGTTTCTGCAGACAGACTTCAGTGGGTTCAGTGTGAGGTCAATGAGGCATGAGAAACAGGCTAATTGCTGCTTCATAAAGGCTGTGTATAAAAACAGTTATTGTTCTGCTCGACCCTCTCTGGATGGATTTTATGACAGGTTGATGTTTTATGCTCGTTTGTGTGACACTGTGCTTACTGATGCAAATATTGAAGTTGATTACGTGTAATGCAGCAATACCAACATATAAAAATGTTTTTTAAGGTTTATGGAAGGCAAGGCAATTCTAAAACCATCTTTTCATCTTGACAGGTCCTCCACTTTAACAAGGCCAGATTATAGGAATTAAAGATTTTCTATTAAACATTTTTCAATTCAAATCTGTTTTTATATCTATTGAATAGCTCATAAGGTTAAAGAGAAATGTGAGGATTTATTTATTATTTAGGTTTCACAGAAATTATTATATTATTAACATGATTTTATACATTTTTAAGCAATCAATAATGGCATAAAAATGGTGGTTTGAGTAAATACCCTTTTCAAACATCTTGTTAGATGACACTTCATTAAGGAGTTGCTTTTCCCAAAGCATATTGGACCTCATGCAAGAAATGATATATGAACAAATGTTATCTCATTTTTTGATCGTATCCAGGATTTGTTCTTATTTTGTTAGTACCTACAGAGTTTTGGGATTCACAAATGTTTTATTATTTTGCTCTGCTCTGGGGTATGAAAACAATTTACGAGTGGTTAAGAGCACTCTGACAGAGATTAGAGAAAAAAAAACTTTTTTTGCAATGGCCAGAAATTGTTGCCCAGTGGAAAGAAATTAAGTTTTACATTTGAGGAACATTCAAAAATGCATTAATATCATTTAATCAAATATATATGATGATTTAGATTAATTATATTGGGTGGATTATTTAATTTCAGGGGTAAACCTTTTTGTAGGTATACTTTCACTTTTTTTTTACTTTTACTATTTCCTTCAGTACATTTCCCTGCAATCACATTTACTTCAAGTTTATTGAACAGTAGGTCGACGTTAGGTTCACAGAAATACCAACGTATTTCAAGCACAATGCAGTTTTGCTGCAAGGTCAACATGGAATTCTAGCATTCACAGCACAACCTGTGATAATCCCCTTTTCTGAAAGAGGTCAGCAGGTGAAGGAGTCCCCAGGGTGATATGTGTGTGTGTGTGTGTGTGCGTGTGTGTGTGTGTGTGTGTGTGTGTGTGTGTGTGTGTGTGTGTGTGTGTTTGCGGCTGTTTCAGCATGCTTCTCTTTACTCCAGCTGACCATCAGTAGTTAGCGTGGCTGTTCTGTCAGAAGCTTAAAGCAGTATCGGGCGGGGGGGGAGTTCAGGGGCCAGGCTGCAGTTAATGCTGTTCTAAATTGCCTTTCCTCTGAGATTTATCCCTATCAAGACACCTGAGAAGGTGGAAAGGTAACGCTGTGAGGAATGGGGTAAAGGAAGTAGATGAGTAGTCTCCAGAAGCAAATGCAAGGCCAGTTACCATGTCCACTTTACTGACTATCACCACACTCACAACCCTTGTGACAATGGACTGTGTTCTGCAGGCTGCACTATTTTCTGCTGGGCTTTGCTCGGACTATGTAAAAGGGTTTAAAGGTACTTCATAAATTTGGTTAAAAAGGTCTTTCATTAATATGTTAAAAGGGTTAAAAACATTTAATGAGATTCTGTAAAAATGTATATTATTTTATAAAGTGTATAGAATTTTGTATATCTGAATCTATTTTGGAAAGCACAGGAACTGATGTATATGATATGCTTAAGCCTGTTTACTGATTTATAATAGATCCATGTGATTAAGATGTGACAGAGAAGACAGACTGAGAACGTGAGCAGAGAGGAAAGGAAAGAGAGTGTTCAAGTTGGTTGCAGATAGTGTATTGCAGTGTTCAGGGTAGTGACATCGTATCCAGACATTTGTAGTACATTTTCTAACACACCTGTGGACATGTCTGCCAGAAGCGTCCTTTCAGATAGTCCATGCGGGCATGCAAGCTGCATGTGCATGCCGACATTAGCATGGGCTAGCACAGTGCATACAGTTGTAGCTATTGTTAGCTTAACCAGCTAGCTATAGAGGAGGGAGTGTTTTCCGACGTGGGAAATCACCACTGAGTCTCAAGTGTTTCACTGCTCTTAAGCTCCAGTAAGTGTTTCATCGCTCTCAAGTTCCTGTTAGTTTTTCACTGATCTCAAGCTCCTGTAGAGTACCATTATTCACATCGTCCACATCAAAGCGAAGACCGCAACTAACCACCATCTTACGTGTTCATCACCCTGCACATGGAGTGGTAATTCTTCATTTCAGGAATCAATTTATTTTATCCATCGCTCTAGAGTAGTGTAACAGGCATGCAATGATTACTGTGACTCATAACTCACAGGTTTTAACTGCCGGCTTAGCAGTGTATTTGTGGTTGTCACTTGAATTTTATTTAATTATTTGTTATTTTGTTTAAAGGGGTTTATTGAGTTTTTAAGTGAACGTGCTTTAATGTGCTGTTATTGAAATTAGAGATGAATGGAATTATTAGTTGTATCGTCTTTGAAATTAATTACTTTAATATTGTGTAGTGGATTTAGAGAACCAGGGCCCTTACCCTATGAGATAGGCTACAATAACATTTAATAAAATACGGTTATAATGAAGTTAAAGTACTTTTATAATGAAATTTTTGTACAAGTACTGTTGTAATTACAACATCAGAGCGGGACAGGGGTCGCTTTATTATAAAGGTTCTAGCTTGTCTCAGGCAGGAAGTTTTAATGTTTTTGCTTTGGACTTGAAGCTTCTGGTCAACAGTCAGATGTTAGTGTAAGTAGACAGTTAAACCGATACAGAGGCAGAGGTGCCTTAAACTGTGAGTCTGCATGAATAAAATAATAATTAAAATGTGTTCTGAGTTTGTCACACTACAGAAAGATGTGTAATTAAACACCTTACCAAATCTGAATGAAAAAAATAGAAGTAAAAAATAATAAAAGTTTGTAAAAGAAGGTCTCAAAATCATGAAAAAAGGCATTCTCTGATCTGAGGAGTGGAGGCCACGTCCAATTGCGGTACTATGCTAATGATGCTTCTCATTTTTATAGTGCTACATTGTCAAGGGGCAGGGTTATGCTGAGTGTAGCTTCAGTGTGTCATCAAGTTATGGTTTTAGGCCCACCCAAAAAATCTTAAAACAGGAACATGGTGAAATAAAAGTCAACCGTCTAACTCCACAATTCAGTACTATATAGCAAAGGGTCTATGTAACATGTTTTCAACAATCAGTTTCCAACATTTATAATGTGTTTTGAAACAAATCTCTGAATTCAATTTACATGGACTTTAAGGTCAAAGATGCCCAGACACTGTTCCACACACAGAACAATTTAGGAGATATTTTAAGATTAAAAATCATGTGTTATATTTACCAATTCCCTGTGATACTGGAAATAATTTCAGCAAAATTGTAGAAGTTCTGTGAGGTAATGTGGTTGGGGGGTCAGTTTATTCTTTCATGTATACACCTCACAGGACCCAAATTGGCCTAGGCGTTCTTGCACATGCTCCATAGTCCCTGTATCAGACTTTGACCCGGAAGTCAAAAAGCATAGATTAAAAGAAAGCCAGGAAAAACAAACAAAAAAGAGGAAGGGAAGAAAACAAAAGAAAACGGTAAAAAGTAAAGAGCACATTGTTTGGAAAATGTACAGCACCAAAAAGTTATCCATATTTTCACCATTCGACATGCAACCCACTTACTAACTTGTTTGATATGTGATGTAATAGGTTGAGGGGCAGAGGGTCCAATAGCAACATGCTGAAAGGGGTTATATCTTCACCTGCTGTGGAGGAGTCAGACATACTTCCGTCAATAAATGGATTCTCCCCTGGTGGTTCTATACTGGGACAAGAACAGTAGTCCAATTAAATGGCCTTATCGAGTTATAACCGTAGCTCCACTAAACTGCGCATGGAAACATACTGAGTGGCTCAAGTGATATCATGTATACTGTACTCTTAACCTCAGTTTTAAAAAGATTGATGGACTGGCATGTGAAATCCTACATACAGCACAGTAAGGTAGTATACCCCTCCTCCAAGAGATCACCTCAATGATGACTTCAGCTATGTATGGATGATTACAGTATTGCAGCTTCCAGTGTTCATATGTTCCATGTAACCATACAAATATTATACAATGTAGTATTCAAAATAAGGCAGAGCTGAGTGTAACGTTGCACAGTGTATGCTGCCTCTGTGGACGTGTGCAGCTCTCCCTCCAGTGCTCTCTGCATTCACTTTGAAACTAACAGAATCAGGTCTACAGTGTTAAATATTTTATTGTACCTTTCCATGTAACTGACGTTAAAAAAAAGCAGCCGGCGCAATGAAACACCTGGCTGACATGCATTTGAATCTACTTGAAGCCATGGGTGTGTTTTCTCCAAGCGTACAGTGCTCCATACCACACGAAGAAAGGTAAACATGTCATGACATGCAGCAAGGAAATTTAAAAAACCCTAACTCTGTAGGAGAGGGACTTCTATTCATCTTTTCATTGAATTTGCAGAAATGAAGTGATGATTGGCCTTGTACTCCATTCCAGATTGAAGACTTCAGTAGTGGATCAGCTGAAAAGAAGCCCACAGTAAAAAAAATGCCTCAGCGGTTGACCTTGTAGATGCGGGAATGAATAGCACACAGTGGCACTGATCCTTAGTGTAAATTGTGGGGGTCTACAAATGTAAGGATGGAGAAGAATAACACTGAAAGCACCTTCCGCCTGCACTATGGAGCAGAGGCTATTACTGGCTATAGTGTTGTCAGCCGTTCAGCATCAGCTCCTTTGAGAATGAGGCTTTCAATCAATGTATGAAAAGCTAGTATCTCTGTGGAAAGAATGAGACAGAATAACTCATAACAGGGGCAGCGGCAGCAGTCGAGTGAGTAGGTGTTCAAAAGCAATGCAGCTGTCTAGAAGGAATTGTGTCGTTTTTATCCATGCCATCGGCCTCACTGCATTGTTTGTGGTAATGATGGTTTTCTTGGCTGTTGTCAGGCATATTTACAAGGATGACACTCCTGAGAAAAGTTAGTGTGACTGGACTGTATCGTTGGATTGGGTTCTTTTCATGTGACAAACAACAGACTTATTTTCTGGCTCTGTGGCTGCTTTACTTATGTAAATATTCTTGCCTCATATTCTAGCATATAAAGAAATGTTGTTTGTATCCAAACAAAGTATAGTGATTAGTTGTTAACATTGAGGGATTTTGCACATCAATTACATTATCTAAATGCTACTTATCACATATGCTGGAAGTATTAAACTCAAAGGTTTTTATTTTATTAAATGTCTATTAAGCAATTCAAAACTAAAATATGCCCAAACACACACAGGAAAATGAAAGAAAATGTAAATGTGGCATGGCAGATGTTCTACTCTAAATGCATTCATTCATCCTTAGAAAAAAACCAAACATGTTGTGTACATATACACACACATATATGTGTGTGTATGTGTGTGTGTGTGTGTGTGTGTGTGTGTGCGCGCGCGCGTGTGTGTGTGTATATGTGTGTGTGTACATAACATGTTTTGGCTTATACACATATATGTGTGTGTGTGTGCGTGTGTATGTTTTCTTTCTCTGCCTGCTCTGTCTTTCTTCTTTCTTCTTTCCTCTTTCTTTCTGGCCTCCTCCTCTTTCTTTCTTTCCTTTCTGTTATTGCTCTCTGGCCTTTATACTTAAGTTGCTGATTAGTGTTCTTCATTGAGTGCTTGAGCACAAGTTTCTTGTGTTTTAGTTGAACTGATACAATGAGCTCCTTTTCCTTCTCTTTCTCCCTCCATCTAAAAACGCTCATGTCTGTTTACTGCTCTATGCTCACTGCATTGCGCTAACTCCTTTGCCTCTCCGGAGCATTCCTGCTCCCTTGTCTCCCAGTTTTCCCAGATCCTGGCAGCAACCTTGTCTGCTTGATTGTGGTGATAGCTGTGCTGGTGTTGTGATCCTGCCTTTGGTTGTGCTGGTGCTGTGGCTGCACTGATATTGTACCCCCAGCTCGCCCTGACTGTGGCCTTGGTTTTGCCGCTGCTGTGGTCCTGCCTAAAGCAATCCTTGTTGTGGGTCCTGGTTGCGCCGATGCCAAAATCGTGCTTGACGCAACCCCTATACTACGTTTATTATGAGTCACGCCTCCACCATCAATATACACATGGGACTCTTATCAACCCCCGCAATATGATCATAGAGTGCATTTAGTAATTTCACACCTATCGTTAATGTAATATGACACGCATCTGTTTACTTTATTGCTGTTAACTCCCTAACTCCCGTATACCACAATGCAGTGTGGCTGTGTATTTCCGGGGTAAAAAAATTCCGACATAGTGTCCGAAATCTTGTTTGTTATTCTCTATATTTCATATTTCATACACACTACATAGTGAATAGTGAGTGTGTGAATGAGGGGAAGGTTTCAAACACAGCTATTGTATACAGCCATTTTGTGTTTCCATGTTTTATGCTCCTTCCTGCTCCTCACAAAGATGAATGTACCAGCCTGTTATTTGCATTGTGGGAGTTTTGAAAAGCGTCCTTTATGAAAACAGGTGTCGGCCACTGTAGGGGATCAGAGCAGCTCCATTCTCCTGACTTCTGCCAGCCATTTGGAGCCCACAGCACCTCCTGCAGCCTGCAGCAATTCCTCTGTACATAATTAAGCCTTATTCAAGAATATGGCATGACTAATTGTGCCTGGTTTTTCACTGGGCTGTTCATAAATATCTCTGTGCAGTGCAACACTACACTGCAAGCTGAGAGTTGTGAATTAGAGACCTGTGCACAGTGATATGGAAATATGTTGATGACAAAAGATTTGAGAGGGCATAAAACACATTTAGAGCACTTCTCAGTCAGCAAGTCAACATATGAGAGCACACAGACGCAGAGCCGTATCAAATAAAACTCTGAGGTTCCTTACTGATGTGCTAGAGGACAAGGTAATGCCATTCAGAGAAATTACATCATTAGCAAAGGATTTTTTGAGGTGTTTGGGGCCAAGAACAATACCTTCAGTTTTGTCTGAATTCAACATCAGGAAATTACGGCTCATCCGGGCTTTTACATCCTTAAGACATGTTTGAAGTCTAGATAGCTGATCAGTTTCATCTAGTTTCATAGATAGATATAATTGCATATCGTCAGCATAACAATGGAAATTTATAGAGTGTTTTCTAATAACGTTGCCTAGAGGAAGCATATTAAAGTAATTACATTGTTCCAGGGAGGACACCCAATCACCTGGACATCTGGGTCATGTCTTTTTAATGTTCAATTTTTGCACAAGAAAATAGTTGGCTTTTGAATATAGTGCTCCTCTATAAGGAACAATTAATGACAATATGGTTATTTAGAAAATGTGATTTACATATTTTGTTCAATTATTATGTATTATATATCAAGTTTCTATAATTATAATCAGTTATAATGGGCACTTAGTCTCCCTACTTTAAACATACTGTTGAGTGATTTGTGCTGTGCCCACTCTAAGTTATTTATTTGCTTGAACATCATTTTTTCAAATCCCACATGGTGTCAGATTACAGTTAACCCAACCACCACATATCGGTAACATGACATTTTTTAGTGCAGTTGTTTAGCAGTATCAGAGCAGAGCTTTGTTTTTGATTTTATTTTAGACCTTTTAATATTTTTCTCTTTTCAAAATTCATGAAAAAAACAGAAATAAGAAAACCCTTCATTTGGTTCAGAAAATCCAGACTGTTCTCCTTTCAAAGTTATCAAATATTGCCACTGTCAGTGATTTCAGTGTTAGACACAGACGCCAAACCACTTCTCACAACTGTTCATAACCGTGGCCAGATATTACCTTTCACGCTGATATGTTGTGCCGCCGGTTGGCCAAACCACAACTATTGAAGCAGTATGATTTGCGGACTGGTGGCGTCACATACAAATGCAGCCAGACGGCACCTGTCGTGGCAGTATGATATGCTTGGATGCCATCAGCTTGAAATGCTGCCAGTAAGGACCTAAAAAGTCCCTATTTGATAGGCGGGAGAGGCTGTGGGTCCAACAAAACCTGGACTTTCACCCATGAGCCCGCTTTTCACTTTAGGTATGAATGTTGAACCAAACCATGATGTTGTTTCCTAAACCTAGCCACATGCTTGTGTTGCACAGCATAAACTGATGTCCCAGAAAGTCAGCAACATGTAGTGGACTGCTTTGGTGTGGTCATTACATTTGTCCCTCTGAGGAACTCCAGAGCTCAATGTCCCCTGGGCAAGTGGGGGACACGTCAAGAGACACTGTTTTATGAACCCAAAACATCCAACAGGGGGTTGTTAATTAACTTAACTAATACTCCCTGGGGATGTCTGCAAACATGCTCTGCCTTTTTAAGCCACAGGAAAGGGGTCAGTATCTGACACCCTCCATCCTGACATATGGTGGAAGGTAAAGCACTCCGAAGGTCCCATCAGCATACCACAGGATGTAAGGCGTCTGAATGACCTCCTGGGATCACCCAAGCAATACCAAACAACCATCGTATTACCTCCCCTGCTGAGATAACCAACTGGTCGAACATTGGGTAAAGCCATTATATGACCCTGTGTTGTGATTAACATCTGACAGAATGACTTGGACCAAAGTTGTAAGTTAAAAATTTCCCCTTTTCCTTAACCTCTGTGACTGGGGGTGAGGTTGTCTCCGTGCTTCAGTGAACAGATAGGAGCACTTCCCATTCTTCTCATCTCATGTAATTTGAATGAGTTAGGTAAAGTTCGTTTTATTCCCTTTTGTTATAATGGAGCTATACTGTCATCTAGTGGTCTTAGTTATTAGTAAGCTCGTAACCAACTTTGTAGTTACATCGTATTTTGAATTCATTGTATAATGTTAAAAGTAATCCTATATCTAAGTAATCACCAAGTTTCTTAGGATCCATGGTACAATGTTATGTTATGTGTGGTCATTTAACAGAATTGAGCAAAGGATCTTCAGAATCATTACGTTATAAATTACCTTTAGGTCTCCTAGCATGTATTTGAAGTTACTGTGATGAGACTATAGTGGTGAGGAGATACGTGAATTTATACACCACGGGTTAGATCGCGTAATTCGTGATAAAGTTCAGAGACATAAATGTCTCCTAAATTACATTAGGTCTTTTAGAAACTTATTCCAGATATGCGATCGCTCGGAGCAAAAGTTCGCTAACTCCGCCTTCCATCCGCACCCCCAAATCGAAAGATAAAAACTGAGTGACTCTCTAAGCTCTCTCTCTCTCTCTCTCTCTCTAAGTTTTCACTCTTCTCAAGGCTTCTCCTCTTCTCTCTTCTGAAGTTTTTCTTCGCTCCTTTTTACCGCGGTGCGTCTCGTGCATCCGCGCTCGCAACTTTTCTTTTCTTCAATTTTATAAGCGGAGCCGCAACAGCTCACCAGAGCTTTGCTGAACTTTAACTTTTGAAGCCATTTTCATTTTAAATCTTTTTGACGCTTTTCTTTATACCAGTTTTTGGTCAGTAAAGACACTTATGGTAATTCGTTTTTAAGTAAAATCAAATTAATAATTTAAAGTGACTCCCTCAGACCAGTGGGATTACTTTGATTATTTCTGCGAGTTTTAATTGAGAAGGACACTCCGCGATTCGCCATCAACTCTGCCACGGATCTGGAAGCAACGCCTGCTGCACAAACTATCAGCATCCGTTGCCTGCCCTTAAGGACTTTGTTTAAAGACTTTTACTGGTTCGCTGAGGCGAACACCGAGGCCAGTTAAAGACCGCCGCACACCAACTCCACCTGCCCGGCCGCCGCCTTTCAGCGGGTCACCTCGCCTGGAAGACGCGCCGCAGCTCTCCCCTGGAGTGACGCGAGTACCTGGACCTCCCCAGAGAAGTCTAATCAAGTCGACAAAAGTAGGCAGAATAACATTTTCTAGTGATCAGAGTTGATGCTGTATAGCGAAGCTTTAATGCCAAATTTCTAAGTTCTACGTCACGGTATAGTGCGCATCCACGCTTTAGACGGTCACGTATTTCCTCCACTATCATCCATAATTTATTATTTACATCACCTGAACATACAACACGTAGGTTCCCTTTTATGTGTTCACTGTCCTTTATATGTCATACTATTTCATCTATTTACTCTTCATTTTATTAGTCTAAATAAATTATTCTCACTTATCGCCAAGTCGTTGTCTGTGGATATTATTTCATGAGAGAAACAAGATCAATGTATACAGAATAGACGGTACAGATTATGAGATTGATTAAAGTAATGACATGTCTTAACACTGTCACAATTTAAGATTTAATTTTCTCCTGAATGGAGAATGGTGCCCCTTTTACTTTAACAAGTGCAAAGTCCAAATTTTAACATAGTTATTAATAACCGCTACAAACAAATGCAGGAGGATACCTAGTGTAATGGTATATTACATTGTATGTAATTAATAGTAATATGTAGAGGTGAAAGGAACTGACAAAGCAGCAGTATTTGATGACTTTGGAATCGGAACAGGTTGGAAAATTACCCTAGTAGTTAACATAAAGCTAAGCTCTGTTAAAGTAATCAAATAGAATTTAATACCACAGTGGCTTAAAATGAGATAATTTATCAACAAATCAAATATGATTTTAGCCATTTAGACATTTACGTTTTTAAGATAATACAGACACCAAAGCTGCTCTTTTTCTCAATCTGCTGGCTTGCTGCTGTTCCAGCTTTTATTTTGAAAGTAGTTTTGTGATCAAATCTTTTGTCGTCAGCATTCCTCCAGATGAACATAAAACAACAGAGAAAAACAAACACCAAATGCTCTTATTATTAGTTATCTAGGAAAACCCAAAGCAAAAGTCTGCACTCTTCCTACACTCGGGCATTTGTCTCATTTTCGTAGATTTGCAGTGCAGAGCGTTTGCCATTTGTTTAGCTCCAGGCATTGCTTTGCTGCTCACCTGACAACTCTTACTGTAAATAATGATGCAGCTGATTTCTTCTGACAGGATTCTGTGTCTCTGCTCTGCATTTGCATGTTTTAGGTTTATTACTGCATGAATGAGAGCCTGGGGTGCAATGTCAGGGGTATTAGACTCGGTCAGTTCATTACATGCACAATGCCTGTTTTTAAAGTCCTCCCTTGCCCTTCATTTCCATGAAAGTGATTTTTTGACATACAATATTTCATTGAATTTATGAAGACATACTTTAAAATGAAAAACCCACCATTATAAAAACATTTAACACTTCTGTATGTCACTAAGGCTGTGAGACTGAGGTACACAATATAATTTATAACACCCCTTCCCTCCTCCTGACAGCATGAACACATCCAGCTCCAGCAGTCATTCAGCTGCTGAATGAATAATCATTGTAATACCTGTGAAGAGAGTTTCTCTTCCATTCATATGGCATTGTTTTGTAACAGCAGCTTGTGAGAGTCTCAGCTTTCATATCATCCTCAGTTTAAGGCAAATGGCTTGGCTTAGTGTTAACAAGCAACAGCATGGCTGTGATCATCTGCAGTGCATACTGTACTAATGAGACCATTACAGGGAACAAGCAAGCCCCTGGGCCTCACAGACGTCACAATTCTACATGTACTCTGCTGTAATCAACAGTACAATGCTGCTCACTCACTGCACTGTTTTCAGTAGTTATACTATCTGTGTTCCTATGTATTTATCACATCAATGGGATGTGTAACCTCCGGAGATCTGAGCTTCTGTAAAATATCTATGCTGTAATAAAAGCTATTTATATGATAGCACATGCATTTTATGAAATGTATGAGATCACAAGGCCCCAAGTTGAATATGTAACAAACTATTTGCGTTTAGTTAGTTTGTCAGTAGTTAAGTAATATGCAAGATTAAAGCACAATTCATAACTGACATGGGATTTAAGGGGGGTCCTGCATTTCTATCCAGTCTTAATGCCTTGTGTTATAGAGTAGCCCTGTAGCAAAATCTGGTTTTGATACTTTTAATATTTCTGTTAATGCTAAGCCTAGTTGGGAGAATGCAGTAAAAACCTACAATTATGCATTAGTACAGCATCTGCATAGGCTTGGGAGGTGTAACAGTTTTGTGGTATACCAGGGTATTTGGAAATCCCAAAGGTATGCTTTTGATTACCGTCATAAATACAAGCGCTCATCTTTCTATTAAACTATTGCAAAGCACAGCATGCACCACCTGAGCTCAGTCTGCGGTCTCTACCCATGGAACAGGCAACTGAGCTTAAAGACACTGCGACACCTAGTGGTGGAGGGAAAAGTTAATCTAACTAACCTGGTGAACTAAGGATTTATTTTGACCAAACCAGAGTTGGTTGAGTGGTTGTTGGAACAGTGGACTAATTACATTAATAGTAACAGTAACCAAGACGGTTTGGGTGAGTTTTATTTTGTTTCTGTCAAGTTTGAATGAAGTGTGTTTTATGAAGAGGCACGAGGCAATTAAGCCTTGTCTGTCTCCCATGACCAAGAGAAAGTTGAATTCAAAAGTTATACAGTCATATTTTTCTGTTTAATAAGGAAAATAAGTGAGAGAATATTACTTTTCATAATATTTTTTGGGTGTCTATTATTCATTTATTAGTCTGGAAGCTGAAAGTAATTAGAGCACACACTTATAACATCATAAAAAAATTTCAGGAAGGTATGAAAGTATGAAATATTACACATTGCACAAGCCTAAACAGCTGCTCTGAATATGTGCTTAAATATTATTTTAAGCAAGGATGCATAGGAGGTACTAAGCATACAACTGGATAAATGAGACTTGGATTAAACTGCATATGTTGTGTGAGAATTTGTGAACAGATGTTTTGATATAGTTTAGCTGTGTTTGACAAGGTCGCTTATAACTTCAAATTCATCAAAAAAGATCATCTTTTTGAAATTCGTCACAGAGGCATGCAGGTAAAGATTACCTCTTGAATTCAAAATTACTCAGATTGAAAAATTGATATACAAATCGTCATTTGGGGGATGAAGTATCATTGTACTGCTTCATTTGTAGCACTCTGAAACAGTAATACATCACTGTGAAATTCACTGTTAGACCTGGGCAAAATATAGTGACCATTAAGGTACGAGATCAGTTGTGAAGATATTGAAGATGAGCTTGTTTGTTTGATGTGTGGGTTAAATCTGCTTGTTTTTTGTTTGTTTGACTTTTTTTTTGTTATTGTTGAAATAAAGATCGTTACAACAAACTTTTTTTTCAGTATGGTATGGTGTACGTATGCCACATTTTTAGGGTGCCCATGTTTCTAAAATTTGCGACTACATTTCCCATAAACCATTTGCTTCCTAGCCCAATTCCCATACCTGAGGAAGATACTTTTTTTGAAAGCAAAATCAGGAGTGGTACTCCTACTGGAAGAAAACATCTGCATCTGTATTTCAAAAGTATTGGAAAAATAAGAATGTGTTAAAACATTTGTTTTTACCAGTGTACAGGAAAATGTTTTAAAATTATTTATTTGATGGAACACAAGTAAATTTTAATAAGTAAACTGTGATCTGTAAAGCGCAAAACCTTGATTACTTTAACTATTGATACAATTTATATCAATTAAGCCAAAGATAATGTTTATGGAGAAAATACAAACCTTTCAGATGATTAATCATCAAATGTCAATCTGCGAACATTACTGCCATTCCTATAAGACATAATAGGAGGGCTAATGCCAATGTTTATGAGACATTTTCCAGTAAAACAGCGCCAAAACCAAGAAAAAATAGCAACAAGCAACCTGCAATCACAACAACTAGACTGATGCTGATGTAGTCAACTTAGGCCCACAACACATAGTGTGTGGTTCTCATTTGTTCACTTCTTCTCTCATTTGTTCTCATCTTCCTCCCTAACCAAGATTCTAGCTTTCTCTGGCAAGATTTCAGCTGAGCTCGGTCAGTTTGCCTGGCAGCTCTGCTTAGAATATAGATCCACAGAAGAGGACATAAAACAAGGATTCAAATCGCAGCCTTTTCTAACATGTGATTTTCTTTTTCTCTTCTTCTCACACACTCTGACTTATGCAGTATAGATAGAGACACACACAATATGAGCAACTTCCTTTGCTGCCTCCACTGAGCATCAAACTATGACCCTCCTCCCCACCCTCACGCAAACAGCTCTGCGGATGTCAAGCGGCGGTCTAAAAGAGAGCCAAGCCTGTCAGAGTCCTAATTGTTGTGGAGAGGCCCTTGGCTCTGTATGCACAGTAGATGCCAGCCCCAATTACACAGGTGTATACAGTCTGCCAGTACATGAGAGCAGAGCGGACAGGCCTTATTCTCTGGACAAACACTGGTTCTGCGCCATCGCTGCTGGATCGATGCGGTTCCGAGGCTGAACTTGGAGGCAGTGCAGCAGGCGGCGGTGGTGGCAGTGACTGGAAATAAGCGTGAGGAGGACAGATGAGATGTTGACAGAAGAGGAAATGAGAGATCATTGGGGAAATGAGGAGCGGTTGATGGCCATTACAAAGCCAACTTGTCAAAGCCAGCATGCTGGGTTGTTGTTTCCAAAGTAACACTTTGACAGTGAAGAGACGATTAGATGAAAGTCTGCCCCATCGCTATAAGAGTGTGTATATATAGAGCCACAAGGAGCACTGAGACAGCTCCTGTGTGTGTGACAGATGTGTGTGACACAGGGGCAGTTCAAAGATCGCTCAGGATGTTAGTCAGATATTTTATAACTGACTAACTTATACTCCTAACCTTTATATCACTTAGAAGCATTTTTACATTTTACATTTAATGATTATAGACAAATTATAATAAAACGTATGTAAAGAAGAAAACAACAACAACAACAGAAGCAATATTAAAGAAAAAACAACAAAAGAAGAAGAAGCACAACTAGAGTTAATATTGGCATAGCTCTTCAAAACTGGAGACAGGTCATGGAGTGGAAAGAGTTGCAGTCTGATGCTGAACTTGCAACGTTTCTTTTAGACTGGTAACATCTAACGTTGACTGTTTACTGAAACACATCTTTAGTGTAACTTATGACAACACAAACTGCAGGCCTCCAGTTAACCATAAACTTTTCAAATGGTGTGATGTGACAGTTTCCCTGTTACTGTGGCATTGCTACAACTGAGCTAAGTAAGCTATAAAGTACAAAAATGCCACACGTGAAGATCAGAAGATAGCAGCCTGATTTTGAGCATCTGTATTTTTGCTATGCTGTCAGTTATGAGTTGCCTTTATTTACAACTGATGACTGTAAATTGCAATTGTATGAACACAGTAAGAGACCGACTGAAAAAAAGTTGACCAGTTCACCTTATTTTAAGAACATGGAATTACTGTTATGAGATGAGGCAAGATTAAAAGTTTGGAAATTTTGCTATATTTACTTGAGGACATCAGACATGTCTATACTGTACACTGTCAAACAGTGTCATTGCTGCAGTTAGTAAATCATGGTCATTTAATGGGTGAAATATTGCCTCCTATTTGGTTGAACTGGGTGGCTGAAAATTACAACTAAGTCCTTTAACACAACATATCGATGATAAATGTTCATTTTGTAAAATTTTTAATGTAGTCCATCAATGTTAACGTGGTTCAGCAAATAACCTTGAAGGATAATACAGCAAAAGAATACCACAGCATTTACTTCATCAGAGGAGTTGAACTAACACCTCTCTGACGGAGGACTATGAGTAAAAAAGAAATTTGTTATGCAGGTGATTATAGATGTAGTACTGTTTATATTTTCCAAAATAAACATTCCTCATTCCCACTGCAATTAGCAGGTGCATGCAAGTTTTTTAAACACGGGTAAACCTTATTTCACAAAAGCTAGGGAAAAAAATGAAAAGGCTAAGGAAAAACTATATCTTTAATTATCATAATTACATATTTTAAACAAAATTATTATGATTTTAAGCACTTTTACCAAGTTATTTATTTATTTTTTTACTTTAGCTTAACTTTTTTATATTATTGTACTTTTTGACTAATTTCTTAGAAATTTTGAGGGTTTTTTTGGTGGTCATTGCCATCTTCTTATGCTTTTCAAAGAATTCAGGAACTGAGGCATTAAGTTCATTTTGTATGCATTACAAAGACTTTTATATCATAAGGGCTCTTTAAATATAAAGGATGTATTGATTTATTTTCTACCAGTAAAGGGATAACTCTACAGATGAAAACAGTCTCATGCACTGTGCCATGCAATGACCAACACCAACAAGAAATGTCACACAAATTGTAAGATATTAGTAAGAGGTGACAAGAAAATTACCTAAAAATTAGTTTTAAAAAGGGGACTATTATACAAACAAGAGGAAATGTGATTCTAATAATCTTTTATTTAAAATGATGCTACAGAAATAGTATTTTACAGTATTTTTGTAGGTCCTTTTCATGTTTGTTTTAGTTTTGTACTTAAAAAAAAACATATATATATCATGTGTATTATTTTCAAGTAATTTTCTTGTCACTTTTTTAATAGCTTTTTGCTCATTTTGAGGCCATATCTTGTTAAACTGCTCGTTGCCTGCTCCCATGTTTTTGAAAGAAATCTGGCCAATTTTCTCATAGGGTTAAATCCTTTTAGTGGTTAAAGTGACATGTTCTTAAACTGGGTGTATGATTTAATATATGCTGAATATTTTGTTTGTCACCTCTTGCTGACCAGCCCATCATGTCCTCACTGGCCTGCGTCAATCAATGGCATTTCACAGGCTTTATGAGCTATATGATTCATTAATATTAGTCTGAAGGAGGCAGTGCGTGAGCGAGTGCAGCACTGTTTAGGCCCGGAGTAGCTTCAAGCCCAACATAAGTCAGATTGGCCACTGATTTGCGAGAAATATCCCAAGGTGCCCCAGGTGATGTTGAGTGACAGCTGCAACATGACAGCTATCAATTAGACGGTGCTAAGTATTAATGCAGCAGCTCGGAGCCTGAGAATTACTGCCAGATTCAAGGTAGAATTAAAGGTATCTGTGAGCAGAATTGGATTCAAAGAATGTTTTATTGTCAGGTTTAGAACCAAATGAGAGACATTCAGCTCATTCTTGCAACTATTCGCGTCATGGCATGTTATTCAAAGACCAATACACCCGAGAGCTGAAGCGATGTTCAAAGATGACAGGGTGTGGGATGTAATGGTGACACATAAAGCAGGTGCAGCTCAAAGCACATCATATTCCATTTGCATGCTCTCTAATTTAACTCAGAGAGGCTGTGTCATGGGAAATCTCAAACAGGGGAGGAGACAGAGATATTGTAAAGCTGATGAATGCAGCCTTCAGGAAACTGGCTTTGATTGACAGAGACAAGGGTAAACACTTCACAAGCGCGTCGCTCGCTTCAGAGGGACTGTTATGCAAAGAGGGGGATAGACGGAGAAAAGGGAAAATGAGAGTGCTCCACCCCTCCACCCCCTCAGCTCCTCTCAGGAGGTGTCAGGAGCTGTGTGTAAAGAACCCAGCGCCCCCATTTCCTGTGAGAGGGAGTAGCGCTGAATTTTGATAACACTCATTTCCAATTGAGCGCTTCAAAGAGGAAAAGGCTTGGAGACAATCAGAATGAGAGCGTAGCCTCGGCACCCTGAATAGCCCTTGATGAGAGCAACGGGCAAGTTTGGATAGGTTAATCAGCTGTAATCGGGAAGCAGGTGTTGAACATGCAACCTTATAATCCTCTACCCCAAATTATATGATCGTCACATTCGCAAAAGTGCGTCTTTTAATTAAACACAGTGTCCTTCCCCGCTGTCTTTTCCTTATTCAAAAGCGTGAAGCAGCGCTGATTGCATCAGATCAGTGACACCGAGAACAAATTGCTTTTCTGCCGTGGCAGGGATGATGAAGGGGGTGGGAACAGGCTGTGTGTGTTTGTGTGTGTGTGTGTGTGTGTGTGTGTGTGTGTGTGTGTGTGTGTGTGTGTGTGTGTGTGTGTGGGTGTGTGTGTGTGTGAGTGTGTGGCTGTTTGAGTGTGTGAGGGTGGGGTGGTGAGAGGGAGAGAGCGTTGCTTATCACAGGAAAGGCACAATGATGACTGTAATCTCAAGATGATGCAAAACTTAGTGAGCAAAAATCATCCTCTCAAGCCGTGGAACAGAGTATTTCAAGTTTCATGTTTGATCTAAAGAGAATGAATCTTTTGAACGTGGCCTCACAGGCCCACAGCTCACAGCCAGGTAGCATGTTTAAAGTGACATGGTGATAAAAGTCCTCGTCAAACTGATTCTAAGATTGGAACGTTCTCTCATGTGAACATCTTTTCTTAGTTTTGCTTTTTTATTTGTGATAACATCCTAAAATAACAGAATGACTTAACATTGCAGTACTTCATGATGTTCACAGTGAAGCATTTACAGATAAAAGTGCAATGGTCAAATCTTGCAGCAGGGTGTCCTGGATGTAAAGACAGAATGCACATGAATCTATTAAAGTGTACAAATAACAGTCCAGCCATCATCATCAGCATCAGTATTGTACACATTTGGGTGTTAGTTGTGATGTGAAAAGATTAAAAAAAAAAAAAAAAACTATTCCATGAAGCCATGCCCTCCTTAAGCAGATCACAAACACTTTAGACATTTTTTTTTTTTTTATTTCAGCAAATGCAGCACAGATCATTTCCAAAAAGTCCCAGAAATTAATTTCAGACCATGCCTATTTTTAAGTTATCCTGCTAAAATGCACAGGCTACATTGTAATTATGAGGATAAATGTATTTTTAACAACTAAAACACAATTCCCTGTATGATATGAAGGACGGAAGAAAACTAACTCACAGCGGGACGACAGAGCACTATTGACAGTCTGTGGCGACACACACACACACACACACACACACACACACAAACAGTCTGGCAGGGATAATTAAAAACGTAGAGAACAATTCATAGAAGAGGATCACAAAATACATGTAGCAATCTGAATTGATACATGTTGGGGCCCTTTGAGATGAAACCTCAGGAGCCCATAGAGGTCATAAAGCAGCCATAGCTGTTAAGGCAGGGGTGTCGCCAGGAATTCTGGGCCCCATGGAAACATATCTCATGGGGCCCTATCACCACAGCCCAAGCCAACCCTGCACAATTGTTATAACCACACTGGCAAATGCTCAAATGAACTGCCCTCACTTTCTTCACCTTCTTCTGTCCTCTCTACATCATTCTCACTACCCTCATACTCTTCACTTCAACCATCCTCTAACACGTCCTGTTCCCCTATCCGCTATGACTGACCCCTCTACAAGCAAGAAAGCAAACAGGATGAATATTAGTCTTGTCCTACTGTTGGCCTAACATACAATAGAAGCAGGATAATTGTTGTTCCTGTTTCTAAGTTCCTTTCAGTTGAAACTACTACAAATGACTGCTACAAATGATTGCTAGGAAATAACTTGTAGTTGCCACAATATGAGTTCACCTTGTCTCACATCCTCACAAACATGAGCAGATATTGAGGGGCCTGCCACTGCTTAACTTTCTGTGTCTGAAACTGAAGATCATGTGGTTCATAATGTTATGTTATGCAAGCCAATATTGTGGATGTAACATAAAATTGTTGTTGCTATGATACTGGTTTATTTGGATTATACAAAAATATATGCTTAAAGCTATCTTGGTTAACTGCCTCCAATCTAAGCAACATATAAATATTACTTTTACAATTTCTAAACTGTAACTGCAAGTGTTTCATTCAGGATGCTTTTTACATGCCTACCCTGCACGATATTGCCCTTCAGACTGCCCACCTCTTTAAACAAGTTTATTTGAAGCCAAGTGACTTGTTGAATAACAAGGGGTTATTTGGTATAATCTAACCCCTCAAAGTGAAAAAAACTCCGAAAACTACAGTTAACTTTCAGTCAGATTCAGCCACACTTGATGCTTATGACCCTAAAATTGGAATTATTCCCTCAGTTCTTACTTTACTTCTTTAACACTAATGGAAATAATCTTATTTGAAATTAAGTAAACCATTTTTGTAGGGCATTAGCAGGCTTTTAAAGCTAGTGTAAAGTCGGTTATATCATATGAATGTAGAGATTGTAATGAATCCCTTGATATTAAACATGTTAAGCACTGGGAACTTAGCTAAATATCACTCAAAAGTTGACTGACTTTACCGCAAGGTAATATTTATAAATATAATGTCATATGAGATTGTACCTATGATGCTGAGTAATTTATTAATTTAATAAACTTTTATCTAAAATGCAAATACAATCCAAGCTAGACTCCCGCTGGCTGTTTGCCATAATTTTAAATTGCTGGTATTAGCTTAAACCATTCTTAAACTGTGTAAGCTGTGCCCACCTTTCTTTTGAAAGAAAGTTGTTAAAAGTTTTTTTTCCCTCAGCTTGCTTCCTTTGTTTCTCTTTTATTTCATTCCTTTTTTGATACCCTGACTTTGTTTTTTTGGGGGGTGGGAGACATGGTGCTTCAACTTGCAACATCACTCACTCTCACGCTTGACTGTCTGCTGACAGATCAATCCACTTGGCACAGGGCGGACTAAACAATTTTGCACATTTAGTAGGGGTGATAGGGGCCTCTGAGAGAGACACATTTTTTCCAGAAAGGAATTCTGAATATTTGTTTATTTATTCAGACAATTTTAGTTAGCTTATTGCAGTTATATTTTGGGAGAAAAAAAAAGAAAATAAAAAATCTATCATTTTATTTCGGGCCCATTAAGGGCCCCCCTCCCCACTGGGGCCCTGGGTAGTCAGTCCCACTTTGTCCCCCACTACGACGTCCCTAAACTGAATCTCGTGTAACAACATCTCAAATGTCTAACTAGGCAGGTTTCCATTAACCCTCAAATTGCGCAAATTGAAATTGCAAATCTAAAATATGCCTAATGGAAACACATCAATTATGAAAAAACTTTGTCGTAAAAAACTTTTTTATACTTGCATGAGGAGGTATTTCAGGCAAATTGAAAAAGCTTTATTTAGCAAAACTGCAATGGAAACACTTTTTTGGCTTTTCTAGGTCACATGATGCTATGGATACGTGCTTGTCAGTAGGAACTGGCTCCATCTGGCATGATGCAGCAGGCTCTACAAGAGCTGTTATTGCATGGCGTAACACTTCAGAGTTTGAGCAGATCAACAGAAGTTTTGAATCCACATTTCCTCTGTGAAATCTTTGACTAGCACCTCACAGAAATCCCTCATATGTGGCTGCTTCCACATATAAGGGGCTTGTGAGAATGGAAATAAACCTGCTAGAGTTTTGAACATCCATCACCACGCTTCTTGGAGTGTTATCGCCAGAGGATAAGCCACAGAACATCACTCAATAGAAACGCAGTCATCTCGCAATTGTGTTTTTTATTGACATTTTGAAAATAAGATATTAGTTTTGTGCAAATCTGTAATGGAAACCTGCCTAGTGCAAGAGTCAAGACAAATTTGAAGCCTAAACACTGACTTTAGTAAAGACTGAACAAGAGTCTACAGTTGGAGTTTGCACTTGGAGTAAATGCTACACCGCAGAGTCTGCACTTGGACTACATCAAATTGGGATTAAATACTAAATAATGTAAATAATGTGTTATTGTCCATATAGTACAGCAGCTCTATCAAACAGCGTGCTGTTCCAGTGCCTTATGTTGACTCCTGGGCTGAATCAACTGTAACAAAGCCAGGAGAAATAATGTATTGGTCTCACTGACAGGCCCCAGGAAGAGCATCTAATTGATGAAGTCCGTTCAGATTCCATGGCTGATCAATACCAGCACAGGGTGAGTGACAAAATCAAAGTGCAGAAGCTTACCCCTTACCCTGCTCATCATTTTAACAAGCACACACAGGCTGCATCTGATATACTGATGTGTCAATACTGTCCTTTACCTTAGTATGTGATATTAGC
Organism: Plectropomus leopardus; assembly: GCF_026936395.1. Taxonomy (NCBI): domain Eukaryota; kingdom Metazoa; phylum Chordata; class Actinopteri; order Perciformes; family Serranidae; genus Plectropomus; species Plectropomus leopardus. Next base: position 38,518,682 of record NC_142181.1, on the reverse strand, counting down.
CAGTCATCATCTATCTGAGATACAACAGAGGTTTGTTTCCCAATTAGTTCACTTTCTCTTTGAAAGCGGGGTTATAGTGTCACATGTTGATTTTTCACTCAGAGACAGATAAACAAACTTCTACATGCTATACATCTTTACTGGTATGATACTGATGAATGTGATGTGTATGAATACACTGGCGACTTTTAACAATTATGCAATTTACTCATGGTGTTTTCCAAGGCTTCTGTTATATACTTACAGTAACCATCTTTACAATTTAATATTTATACACAACATACTGTATTAGTAAAAAATAATTTTGTATTTCACCATGAGAATCCCATTCTTGGCAGTGTGGAGAGAGTTAAAGGGAACTGATTTTCAACCAGCTTTCTGTGGTAAATGGTAAATAGACTGCACTTGTATAGTGCTTTTCTAGTTTTTTGACCACTCCAAGCACTTTCACACTACATGTCACATTCACTTATTCACACACACATTCACACACTGGTGGCTGAGGCTACTGTACATGGTGCCACCTGCTACTCAGTAACCATTCATACGCACTCACACTCTGATGGCACAGCATCAGGAGCAATTTGGGGTTCAGTATCAAAACGAGATATCCCTCCTCCCCCTCAAAGGAAACATCACCAAATGACATAAATTACACTATTTGGCTCTACATGGCTGTTGCCCGAACTACAGGCTGCACTTCAGTATTTTTGTATTGCCAGCCAACCATGCTACCGCAGAGGACACAGAGAGTATAGAGTTGATCAAGAGCCTTCCATTTAACTGTACCACAAGATTTCCTGCTGCCACTGTTAAACACTGTTGCTATAGTGGCACGCTGCATTGTGGTAGTTGTAGGTTTTCTACAGAGGTTTCTCTGCTCATATAGCACTAATTTCAAAAGTATTTTTTGCCTTCCACTGCAGAGACAGACTACTTTTATGTGGTGTCCTCAGTTACCAAGTAAGTTATGCTGAAAAAAGTGGAGTATATGTAAAATATGAAAATGATTTAAATTATGAATGATTTGCGTTTTATTGTGCTTTAGTGCTTCTCACCAAGCAAACTAGACTACTTGCCACTCCAATAGTTTGGAGCCAATAGGGCCTTTGAGTGTTGGGTGCCCCTGGGCAGTTGCCTGTTTCACATGGTCCAGCCTTGCATGTAGGAAGATAGAAATGTATAAATCTGTAATTGAACCATTCAGTTGATAAATAAAAAAATAAACTGTAAATAATTTAATAAATTTAAAATCCTCTCTGGTGGCTGATCAAACATGTAAGGAAGCCTTTTAGTCACACTTTTTAAAATGAATCACTAGGACACAATACAATTTAACAAAAAAATGAAGGATGTGTATAGCCTAGAGGGAGGCTGCTAGACCGCTCCACCAAAGTTAAACATGGCCCTGAAGACTACAGTTTACCTATAAAGATTTTAGTTTGTTGGAATTTGATTTGCAGGAATTTAATTGATAGCAAATTTGTTTCATAATACTATATCATAACAGACTGAGGTGATTTTTCTCACAAGATGCTTTTGAATTAGGGCTGTCAAAAAATTGTATTTTTAATTTCGATTAATCACAGAATTTCATAAGTTAATTGCGATTAATTGCATTTTTTAAAAATCACGTTTTCAAGTCCACTATTTTGCAACAGTTTTGAAGTCCATATTGACAAGGTAAAGCAATTCTTACCAGATTGTCTCGATTAGGAAACAAATGACAGCAAAAACTGCATGAGACTAGCAGAAAGTGGGTGCATCTGTAAAGAGGAGACTCATCGGCACCCAGAGAACCCATTTTCATTCAGATATCTTAAGGTCAGAGGTCAAGGGACCCTGTGAAAAGGCCATGCTGTTTTTCCATTGCCAAAATGTTACCTAACTTTGCGTCATACAGTATCTACTACAGTATCATCACTTTAGTTTTAAAACTCGCAATAAAAATAATAATAATAAAAAAAAAACACATTTGCAATTAACGCAGTAACGCTGACAGCCCTAATATGAATAAAAGTAACTGTACTTATTCAAGTTGCAACAAAGGACTAACTATACATAATGCCGTGTGCAGATTAACAAAAAAAGGGGGTCAATAGGGGCCTACAGTTTATTTTTGCCCCTACCCCCAAAGTTGGTTTATCCAGCCATGCTTTCAACAACTCCAAAACTATCCTCTTTACACATTGATGTTGAATTACTTCAGTAAACTAATAAACTGGAATTGGAGTCTTGACACAAAGGCTGCACTTACACTCCTACACTTTATAAAACCATACACTAAAGAGCACACTGCTGGCTCTCGAAGAGAAATGATCACATCATAATTTGGAGTTTGAAAGGCTTTGGCACTATGTTAACTATGGTAAAAGAGAAGCAAACACACACAAATCAATGTGTCTGTTTGAATTCTTTAAAATTACATTCCTTATTCTTGCCAACAGCACCGAGCAGCCCCTTTCTTTTGAATCTGAATGCTGTGGTGTGTGTGTGTGTGTGTGCGCGTGTGTGCATGCGCCCATGTGTGTACTGATTTGTTGCTGTTGCTGGCCTAAAATAAAGCCCCTTTAGCCCAGTCAGCCTTGCAGCAGCCATTAGTTTGAGGCAGCTCTCCCAGCAGAGCTCTGACAATGATGACAGGCAGAGGCCCCGGGGGTGGGACTCCAGAGGCATCGCTTGCTCTGGGTCAGCAAGGGCCAACATATTTATCTGGGCAGTAATCTGAAGGAGAAGGGACAGAATGAATGACCCCAAAACCTCAGGGACATCATCAAACCAGCTCCTATTCCAGGTCTACCATGACTGACAGTGAGGCTTCATTGCTGCTCTCAGAGACAGAGAGCAGCTGATGAATAACAGAGCGGCAATCAGCTCAAAGTGGAGCAGCGAGAGTAAAACGTTAAGGAGAAGCTGAAATGGCAACATTACACTACACTACAGATTATGTGCACAGTGATGGGCTGCACTCTAGAGACACTTCCATCCTCCATTTACGATTCTTACAGGCTCTGCAGTATTACCTGTATAAGGGTTAAGTACTAGGGCAGTTCTTCAATAATATCGATATATATTAACCACAAATTAACACTGTCAGTTAAATTCCAAACCAGTTATTTTACATGTTTGATAACCACCCTGGCTTGATAACCAACCTGGCAAAATTAGCAACTGCTCCAAGGTTCCAGATCCCACAGGGCCTCAGATGCCCAGATGACTGTGTATTAATTGGTTTGTGGTTTTGGATAAATTAACGAAATGCAAATTTGTTTTCAAAATTTTGGAATATGTACCACTAAATCACAAAGTTGAAATATTAAGAACGTTAATTCAAGTCCTGTATCATTACTGAGGGCCTGTTTTCCATTGGTGCCCTGAGTTTTTCTAAATTTTAGGTTTTAAGTATTAATAGTCACTAGTGTCTATGATATTGTGCTCACAGAGAGCACTTGTGTTAAACCCCTGTGAACCCTAGGCTTTTTTTTTTTGACATTTTGTTTATTTGGTTTCTCTTCACACAAGCTATTATACAGTCAACTTCAATTAGGTAATTTTACAGAGTAAACCATTTTTCCATCTTTTAACACTTTTAAGGCAACAACATAAAAACAAAATAAAAAAATAGAACATGGGGTGATAAATTAATAAAAGTGAAAACAGAGGGATGAATCATATTCGAACAAAAGAAGGGTATTTAAGGGAAATATACATTTTCCACTTCTTCCAAATTTCTTCAAATTTCAGATTCCTGAAGTCCACTTAAAGTAAAAAAGTAATTCTTTCCATTACAAAAAATTCATGAATGATATCTTACCAGTTCTCTACTGATATGGCATCTGGCTGAATCCATTTCCATGTAAGTGCTTTTCTAGCAGCTAAACGTAATATTCAAAGTAAGTATTTTGTTTTTATTTTTGTAGATGTTGAAAGTAAAATGCCAAACAGGAGCTCATCCCACTAAATGTGACTGTTATCCCAAATATAGCCACTAATTCTGTATAAATCCAAAAAGCATTTACTTTAGGGCAGGCCCTAAACAAATGGTGGTGGTCAGCTTCCTGGGAGCCACACATCCTCCAGCAGCTGGAATTGCCTAATTGATGAGACTTCTGAGCAAGTGTAATCCAGCCAAAAGTCCTCCACTCAGTTGAGCGAACCCTAGGCTGTTTAACTACATTTTCACTTTTTGACTTGAGTCACTATATAGTCTAGTCAATCTACTCGTCTTAACTCTATGAAACCCAGAGTAACATCACTTTTCTTGTGTTGCTTTCAGATACCTTTCACAAGTATTTGAAACTCCCTTAGGAATTTGGTTTGTCCCTATAGGGAAAAAGCACTGAAGAGTTTGGTAAGAAACATTCTAGGAAACTAGTAGATTTAGAAAATTATTTTAAAAAAGCTAGGGAAAGATTTCCAGGAAAGAAATAACAAAGTTAGGGAAAGTCATTATTTAAAATGGTGATCAGTACATATTTAAAATTATGTTGCAGAATTCTTATAAAATTTTATTTTTCTAAAACTCTCTCTCTTTCTATTTTCTGATAAAATAATAATGTATTATTCAACTTTAACATTTTGATTAAAAAATCAATTTTCTGAGAAAATAATGTATTATTCAACTTTAAATAAACATTTTGTTAAAAAATAAACTCTTCTTCTACTTTTTACTAATTTCTTGGTAATTTTTGGGTTCTCCTTTTATTGCTCATTGTTGCCTTCCAATATTTTAAAAGAAATCAAGCCAATTTGTTCAGGTTTCAAAGGCTTAACTATGCATGCCATGTCTTTATGTCAAGAATATCCAAGCACAATATTTATCAAAGGTGATCAAATGTCACACATAGGTCATGTAATAACAAGAGAAACATCCCCATTAAGGCATCTGCTGATGAAGGCAAAGTGATGTGTAAGGTACCATGTAGATTTATTAGTCATAATTTAAAATGTGATAAATGGATGAAAGTTCTGGGAAATTTTCAGTAAATTACTGTGAACTAAATATTTTTTTGTATTTACAAATCAATACAGACATACACATAGGACAGTTTTACTAAAAATATGTCAATAAAGGGCTGTTGAAATGTGAAATTGGAATATCCCTGTGCATCCACAGGTTTTCAACACATGGCAAACATGTATGTAAACGGACAGACAAGAGTGTTGCAGGAATGATAGCATCAAGCATCACCATCGACAGTCATACACCCACTACATAACCAGGCACTCAAAATAATGGACAAAAAGAGTCCATCAAAAAGTCCATCCATCCGGTGTTATTAGTTGCATATTAGAATGATACAACCTTCTCAGCTTTGACAGCTTCATTAAGTTGTTTCCTGAAAGTAGCTTTCAATCTAACAGCTCCAGAGCATCTTTACAGATATATTCAAAGACACGACGGTAACACTGGAGAGCAGCATGAATGGTTATTGTAAAATACTCATAACCAAGTGAAATCAAATTGATTCCAAAAGACTTTCGCTTATAGTGTCTATCTGAGTAGCGACAGGAATTTGAGCTCCGACCTACTGGGCCCTAATTTGCACTTCCATTTCGCTATGTGGTTACTCAACTTACTTCTTCTGCTTTAAGATTGCTTGCTGCACATTTGGTTTGGTTTAAAAATGCCAAACAAATATAAAAATAGAATGAAGACAGCAGGAACAGCTGGAGGGGATGAAGACGCTAACAATGACTGGGCCTCGCTAGCTGAAGAGGAGACAGAGGAAGCTAGTGCTCGCTGCCAAGATGAGGGGGCTAACATTTTAGTAGCCATACAGTCACTGAGAGCTGATTTCTCGACTCAACTTCAAGAAGATGTCTCATCTAACCAAGAAATAAAACAAGCAATTTGTGTTTTTTTCTGAGAGGCTAACCTCAGCTGAGACACGCATTAGCAAAGCTGAAGATAACATCTTCTCGCTCACTAGCAAAACAAAGTATGTGAGCTTACTTAGTTACTTAAGTTGTAAGGTACTTGTTCTCAAAGCTAAGGCAAGATAAACAGGGCATTATTTAGATACCATGTTGTTTTGTACATGAGCAGAAATTTCGACCTTGAGCTAATGTCTTGGAATGTTAGAGGCCTTAGGAATTTGTTAAACTGAAACAAGGCTACCAATAAAGCCTTAGCAGGATTAATGAGACTGAAGCAGGCCTGCTATGATCAGGGAGAGAGGGCAGGGAAACTATTAGCTTGGCATATATAAACAAAATAAGAAATCAATCATGGAGAAAATATCTGCAAATTGAGTTATAACCTCAAATCCCCCCAAAATAAATAGGCTTTTTAAAAATAAGTTACGATCTCCATTACATGATATGCTGGCAGAAAGCCTTCAAAAGGGTGATTTACCTCTATCCCTGCATAACGCTCTTGTAACGGGTGCTGTGTGGACCCAGATGCAGTACACCGGTAAACTGGAGTAGTTGGTAATGACGTTTATTAAACCCAACACAAATCAAACACGCAGCAAGGAGAAGCAGTTCAGCACAAAGTTCGTTCTTGATTGGAACCCCAAACAAAGTCTATGGAGGGCAAGCGATGCGAAGAGGCGAAGCTTACTGCACTCGGCGTGGGTGAGGAGAAACCCTGTAGTCCGGCTTGACAGCACGTGTGGAGGTACTGTCGAGGAGATGGCGGAGGTGGTCGAGGACAGGCGGGAGGTTTGAGAAGCCAGGAGGAGAATCCGAGAATGCAGCGGTACCAGTGGGGATTAAACAGCAGAATCGTCCGGAGACCAGGCGGAGAAGTCTTTACCAGTGAGCAGATCAGGAGCAGAATCAGAACACGTGGTCTGGGACAGAAGGCAGGTAGGTTTTCCGGGGATCAGGCGAAGAGAGCAGGTCGGGGACAGGCAGGAGGTCCGACTTTGGAAGATCAGGCAGGATAACGCTGGAAAGTCTGGCATAACGCTGAAGAACAATCTGGCGATGAGTGTGTGTGTGGTGGAGGCTTATATCCTGGGTTGATTACTGATGAGCTGCAGCTGTGAGGTGAGAGAGCAGAGCAGGCAGAGTAGGTGGGTGTGGCCAGCAGGTAGAGTGAGCAGAGGGAGAGTGAGTGGAAAAATACTGGAGGAGGAGAAGGCAGGGATCGGTGACAGAACCCCCCAAGGGACTGACTCACGGCGTCCCACAGACGTAACCACTGTGAGGCGGGCGGGCAGTCTGAGGAGGGTCAGAACCTCGGAGACCCCAGACACCTCCCCGTCGTCGAGAGGCACCACCGGACTCGAGGCAGAACCCACGTCGTCATCCCAGGCGAGCGTGGACACAGGAAACAGGGCGGGAAGCAGAACCGGATCCCCACGTGCCGAGGCGGGTCCGGAGGGTTGGTCGGGATGCCGCCCGATGGAACTCCGCCATACGAGGTCGCCATCCAGGATCTGGCGGGACCCAGGACCGCTCCTCGGACCGTACCCCTCCCAATCAACGAGGTACTGAAGGCCCCTCCCACGGCGGCGAGAGCACAGCAGGCGATGCACCGTATAGGCCGGGGTCCCATCTATGATGCGGGGAGGAGGAGGAGGTCGGGACGGAGGTTGCAGAGGGCTCTCTCTCGGAATGGCTTGAGTCGTGAGGCGTGAAAGGTGGGATGGACCCGCATGGTTCAGGGCAGTGTGGCCGGACCGCCACCGGGTTGATCACCTTGTCGATGGGGGAGCAGTCCGACGAACTTGGGGGCCAATTTCTTGGAGTCCTCCCGCAGAAGGTCCGGAGTCGACAGCCATACCTTCTGCCCCACCTGGTAGCGGGGGCTCGGGAGCAGCTGACGTTAGCAGCTGCAGCGTATCTTCGGCGGACCCCAGCAGTGCGGACCTGGCTTGGGTCCAAGTCCGGCGACAGCGGCGGATGAAGGCTTCAACTGAAGGATAGGCAGTCTCTTTCTCTTGGTCCGGGAACAGGGGGTTGAAACCCATAAGCACACTGAAATGGGGACAGGCCAGTAGCTGAGCTGGTGAGAGTGTTGTGCGTATTCCACCCACAACAGTTGTGAGGACCAGGAGGCAGGGGTGTTTAGAAGCCATACATCGAAGTACCGTCTCCATCTGCTGGTTCTTCCTCTCTGTCTGTCCGTTGGACTGAGGATGGTACCCGGAGGACAGGCTGGTGGAAGCACCCAGGAGACGGCAGAATTCCCTCCAAAATGATGAGGTGAACTGCGGACCCCGGTCCGAGACCACATCAGAAGGAAGGCCATGGAGTCGGAACACATGCTCCAGGAGCAACTCAGCAGTCTCTTTGGCAGACGGGAGTTTGGGCAGTGGCACTAAGTGAGCCATCTTACTGAACCGATCTACCACTGTCAGGATTGTGGTGTTGCCTCCTGACAGTGGCAGACAGTTACAAAGTCAAGGAGATGTGGGACCAGGGGCGATGAGGTACTGGTAGTGGCTGAAGATATCCGGCAGGAGCCCCGTGGAGTCTTGTTTTGGCTGCAGACCCGGGCAGGCGTTGACAAAGCCAGCGATGTCTTCGGTCCATGGTGGCCCACCAAAACCGCCGTTGCACCACCTCCTTGGTCCGGCGATTCCTGGATGACAGGAGAGACGGGAACTGTGGGCCCACTGTAGGACCTCGGATCTTAGTCCTTGAGGAGCGAAGAGCCGGTTCGGAGGGCATGAGCTGGGGCCCGGCTGATCCTCCACCGCTGCCTTAACCCGTTCCTCAATCTCCCAGGTAGAGGCGGCCAGGAGGCGAGAGGCAGGAACTATACTGTCCTGGTTGGAGGAGTCCTCCTCCCCAACCAGAAACTGACGGGACAGAGCGTCAGGTTTGATGTTGCGGGAACCAGGTCGGTACGACAGGGTGAATGTGAATCTTGCAAAAAACAGAGCCCCACCCGGGCTTGACGGGAGATTGAGTCTCTTGGCTGGCGGATGTACTCAAGGTTTTATGATCTGTCCAGGCGAGGAAGGGGTCTTGGTTCCTTCTAACCAGTGCCTCCATTCCTCCAAGCATGCCAATTTAACCGCCAACAGTTCGCGGTTGCCGATATCATAGTTTCTCTCTGCTGGAGAGCAGGCGTCGAGAAGAAGGCACAGGGATGAAGTTTCTGGTCCTCAGCGGAGGCGTTGAGAGACAGCCCCACCCCCAACATCGGAGGCATCCACCTCCACCACGAATTGTCTTTCAGGGTCCGGGATCAGGAGGATGGGAGCCGAACTGAAGCGTCGTTTGAGGAGTTGGAACGCCTCCTCAGCTGCCGGTGACCAACGGAAGGGGATCTTACAGGAGATGAGAGCGTGAGAGGTGCCGCCACCGCACTGTAACCCGGATGAATCGCCTGTAGAAATTAAGCGAAGCCCAGGAGCGTGCAGCTGCTTGCGGGAGTCAGGAACAGGCCATGAGGTAACCGCTGAAACCTTGGCGGGGTCCATCTCCATATGATTATGGCCGATGGCGTAGCCCAGGAAGGATACAGAGGAGGCATGGAACTCGCATTTCTCTGCCTTGACGAAGAGAGAGTTCTTTAGCAGGCGTTGCAGGACAGTCTGGGCGTGGTGTACGTGCTCTTGCTTGAAAGCGGAGAAGATCAATATATCATCCAGATACGAACACGTATTTGTTAAAGCAAGTCTCTGAGCACGCGTCATTGATGAGGGCCTGGAACACGGCTGGGGCATTTGTTAGCCCGAAAGGCATCACCAAGTATTCGTGGTGTCCTGTAGTGTTGAAAGCCGTCTTCCATTCGTCCCCCTCCGGATCCGAACCAGGTGGTAGGCGCTATGAAGATCCAGTTTGGTATAGATGGTGGACCCTTGGAGCAGTTCAAAGGCTGAAGCCAGGAGAGGCAGGGGGTAGCGGTTCTTAATGGTGATGTCATTAAGACCCCGATAATCAATGCAGGGCCTCAGGGAACCATCCTTTTTACCAACGAAGAAGAACCCCGCGCCGGCGGGAGACGAGGAGGGACGAATGATGCGGATGCCAAAAGGCGTCCCCACTGTACATGTCCATCGCCTCCTCTCAGGTGCCGACAGGAGTAAAGGCGCCCCTTAGGCGGAACAGAGCCGGGAAGGAGGTCAATGGCGCAGTCGTGGGGCCGATGCGGAGGCAGTGGCGGCATTAGGCCTCGTCTTGTTGAACACCTCCGGAAGTCATGATATTCAGATGGTACCTTGGAGATCTGGTGTAGAGCAGGAACTGGCAGGTGACAAGGGCTTGACAGTCTGCTGGAGGCAGATCTGGTGACAGGAGGGGCTCCAACCCAAAATGGACCCCGTGGACCAGTCAATGTGGGGATTATGACGGCGCAGCCAGGGGTAACCAAGGATCAGGGGAGGTTAGGAGATCTCAACACAAAAAGCTGATGGTCTCGAGGTGTGTACCCGACAGGAGCATGGAGATGGGCGTGGTCTGGTGCGTGACTCTTCCCAGGAGGTGACCGTCTGTCGCTGGCGGAATGGGACAGGGCAGAGGATCCTTCGATCTCCAGCTGCGGGCGAGAGTTCCTCATCGATGAGATTAACATCGGCTCCAGAGTCTATAAAGGTGGCGAGGGTGTGGGACCCCTCTGCCAACAGAAGCTGGACATGAAACAGCGGTCTTTGATTGGGGACAGAGTTCAGTGATTGGCTCAGCAGGATGCCCCCGTCTACCGCTGAGCCCTCCCTTTGCTGGACACCGTGATACAAAATGGCCGGCCTGGCCACAGTAGAGGCAAAGATTACCTCGGCTTGCCCGTCTCTCTAGTTCCTCGGGGGCAGACCAGTGCGACCACCTGCATTGGCTCCGCTCCCGGGTGGCATCGGAATGAGAACCAGGAGTAGCAGGCGGCCCAGTCCGACGGACGGAGGTCCGAAGATCAGTCCCCTCCAACCGTTGCTCTCTCCTTCTGGCCTGAATTCGTCTGTCCAATCTTGTAGTCAGTTCAATGAGCCCATCCAAAGAACTGGGGAGGTCGAGCAAGAGACCAACTTCGTCTTTAATGTCTGAGGGCCAGCCCATTGAGGAAGGCGTCACACTGAGCTGCCATGTTCCAATCGCTCAGCCGGGCCCGGGTTCTGAAGTCTATGGCGAAGTCGGCTACCGTCCGGTTCCCCTGTCTTTGGCTCAGGAGACCCCCAGTGGCGTCAGGTCCTGCTGGAGCAGGTCCGAAACCTTTCGTAGCTCCTCCTTGAAGGTCTGGAAGGAGGCGCAAGCAGGCGTGCCTCTCTCCCACTCCGCTGTCCCCACAAAGCGTGCACCTGCCGGTGAGGTGGTTTATGGTGAAGGCGACTCTGGCTCCCTCTGTGGCGAAGGTTTGGGGCTGCAGGGCAAACAGGATTGAACAGTTAAGTCAAAAATGGATTACAGCCCTCAGGATCCCCGGCGTATCGTTCCGGAACCCCCACCCGGGGTTCGGATACCGGACTAGGCGTTGGCATCTGTGGTGGAGCAGGTGAGGCGGGGGCCGGTGGCGGCCCAGGCGTGCTGGGTCAGTGAGGAAGCCATCTGCTGCACTTGGGTGGCTAACAGAGTTAGCGCTTGTTCCAGCGCCCGAAGCCCGATTGGCGAGCTTCAGCTGCGTTGAGGTGAGCTGAGCTTCATGCTGCTGTAACATCCCCTCAACGCGAAGCGGGAATGGAGAGCGGCGTTATCTGCTGGGTCCATGTTTGGCCAGATTGTACTGTAACGGTGCTGTGGACCCAGATGCAGTACGGTAAACTGGGTAGTTGGTAATGGCGTTTATTAAACCCAACACAAAGCAAACACGCAGCAAGGAGAAGCAGTTCAGCACAAAGTTCGTTCTTGGTCGGAACCCCAAACAAAAGTCTATGGAGGGCAAGCGATGCGAAGAGGCGAAGCTTACTGCACTCGGCGTGGGTGAGGAGAAACCCGTAGTCCGGCTTGACAGCACGTGTGGAGGTACTGTCGAGAGATGGCGGAGGAGTGGTCGGGACAAGCGGAGGTTTGAAACCAGAGGAGCAGTCCGAGAAGGCAGCGGTACCAGTGGGGATTAAACAGCAGAATCGTCGGAGCCAGGCGGAGAAGTCTTTACCAGCGGAGCAGATCAGGAACGCTGAATCAGAACACGTGGTCTGGGACAGAAGGCAGGTAGGTTTTCCGGGGATCAGGCGAAGAGAGCAGGTGAGGGGACAGGCAGAATTAAACTTTGGAAGATCAGGCAGGATAGCTGGAAAGTCTGGCATAACAGCTGAAGAACAATCTGGCGATGAGTGTGTGTGTGGTGGAGGCTTATATCCTGGGTTGATTACTGATGAGCTGCAGCTGTGAGGTGAGAGAGCAGAGCAGGCAGAGTAGGTGGGTGTGGCCAGCAGGTAGAGTGAGCAGAGGGAGAGTGAGTGGAAAAATACTGGAGGGAGGAGAAGGCAGGGATCGTGACAGCTCTTATAATTGTAATACTAAAACCTGGGAAATCATCAAAAAAATGTGAGTCATATAGACCAATTTAACTTATAAACTCCGATGCAAAGATAATTGCTTAAGTCCTTGCATGCAGGCTCAAAAAGTATCTACCTCTCCTTTCCAACCCTGATCACAATGGGTTTGTCAACTGACATCGAGCTTTTCATTGTGTCCAAAGGGTTCTAAATATTATTCATACAAAAGCTGAAGACCCACATTCAGCAGTACTGTCCCTGGATACAGCAAAAGCATTTGACAGGGTGGAACATCGTTATCTCCATGAAGTACTCACTCGTTTCTGTTTCAGCAGCTATTTCTCTAATTGGATTAGTATATTATGCAATAACACAGTGGCATCGGTGTCAATAAATAATTTGTTATCCAAACCCTTCAACTTTGGCAGGGGCATGCACCAAGGCTGCCCCCTCTCACCACTTCTGTTCATGCAGTGGAACCTCTGGCAATTGCTATTAAGAGCAATCAAAAAGTCACTGGCATTACAGTATAGAGAATAAAATTAGATTATTTGCAGATGATATTGTTTTCCTGTCAAAACTGGATCAGTAAATACATAATCTGTTTGATATCATTCACAAATTTAGTAGTTTCTCTGACTACAAAATTGATGAATCAAAATCTGCTATCCTTGTCCTTTAACATTCAGAGAGATTAAATCCACCTCTTAAAACACCGTTCAAAATAGTCTCAGATAGCTTTACTTTCCTAGATATAAGAATCACTCCTAAAATTGATAACTAAGTAACAGCCAATTATGGTCCAGTAGTCAAATTTGTGTCAGAATCAATTAATAGATGGTCGACACTTCCAATTCCTATAATAGGTTGAATCAATATTCTCAAAATAAATGTTCCTCTGAAATGTCTGTACCTTTTTTAGTCTATTCCTCTTGGTCCCCCTGCTCATTTTTTTGAAAAATAAATTTTGTAATTTCATTTGGAACAACAGACAAGCTAGACTTCGCCTATCTCTGTTAAATCACCTCTTTAAAAGAAGAGGGCTGAAACTTCCAAACCTTCAGTGGTATTATTGGTCAGCCCAACTTTCTACTGCTTCGTGCTGGTTCTCAAAAGAGACGCCAATGTCCTGGATAAGCATTGAAAGATATTATACATCTCCTCTACCTCTTACTTCATATTTGTATCCAGCAAAACTCAAAGAACTAATGAAACTTACACAGAACCCCTTTGTCAAAAATACAATACAAGTATGGTATGAGGTTCATAAACACAGAGGTGAGACACCACCACTATCCCAATTTACTCTCACAGTGACTTCATACCTGGTAAGAGTGATACAGGCTTCAAAATCTAGGCTGATAAAGGCCTATGCAAAGTAGCTGATATATTCAATAATGACATCCTCATGTATTTTGAAGATTTGAGACAAAATTATGAAATCCAGCCAAAAGATTTTTTTTAAATATCTGCAGATTAGAAGATTCATATCTACAAAACAAAAGTCCTTATCCTTACCTACTCTCACATCTGTGGAAGAAATAGTAGTTAAACACCACTCTAATAGGGGCCTGATTTCACGCTTCTACAGAACTATCATGGATAGCTCACAGACCTCCTCAGAAATTGAAAGACTTGCATGGTATGAGGACTTAAACAGTGAAATTTCAGTTGAGGACTGGCAGACAATCTGTTTAAAAAGCCCAAACATAACCTATAAAAACCCATTTCAAATTACTCCAGCATAAATGGATAATGAGGACATATGTAACTTGAACCCTGCTAAATAAATTCAACTCTGATACCCAGGACATATGTGGTAAATGCGAATAAAGGGCACACTGTTTCACTGCATTTGGGATTGCCCAAATATTAAGGCTTTTTGGAAAGACATATTGGATATCCTGTCACATGTCACAGGTGTGGGGTTAATTGTATGCCTCAAACTATATATTTTTGGTATTCTTCCTGTAAACTGTAAACTAAGCAAGGCACATTAAAAAAAAAGATCTACTGTTTACTACAAGTAATACACACCATAGCCAAATCCTGGAAATCTCCTACCAGACCAAGCTCACAAGCTTGGCTAGCAGTCTGTCACACTCTATTGCTCTTGAAAAACTCACATTTATAATTGAGGGTAAATACTCCACCTTTGTTAACTTATGGGGGCAGTTTATGAAAATTCTGGGTGGGCTGCAGGAATCTACTTATCTTAATGCAGTGATGACATCATAATTGTAAATATTTTTATTTGCTGTTTCTCTCTTTTTTTCTTTCCGTTTTTTTCTTCTTCTGGACCATCAATAATTATATAGGTAGCATTTATATTCCGTGATTATTTTAGACAAAAAACCCCCCAAAAAAAACAAAAAAACAGTGCTCAATGTGATGTCCTGTCTTAGTAGTTTTATTAAGATGATACCTTGCCATGAATGTTCTGAGTTGTACCTTACTTGTTTTCTGTCTTTGTATCTGCAGTAATATGTGAAGTATAAAATTCTAATAAAAACACTTGTTTAAAAGATGGATTCCAAAAAAATCAATTACCATCATTCACAACAAAGGTCAAGTGCTGGCTAAAAGCAAACCAGAGTTGTAAACACTCTCAGATAACTGTGCTGAAAAAATACAAGGAGTGTTAGTGAACTGTTTTATGTATATTTTCGCATTTGTATGGTGTTACATGTGTATTGTGGTATGTTGTGATGTATGTACTGTGGTATATGTACTGTATTATGTGCATTGTGGTATATGCACTGCAGTATGTATATTATGGTATGTGTATTGCAGTATGTGTACTGTGGTATATGTTCTAATGCATGTATTGTGGTATATGTACTGTGAGCATTGTATGTGTGTTATTGTGCCTTCCATGTTCAGTGCATTTTGGTGTAATGATGTTTGAAACTCAAAATTTTAATCACACTTAATACTTCTACATGTAAAAGCCCAACTAGTGACAAGAGTTGAAAATTAGCAATACACTCTGTGCAACACATCAGTCTCAAACCTTGTAAAGGAGTCACGTTAAATTGCATCATTCCATCCAACCATTCATAATATGCATGTCAGTGCTATATTTTATATCTGCCATATATAGACTGATATATGGCAGAGTGATAGACTGTATCACTCCTGTGTTATATATATATATATATATATATATATATATATATATATATATATATATATATATATATATATATATATATATACTTATTTTTCATCAAATTTAACAATAGGCCTCAATGATTACAATTATTTTGATGATTTAAACAGAAAGTGCAGTCACTTATTTAGTTAGTTATTTAGTCATTTAGTTGTTACAGTTTAAATTTAGGTGAATCTTAACAGTGGAAATGATTTAGCTTCAGTCCTGTCTGCACTGTAACACTGGAGACTGAAGAAAATAACTAAACATAATGATTAAGAGGCAGCATCATTAGTTATAAAAACAGTTTTTTTCTCCACTTTGACTTCTAATCAAAAGTGTGCAAATGTATCCTAATAAACATCAGATATACCACAATAACTAGAAAAAAGCAAGTTGTATTAATTCCCACAATATAGGTACAATACAGGTTTTGTAGTTTGATTGATTCACGCCCCCTGAAATGAGGTGTGCATATTTAATGCAAAGCTCTCCAACCAGGTTGAGAGGGTTAATTACTAAAAACATCTTGACACACGGCACAATTAAGGGCACATACTGGAGCTTGTTTGCGTGTCTTTGGGCAAAATATAATTGTATTGTCATGTGTACTCTGCTGTGTGCATGTGTATTTGAAAGAACGGGGATTCAATACACACATTTCTTTTCCACGGGCGTGTTCATGTGGCTATGCTCAGCTAACAAATCATGTTAACTTTACCTAACTGCATAACATTTTCCAAACTATATTTTCCCACCTTCCACTAAGGTATTCATCACAATTCAGTTCACTGCATATGTTTCAAAGTATACAATACAACACACAGAGAACGTAACTTTGAGCTCTGGTATCACATTGAGCATCATGTCTGCCTTTCTGTCTGTTGAGGTGCTGTTCTGCAGCTGCATGTAAATGTTGTTTAAAATGTTCAACATAAAAATGCATAAATTCTTAATTTATTCATAAATGCATGGAATTAATAGAGCTAATGTAAGTTTGTTGTTATTAAGTTAATGTCAAATGATAAAAAGCACATGAATGCGTGAATACATGTGAATATTACAGAATTACTTAATTGTTTACCAATATTTTTGTAGCAGAACTATTGTTCTTTGTGGAGGTTGTTTTGTTAGGTTGGACTTTGTTTGTTAACATGTAAGTCCGAAGTGGATTGTCAGAGCGTTTTTGAAAGGACTTTATGCACCTTTGGTGCAAGAGAACAATCTGTGTCTGTGTTGTTGTGAAAGGAGCTACACTGCACATGCAGATTTATTAAAAGGCTTGTGCTGTATTAACAGAGCCGACATAAAGATCACTATGAGGGTTCCGGTATGGACAAATTGATTTTCACATAATACGGACATGAAGGGAAACAACTGGCTGCCTGGAGAGCAGAAAAACAAAGACATTTAAAAGGGGAAACAGGTCTGAAAGATGGTCATATATTTGTGATTTGTTAGAAATAGGATAGAACCTGCACCAGAAGATTTCCTTTATACAATGTGCATTTCAAAAACACAGATTTATGCTAAAGATCCCTAAGTAACAACTGTCTAGCCTTCTAAAAAGGTCAGAGGTCAGCTACAGAGCATCACCCCTGAAGTCAGCTGCAATCCAGAAAAGGGTAGTCTCTCTAACCTCTGCTATTCTAAGAACCTCTAATAGTTTCATGCTCGGTATTGAGTGAAGCTCTCAGGGACCACGTTGTTCTGTGCATCAGTGACAGTGAGGAGCTTTGAATCAGTATCATAGCGAGACACAGCCCCTAGAGGAAGAGGCTGCAGGGTCCTGGCACCACTGATTACAGGCTAATCAGGGGGCAAGGGGAATGGCCATTGATAATGTGAAGTATCTCTTGCCTCCGGTGATGCTTGTCTATTAGAGCAAGAATAGCATCTCATAAAGCTGATTCATCCCAAAAGTGATGATAATGGATGGAAGACTCAACAGTGAGAAAACCAACTGTACATGCGCCAAAACCGAAAATTGGGATCCACTAGATGCTTTAGAATATGTATATGAGGGTTATGTGAAAGCAGGGACATGCATGGGCCGCAGCTGGGTAAGACTAAATTCTTTCAACCCTGTGCCAATTTTTGTATTTAAAAAAAAAAAAAAAAAAAAAAACATGGGAAAAAAGGCAATGAGCAACTTGGGAAGAAATGTCCCACAAACTGCAAGAAATGTCTAGACTAAGAAAATTGTTTAGAAAAATCTAGGAAAAAATGTCTAGAAAAAAAGCAAGGAAAAAGAAAAATTATATTTATAATTACAATAGCTACAAAATAATTAAAATTTTGAAGGCATTTTTTCTGCTTTTTTTATAACTTTTTTTTCTTTTTTGCTCATTTCCGAGTAATGTACTTGTAGTTTTTACTAATTTCTTCATTATTTCTTATTATTTCTTTCATTTTTTTGTTGTTCATTGCTTCCTCCCAGTGTTTTTGAAAGAAATCAAGCCAATTTGTTCTGGTTTTAAAGGGTTAATCTCTACAACCGAATTGTGGCTCACCCACTAGTAGGTAGACTGTTAAACGTTATGCAGACAGGCACTGCTGAAATTCACAAATGTATATTTACATTCTCTTTAAAGTCCCAGTGTGTCCAGTGATACCAACATGTCAGGCTGAAGTATGTGGGAAAAATGTAAAAAAAAATTATCAACAAAGCTGAAAGAATATTTCAGCTGGTTGAACCAGTGAAGCTATAAAAACAGGTTCAAAACAGGGTTTTCACTCAGTATAAGAATCATGTCTTCAAAAAGGAATTAAAACAATGTGACAGAAATTGGGGAAAACAACATTATTCCGCTTTATAGGCTGGATTGCACAAACAAGAAGTGACTTTTAAACCTGATTAAATCCTGGTTTAAGTTCAAATTCTGTTGTACTGGACTTTAAAAATAGCTTTAAATTATGAAAGCTTACATTTGAACCTCTCTTTAAATCTCAGTTTAGTCTTTACTCTAAAGTTTTGGTGCAACAGAATTAAATTTAATCTCTTAGTTAAACTGTGATCCAGAGTTAACATTAAAGCTACAGCTCAGAAGGTTTAACTTTTATAATGCTGCTCAGAAGGTTTAACTTTTATAATGGCTGCTTTTTTTTTAGATAATTTGAGCAAAATAATCAAGTTCCTTAAAGGTTGAGAGACAGAATCAACCCACTGACTTTTATGATAATGATAAAGAAGTGCAGCTGTACCACTGGTACTCCAACTCCAAATGCTGTCAGTTTTTTTTTGTTTTTTTTTAATTTGTTTTAATCTTCTATGATTTCACAATATTGTTCCATTAATTTCGCCAAGGAGTTTTTCCTCAAAGAAGGAAATATTTGAGCCTCTCTAGCAACAATATAACATTTATTGTAATGGAAAGGCAGTCATTTAAACAGTAAATGACCCCCCCCCACCTATCTTTCACACTTAGTGGGTGCTGACAGATGCTTAACTATGTGTGTATTTATTCAAGTATTTATTTATGTATTTATTTTTCTAAATTCCATGTGACCAGAGAGATTAATTTTTATTGGGGCAACAGAGCTCCGCTTAATTTTTAATCTGGATTTACTCATTTTGAACCTATTTTTAAGAAACTTTGATTAGTGCTTATCTTAGATTAAATTAATCCTTGTTGGTGCATCCCAGCCTTAGTGTTGACAGAGGTAAGTTCTGCTCCTGGTTATGAGTAATGTTAAGTTTTGTGTGCACAAATCAAAAGCTTGTAAGTATTGTGAGAAATGTAGAATGTGAGAAATATCACATTTTTTTTAATTGACTTCCACCGTCTCGCTCTGGCCCTTCAGCTCATTAGGGAGACTCCCCCGATGAACAGTTTCACCTCTGACCTCCTGGAGAAAGGCTGTATCAACAGCCCGACTCTTCCTGCTGCAGACCCGCTCCATTATTGTAACAAGCCTTCATTAATAACTGGGTTACACTATATACTCACACATGACTTAATGGCTTTTGCTGCGCGCTAAACAGCTGTTATTAATGGCTGGACTATTATTGTCTCACTGACCACAGAGGCTTTTCACAAGCTGACAACCCAAAAAATGTTCTTATTAATAGCTTAGAACTCAAGTTTTCACAACACGATGATCATGGCCAAAAGAGTTCACAATGACAATATCATTACAATATCGACAGAAATATTTGAAATAATTATAATAATAATGCTATTAATCGAATTCTTCTTGAACGTTTTTTTTTGTCTTTTTCATGCAAAGCAATTACACACCAAATTCAAAAGTAGGAAGATGAAGAGAGTCTGTAACTATAACTGTACAAAAATGTACAAAAAGAGCAATTACACTTTATGAATAGTGAAAAGGCACGCAGATGGTGTTGGGGAGGGAGAAAAAGTGAGAATAGAAAAATACCAAATTGATTTAAGAGGTAGTATCATGTGTATTATTAATGATATTTCATTTTTAAATATCACAGTTATTGTATCATGACACCCCTAAAAATCATTACAAGTTACAGCTTATAAATCCTTTACTGTGAGTGTCTAAGTGACAAAGTTGCACTGAGTTTTCCACCCCCTGGTCCTTTCGATCATGTGATTTTACTGTTACTGTTTACAAATTAAATACAACAATTAAATAAAGAACAAAAGAGTTTTTCTCATCTTTCTGTCTCACTGATAGTGTTTTTACATTTATACTTGACTTGTAACAGGAAAAAATGTCCTTGTAAAAGCAATCAGGAGGTGACTTTAAAAAGCAGATCTTTGTTTATTTATTGATTGATCCTGCTAGTAACTCACTTTTGCCACATCTCAGCCCGATTATAGACAACATACTAATCGTATACAGTGCTCATTTTTTGTGTTCTATTTTGCAGTTTGTATTAAAGGAATTGTTAAACTTCCTTGCGTCAGCTGTGTCTACACAAACACATCCAATTATAAGATGCCTGACAGCGCAGAAGTTTGTCTTCAGACAACTTCTCCCCTTCACAAGTTTATTTGCTGTCATCAGTCCAATACAAAGAGGAGTTTGTATGAAATTTGGATCATAATTTTTGATGCACAGACTACGCAGTGTGAGAACTGATTTGATAGCGATCTCTGGGACTTCATTTGATGTGCAAGGGAGTAGAAAAGATTGAGTAATTGTTCAAATTGCTACAACTATCCAGGGAGACACCTTTCTAACATCACCCATGTTTTGTAGCCTTTCTGTGTTTTGTCAGGGGATATGAATAATGCAGGGCGGCT
Source organism: Plectropomus leopardus (assembly GCF_026936395.1). Taxonomy (NCBI): domain Eukaryota; kingdom Metazoa; phylum Chordata; class Actinopteri; order Perciformes; family Serranidae; genus Plectropomus; species Plectropomus leopardus. The sequence goes on along the minus strand of NC_142181.1, from coordinate 38,497,971 downwards.
GCAAAAAACACTATCAGCCATTCCACTATTGTGACAGGAGCACCAGGAGATAGGCTGCATTCATTTGGAGCACTTCGACTTTTTTTTTCCGAAGCCTGGAAAATGACATTTTTATCAGCCTCTTTGCCTACTTGAGTTGTTTTGTTTTTTTCTTTTCTTGAAAATTGAAAACTTGAGGCAGGGACAACCAAACTAAAGAGCAATCACATGAGAAGTTGTAATTGTTATTAGACAGCAAATTATTTTTTATAAAATGTGTTCTGACTGATAACTTTAAAAGGCTTGGAGGGTAGGTATAATATCTACGCTGAGCATATATTATCCGACCGGAATGTAAGAAAATAGCACATCTCTATTAGCGTTTGTGTGCTGGTCAAATTACGGAGTATGTTTTGTGAGGAATATCAGTGAGCACATGGAGAACACACTGACAAAAGAAATGGGGGAAACGGGATAGCTTCCCGGGCGAAGAGACACAAATCCACAGCAAAAGGGGCTGAAAGGTCGAGGGCTGAAAGGCTCCCCTGAACACTCCAGAATTAAAAAAAAAAAAAAGAAAAGAAAACGGGGAATAAATATTTTTGGGGTAAATTCTTACCTTTTGCACCCGTGTTCGTCACCGTCGCCACAAAAACAAGCAGGAGAGGAAAATAATCTCTGATCGCGTTCATCACGTTTTTCTCCGTTTTGCGCTGCTCGAGCTTTTGAACGTCCTTGGGATCAACACTTTTCCTGTGGCTAACTGAAAGACTGGGAGCTCCGCCGAACACGAAGCGCTCCTCTCGGTGACTTCAACCCGGCTTTGCTGTCTGGATTTACTCCTTGACAAAGACGATGGCTTTTTAATTTCAATCCACCACCGCACCTACACACTCCTGACTGTAGTGACTCCAGTAACTATGGACTGTAGACTGCTGCTGCCGGTGCTAGCCCGCCCTGCTCTCTGTGTGCTGTGTGCTCTGTGTGCTGGGAGCCTCCTCTTCAGGGCAGCGCCGACGCCGCCGTCATTCAGCACCACGGAAAGCTCCTAGCGTTGGCCAAGGGAACACACAGAAGCAAATACAGCTCAAAGTTTGGGACATGCCCATCTAAAAACATCACAATTGGTCTATTTTAAGCAGTGGTCAAATGTAACTAAGAATATCTACTCAAGTACGGTACTTAAAGTGTAAATGAGGTACTTTGAGTGTTGTCTTTTCATGCTACTTTATACTTTTACTCCACTACATTCGCGGTAAAATCTGAAAAGATGATCTTACTTTAAACAATCCTGGAAACCAATTGCCTTGAAAAAGAACAGTCAGTGTATCTTTTAATTTTATTTATGTTTATATTATATGTAACTGGTATGCTTACTCAAAATTGAGGTGTATTTACTTAATTTTGTGAAGATGTTGCAAGTTAAAAATTTTAGTTGAAATTACCTTGTTACCTTGTACCTAAGAGGTTGCAAGGTCAGTAAACCAAGTTAGTCTGAATGAACTTGATCATCACAAAGAGGATTTTGCCAAAGATGAAGTTAAGAGATCTTACAGTTCTGTTTTGTTGACATGTTTAAGAAAATATAAATATGATACACTAGTTTCCAGAATACAGCTCAGTATATTTGGTTTACTGAAGAAAAAAACGTATAAATATGTATTTTTTTAAGTTGCCTTAACTTAACACAATTAAGGACACTACATTTTAATAAACTTAACAAATACATATAAAATTAACAAACATTTAGACTAGTAGTTATATTTTATTACATTTTTCAACGCCATCAGTTTCCTAGATTTTTACAGATAGATTTGACAGTGTTTCAAAGGGAAAATTGTACTTCTTAGATCACTACATTTATCTAAATACTTTACTTACTTTACAAATCAAGATTTCTGCATAAGAACATTAAGAGTTTATAATATTGTTATCAATTAAATTACCAAAGTATATCAACAACAATTAGTTGATTAATCAATCAGTCAATTGATTAGAGAATTGATTAACTGCCAATTATTTTGATTAACGTTCCAGTCCTTTCTTTTCTTTTTGTTTTTTTTTTTTTTTTTTAATGATTTTGAGTTTTGGGGGGTGGCATTTTCAACTTTGCTTATGATCTTGGGGTGGGTTTTTTGTTGCTTTTTTAAAATTTTGACTTCTTTGAATAAATTTCTTCTTTTTTGAATATTTTTGATTTTTGGGGGATGTTCTTATTATATTTTTTTTCACATAATTTTGAGTTTTTTACATTTATTAATCATTAATCAAACATTAAGCACAATTTGATTTTTCCTCTTAATATTTATGCAATCTTTGAATGCCAGGCATTTCAATTGTGGTGGTAACAGTATTTTAAAGTTTTAAGTCAAGGGTGTCCAAACTTTTTTTAAATGGGGGCCAGATGAGATAATGCTACAAAGGAAAAAAAAAAAAAAAACCTTCACACTTCTTCTCCGTAGGGCTCTGGGAATACAAGATATCACAATACAATGGTTACAATTCAATATATTGCAATATATTGCAATACTGTAAGTAATGTGATATATTGGAATGGTAGAGTAAGTCTTTAGGTTTAAACACAACTCAAAATGAACCACTGCGACAATTTTTTTGAATAAACACTATTAAATATATAAATAAAAAATATCTAAAAAATATATACAATCAATAGCCAGTTGAGAGTAAATCGGGATACACATGCACACTTTGCCATGTCTATATTTTCTACCTAACAGGAAATGTCTATTACTGTTTGTTTGCTTGTTTACTGTCTATTGATAAAAACTAGTTGGTTCCACCTGTGTAGTTCTGATTTGGGGCGTGTCTAAAAACTTTATGTCAGTTCTGCCATCGTGAGTTGAAAGGTTAAAAAATAAGGTGTGATGGGCCACATATAGTATATTTTGAACAACAAGCTGCGGGCCTTTTAAAAATTGGTCGTTGGGCCAAGATTGGCACCCAGGCCAGAAATTCTACATGCTTGACGTAAGTAAAAGTATAGTGATACCACACTGTAAAAATACAAGTAAAAGCCCTGTATTCAAGTAAAAGTTCAGAAAATATCACCCAGATACATTTAAAGTGTCTAAAGTAATAGTACTCATCCATAAAGCTTCCTTTCAGTTTTATATTATACAATGTATTGGGTCCAACAAGGACAAACCCTGCAGTCTAATATAACAATCCAACATTAAATTTTACCTTCATGTAATATTAATACAAATGTAATGTTCAGTTTTGTCGACAGTTTAAAATAGTTAATTCAAGCATCTGATTATTTTGGCTGCAGTTTGTGGTGCTGTTGAACTGTACAACATTATACAGAAAAGTGTTTCTGTTATTTACACCACCCTCAGTAAACATTTAGATAAATGGGACATACTTCCTACATTATTTTAAAGTTGTTTTGAATACTTACAGCTGTCTAAAATATAGGGAATACTCTTAGTAGTTAGAATATGTACACACATCACAACAGCACTGATGCCACAGCGGGGGCACTCAACTGATTTCATAAAGATCACACAACATGGTAAGTAAGCTACCACTCAGCCTGTATGTTTAGAAAATAACCATGATGATGTCACTGTGGCATCATCAGTGCGACCTCAACTTGGACTTGAGACTTTAAACAGGAAGTTTTAAAAGAAAACCTGTGTTAGAAATTGGAGGTCAGCAGTTTGAAAGCTTTAACCAGTCATTAAGGGTCTCACCAAAGACATTGAGTTGCATTATGGGAATTGTAGGATCCAACATTTCTGATGCTTGACTCAGAAAGGGATTCTGAGTCTCTATATTTTAATTCTATGTCTAATGTTTAATTATGTATAATTATCTGCCTTTCATGAATCCCCAAACTTAATTAAAGTGCAATAATAAATCCAAAGAGATGCACTTCAGCATTACCACTGGGCTGTCACAAAAGTCATGAATCTTAAAATACTTTTCATTATTATTATTATTATTATATTTACACATTTTTAGGTAGTTGGTTTGTACTTTTTTATTGATGTCTTGCTAACTTTTTTGGTCTTTTTTTTCAAGTTGATCATTGCCTTCTTCCGATGTTTCTGAAAGAAATCAAGCCAGTTTGCTCAGATTTCAAAGGGTTAACTCTAAGACTAAGATTGTTGCAAGAACTGTTCTGTTAAGATTACTTCAGAAAAAGAAAACAAATGATTTTAGTACACAATGTAATAAAACATCTGAACTTTGAAGAACATATTATTTGATAGCTGGAAGCACAAAGATGCAATGCTATTGGCATCTCTATGTTTTGAGACTCAGTTTCAGGCTAGAACAAGTAGGGTATCAGAAGAGTGAAGAGCTCCTATTCTAGAGCTGGTAATCTTGACCAGTGAGAGAACCGAGGCTCTTTAAAACAATGTGTGTGTTTCTCATTTCTGTGAAAAGTCTTTATTTGTTCAGGTCAGACATAATAGTTAGAAAATGTATATTGCTGAAAAATCTCAAACCACAAAATGCTGTGGTAAGATAAGTAAACAAGCATCCCCATCCAAAATAATCAATAGCAAGTTTAATCAATATCATAATTTAATTATATGGAAATGAGTCTTCGACCATGTTTTCAACAATCAATTTTGAACATTTAAAAGGTGTTTTGAGAAAAATCTCGGAATTTCCTTTACGCAGACTTTAACAAATTGCCATTATTACTAGTATTGGTTCTAGTATTATGGTGCACTGTAGTTCTGCAAGTGGTTTTTCCAAGTGTTGTGGGCAGACACTGCTTGAATGCTGTGGGAATAATCAATGTCAAACTCTGTACTATCTCTACTTCATTACTTTCAAATGTGTTTAGAAAAATGTTAGTATGTCACAGCAATGTCATAAAAAGTTGTTTCAAAAGACGTAGTATAATATGTCATGAAAAAGTCAGCGTGTGTGCAATTCTCTTGTTTGGTTCTCCATCATTTCATAGATCGTAACTCCCTCACCTAAAAATTAGCTTTCACAAACAACAAGCAACAACTACTTAACCTAGTGTGTCTAAACAGAGATTCCCTGAGTGCGTGCAAAATCGTAAAGGGTACCCCAATTTACCTAAGGTCCACAAACTCTCATCACATACCTTTCACCAAATGCAAAAACAGTTCTTGTCACAAAAACAGTCAGCCAACTCAGGCAGAGAACAAAAAGATAAAAAGAGAGACCTGCACTCCACTGGACCTCTTTAATGACAGTGCCGATAGATGATTGGCCAGTTCGAGTGGAGGGAACCAATGAGCATCCTGACCATCTGCATAGGTGAAGATCAGTCAGGATGTACAGGTAGAAAACACTCAGGTCATTAGCACCTGGAAAAAACACAAGAGAGGAGGGAGAAAACGGGAGAAAAACACACACAGCACTATGCCCCTGCCTGGCACGTAACAGTTATGATATTGTAACCCTAGTTCTATCAGCACATGCGGAGCCCTCTGCTGGACTCGCTTCTCTAATCACTAGCACGCATTCACACACTTAAAAGCACAAACATAGCAGGCCGATCAGAACATGGCTACCCTTACACATGCAGACCTTGCAGTACATTGGGAGATTAATTTCTTCCACCAGACATCCTACACCCTCTTTTCAGCAAGGGGGCAAGCTTATAGAACTAGGGTTACAGTAGCCGCATTTACACTGTCTGTTCAAGGCGGGAATATCGCGCCATTATGCTGCCTTTACGTTCTGTTTAATGTCCGAAAGGGCAGACAGAACGTCTGAGTTTTTGCCTCTGAGCTGGAATGAAGGTAGTAACAGCACTGAAACAAAGTTGCAAAGCCGGAAAGACGTGACCATGGGTGGCACGGATGTGACATTTTGACAATGTGTTATGTGCGACCCACCGCCGGAGATCTAAAAACCAGCCTCTAGCAATAAGCAGCTAATTCATACAAGAAGAATGGTGGCCATATATGTCCCCAAACTGGAAAAATAATGAGATTCAGGAGCTCCTTACTGTGTGAGCAGAGGGTGAGAATAGCTACCATACAAAATAGACAGTAAATGATTGTGGTTGAGATGTTATACCTTTGTTGTTGTGTAGAGAGTGGTGCTGACACTCATATTAAATGTCACACTAGAGGCGAACGCTTGTGCGTTCATCATGCCTGTCACACCTCTTTTGATTATGTGACATCATGATGCAGTGTATTAAAACACATTATAGCAGAATGATGCCACCAACGGTTGGTTCTCTGTAAAAATGCAAAGGAGGTATAAAAAGGGACTGTACTGTATCCCTGTATCGTCATCTCTGTGTGAAAGCAACTGATGACTCAAATCAAGGATACTAATGTGCATGTAAACATCCTCAGTAATTCTCAAAGAAAACAATGGCAGCCAAAACCTAAAGCTAAATAATACAAAATAAAAGAATTTAAATTATTTTCTAAACCATGAGATTTTAAGAATAACAACAAATTAATTAGTCCTACAGCATTTTCTTTTGTAACATTATAGGTGGGAACATACTGTTAAAAAATTCAAACCATTGAGCATGCAGGAGTTACAGTTAGCAGTTAACCTAGATTGCATGTGTTTGGACTGTTAGAGGAAATCAGAGCACCCGGAGAAAAGCCTCTCTGTCTCTCTTTGCTGGCTTTAATCAATTAGAAGGTATTCCTGCATGTGATGTGCAAAGGCTTTCACGTGAACTAAATGTTATAAGCAATGAGTAATCTCAACATAAAAACAATTAAAACGTGTCCATAAATACCCCATAAGGACTGCCATTTTTAAGAGGTCAGTGTGCAAATTATGGACACACTGTATTTTATTTGTTTATTTTTGTTTATTTGTATTTTGAGAAATTTGAGAGACTTGCTATCAAAGGAAATAAGACAGAAAGTAGCCAAATAAAAAAACTAAGAGCTAAAACCTGTCTTTTACATCAACATGTTTGCTCTGCATGCTAAATCTACATGAGAAGAGAAGAAACACTTGAAGCATAAAGCATAAATGACATAGACTTGTACCTTTTTGGAAATGGTGCAGAATTGTTGAATGTATGGCTTTGCTGTGTCAAAAATCTTTTCCATTGAATGATGATTGGAGTTTGTTTTTTCATCTGTGAGCCTACTGGAAATCTACACACTTCCTGCCACTGATGTGTCTGCCTCCTGCTTTGACTCACAGAGCACGGGTTTGAGTTGCATTAGCCGCCTTCAATCAGCACACTCTTTCACATCTACTGGTTTTGAGTCATCTCACTGCTGCACCTGTGGCTACTTAAAACACAATCTAGACCTCTGGGTGGCTGATCTCAGCTTGGAGTTGTGAAGCTTTTGCAGCCAAGGTGCTCCACATCCCTCCACACTGTGTCCAGCCTTGCAGCTGCTGCTCCCCTCACTGAGAGATGACTCACTACATCAATGCAGGAGAAAGTCTCTAACACAGAAACAGTGATGGATCTTCTCAACCCATTTGCTATGATTTACGCACCTTTGCCTCACGGTTGATAAGCTATTCATAGATTCAACCCCCTGTATGGAAAAGGCAAGTCATGTACAGGCAACACTCATCACATTAAAGGCCCAGTTCGTAATCTTTTTCACCACTTACATTCACACACATACAGTAACTGAGGAAAGGAACTTTTAATGTATGTCATACATTTTACCAGAAATGATAAGTTCACAAAGTCAAAGTCAATAAATATTATAGAAATCTGAAAATAAAAGTGACTTCAAACAATAAAAAAATACACAAAATAAATATAAAAAATAAACAGATAAAAAAAATAAATACTAATAATAATGAAAATAGAAACTAAATCAGTTTAAACTGTGTGGTGGGGGAAAAAACAACTAGTAAATTTTATATAAGAAAAATATAATTGAATAGAACTACAGTATGATAAAAATACTAAAATACACTGTATCAAAACATCTGTATAAAAAGAAATTGGGGTTTGCCAAGTTTTTAGCAAAGCAATTTTATCGCAAAAAATGTCAGCTGTGCGGTTACAATGCCTATTAATGTGTTGACCCTAACAGCTCATTTAATGTGGCCTTTATGTGAAACTCTACTCGAAGAAAACAAATATTTGTCCATTATTTAGCATCATAATAATTTTTCTATTTATACTATTATTCATTTAATCTTTGTATATTTATTTACTTTAGGATTTTCTTCTTTTTTTATCTTTTAAATTTTTCTCTCCTCTGTTTTATCTGTTCATAGGCATACCTTTGGGACCTTATTCCTGAAGCTTATACATATTATATTTTCAATTACTAATTATCTTTTGCAGTTCTGTCAGAACTATTTTAGTTGAATCTAATAAGGCCCCATTTTGCATGTTGAGTTATAGCTTGTATAGGTGGGGGCTGTCACGGTTTGGAAACAGTAGTTTTTGACCCAAGTGTAGAATGAGACAGCAGGATAATCTGGTGATTTACTGTCAAAAAACCCAAACAAACTAAAAAAAAAACTTACAGCCGCAGTCCAAGAACAGGTAAGCAACAAAAGGCAACTCCGACAGAAAACCAGCAACACCAAAACACCAGGAGCTGCAGTCAAAAAACAGGAAAGACCTCTTAGCACTCAGAATGAACTTACACAGAGTAGAAGAACTGAGATAGGTTCTATAGGTGACTGATTGGAAAGTGCAAACAGGTGAGCAAGAAGATGATGTGACTGCAGAGGATAGCTGAAACTAATCAGGGTAAGGCAAACTATCAAGACTTGAGGGAAAACACACAGCATGACTAACTAAATAAATACAGCAAATCAACACTGAAAACACAAAATAAAAAAACAAATCCTCATGAAAAAATGAAATGAAACCTTAAACCTTTGAGACCTGGATCAGCGTCTTTTTGTTGTTGTTGTTGTTTTTGTTGCTGCATTCAGGTTATTTTCACAAGCTAACATAGTAAATGGACTGTACTTGTATAGCGCTTTCCTAGTCTTATTGGCCACTCAAAGCGCTTTCATATTACATTGTCACATTCACCCATTCACACACACAGCCTCCAAAGTTGCCTCCTTCCCATAGCAACAGAAATTATACATTTTGACCACCTCCCCCCTCTCCATATCCCCCACACACATGCACACACACAAACAAAAACACATACAAAACTGCCCAGAGACAAAAACAAAACTATTGGTTGTTGCAAAGCTGTGTGATCTGTTTGATCTGCAAAACTAGAAATAAACTCTAGTTTGCCTGGCTGGTCATTTTTTCAGCAGTCATCTAGAAAATTAAAATACGGTACAGTACAGAGTTGGCTGTTGCAGCCATTCTGAGGCCTGCTGCGGATGAAGAGGGCCTCAGCAGTAAAGAAGAGAAGGTGGAAGAGGAGGAGGACTAGGAGGAGGATAGCTCAACTTCTGAAGAACCTTAAGAAGAGGCCTTTCCAGAGGAGATTCCCAGCAGCAGTGTGGATGAGACCTCAGATGAGGACATGGAGGAGGAGAAAGAAGAGGATGTCACTGCCACCTGGAGCTCGAGAAACAGAGCAGTAAACTGGGCTCCAACTCATCAGGAGAGTGTATGTATGTGTTTAGTATGTACACCCTCCAATTCCGACCCCTGGGCTAACACATTTTGCTGTGGCAAGAATTAGCAACCCTCAAACAGCATTTGGCATTATCCTCACAAATGAGATGATACAGCTAATTCTGAGATACACAAACCTCCAGAGGCAGCGTACCAAGGCTGCATGGAGAGACTTACGTAGATGAGATGGAGGTCTGGGCATATATTGGCTTGCTGATTTTGTCTGGTGTTTCAAAGCCCACCATGAGTCCACCCTGAGCTTGTGGGACAAGGAGACAGGGTGCTCCATTTTTTGGGCCACAATGTCCTGGAAAAGATTCAAACTAATAAGTTCCATCCTAAGATTTGACGATCTGCTGACAAGACCAGCACGAATCCAGCGCAACAAACTGTCAGCAATCAGCCAGTTTAGGGATCTCTGGAACTTCTCCTGTACAAACCAGGGAGAGACATCTGTGTGGACGAGCAGCTGATTCCTTTCAGGGGCCGCTGCTTGTTCTGCAAATACATTCCCAGCAAACCAGCCAGATATGGCTTAAAAATATGGACTCTGTGTGACATGAAAACATCCTTTGCGCTGAGAACACAGGTGTGCACAGGGAAGCTTGGCACACAAACCAGAGAAACCAATCAGGGGATGCGAGTGACCCTCGAGCTGACCAAAGGCCTCGAGACGTGCAGATGGCTACAGGCACTTTTTTTTAACATCATTGATGTCTCGGCCTACAATACCCTGGTCCTTTTCCTGGAAGTCAACCAAACCTGGAACCAGCCTAAAAGCTTTAGGAGGTGCATCTTCCTTGATGAATTTGGAAAAAGTCTGGTGGTTCCTGCAATCACCCAGAGAAAGTGCCTACCACAGACAGCTGGTGCAGCTTCAATGGTTCGTCAGGCCCAGGCTCAGGCCGAGCCTCAAGCTCAGGCCCAAGCTCAGGCTCAGGCCCAGCCTCAAGCTCAGGCCCAGACTCTATAGGAGCACACAGAGATGGAGAAAACAGGAGAGAAGGAGCCCTTCAAATAAGAAAACAGTGCTGTCTTTGCAGTCTTTGTTTTTTGTTCTAAATTGTTCTTGTTTGAAATGAAGTTGTGTTTATTAATATGTTTATTCAAAAAGTTGATGGTAATGTAATAGCTCTAGTTAGGACTGAAGCTCATTATGATAGGGGGTGCCAATATGAAAAAATAGCCAGAAAAAAAACCAAAAACAAAAACAAAATATTTTTAAAATGAATATTTATAATAACATAATAATATATTTATAGTTCTGATTATGGCTGAAGGTAATTAAAAGATTTAAGCTTTGAAAATGAAAAAAAAAACTATATTATTTTTATGGCACTTTTTCTGCAGGGACCCAAAGAGTTTTTGATATAAACCTGTACTGCTCAAAAAATAATAGTGCAACAAAATCCATGTTCCATGTTATTGACAAATACAAGGCTCCAATATATTCATATATATATATATATATATATATATATATATATATATATATATATATATTATTTTTTTTTAAATCAAAAATGAATAAAAAAATTATAGTTCTGATTAGGACTGAAGCTAATTAAAATATTTAACCTTTGAAAGTGGAAAAAATATTAATTTATTTTTACAGCATTTTTTCTGCAGGGAGTTGTTTGGGTCCCATGGGTCCAAAGTTTGCATTCTTCTGGGGGTCCCCGGAGGGTTAAAGCGATGAAAGGGCCCTCGCACCCCCATGTATGTCGGGGGTAGCAGTGGGACTCCAGCTAAAGCGAATGTTAATCTCTGTGAAAGTCGAATAATGTACGTAGAGAGTTTGGACCCTGGAGTGAGCTATTTCACATGGTGTAGTACTTACAGCGGCCACTAGGGGACACAAATTCCATGCCATCTTGGCATAAATTATTTGTAGACCATAACATTTAAATTTAATGTAAATCCAATGATAAATGTCCCTCAAGGCATACTTCCTTTTGCCAATAGGTGGCGCTTTTATGACTAGTGAATATTGTCACACAGATGTGTTTAGGGCAGGACACTTATTAATCCTATGAAGTTTCAGGCAGATAGGACAATGTACACCAAATTTACAACAATTTCCTGTTCTATTGCAAGACATCAAAATTATATGCCACGTAAGAGGTAAACTGTAAAAGTTTTGCGCGGACCTGTGATAACTTTTCACCAAAGAGTAGAGAATGGACACACCAATTCTGAAGTTGATTGGATGCAGGACAAGATAGCAAAAGTACGAGGCCCGAAATCGCCAAAAGTCAGCACAAAATTCAAAATGGCCGACTTCCTGTTGGGTTTGGGGGGTGGTTCCAAGAGGCTTTTTTGTGAGTCTGGGCATGATACATACGTGTGCTGGATTCCGTATTTGTAAATGAAACCAGCCATTGGGGGTACATGTTAGGGGTGCTGTGGAGCCATTTTGCTATACCCATTTCTGAAACCACCAAAATACAACATTTTTCGCCAGTCCGGATGTGCATACCAAGAATCATGAGTTTTTGAGTGTTTTTAGATCTCCAAAGATGCAATTCATTGGGGAGAAAAATATTAATAATTTCTTGCATTCCAAGAAGGTCCTCGCTACTGGCTGGACTCTGAGTGATGCAATCATTCGTTTCAGTGAAAGTCGGAAAAAGTATGCAGAGAGTTTGGACCCTTGAGTGAGATATTCCACATGGTAAATTACTTTCTTTGGACACACACAATCCACTTAATCTTGATCTACATCATTTGTGGACCAATCCATGTAAATGTCATGTCAATGAAAGGATGGGAACATCATGAAAATAAAAAGATAGTTTTAAGATGACTTGTTGATGTGGCAAGGGCTGCAGCCTGACCAAAACTGTGAAATCTGGGGCCAATCGGTCGATGCAAAGTGAAGTTACAACAACTTCCTCTTTGATGGCAACCACTGGGTCTCCGTGGCAACAGCGTTCATGGAAAACCTATGCTTCAGAGGAAGGCATCATTAAGGTCTTAAAGGTTTTGTCACCAGATTTGAAGTCAATCGTATACAATCTGTAGGAACATTCATCAAAAAAGAAAGCATGTAATTTCCATGACATTTCATGTTGCCAGTAGGGGACGCTAAAAGTAATGGTAATGGTTGCCATGTAGATGTGTTCAGGGCAAGACAAACTCACACATGTAATTACTTTTGATGTCCCAGGCCTTCTGAGAGGATTTTTAAATTTTGAAGTCAATCGGATGAAATCTGTAGGAGAACATCGAAAAATTGCAAGTCCTGAAAATAGCCAAAAATACGCCAAAATTGCAAATTCAGTTCAAAATGGCCTACTTCCTATTGGGTTTACGGTATGGGCCCAAGAAGGTTTTTTGTAGTTCTTGGGCTGTTAAGGTCTTTACAGTATTCTAATTGGATTTGAGGTCAATTAAGTTAACCTGCTACAGGGGAAAAATCAAAGAGTAAAAAAAGTAACTTCCTGCTACCAATAGGTGGCGCTATGAGTAAGATTCAAAATTGCACTGCAGATGTCTTCAGGCCTGGACTCTTATCAAATCTGTGAAATTTTGTAAAGATCTGACTTCTGAACAGTTATTGATATTATGTCAAAACATCGAAATTGTCCACCCGACTTCGGTAACACCTTTCAACGAAAACTCTCATTATTCATTTTCAAGCATCATCAACGTCTTAAAGATTTTTTGAGACCACATCAATCGAGTCAACCTGCTAGGAGCGGGACATCTTACTGTAAAACTTTGCTTTTCTTGTGCCAATAGGTGGCGGTCTCATTATCGTTGAAAATTGTCATATAGATGTGTTAAGGGCGGGAGTCCTATCAAACATGTGAAGTTTGGGTCATATTGGACCATTTACAGCAGAATTACATACCACTTCCTGTTTACTTCCTGGTTCATGGCAGAACATGCAAATTAGATGCCTCATACAGATCACATGGTGTGATGAAAACTCATGATTTGAATAACTTTTGCTGTCAAAGGTCTTATGAAGGTAGCCATAACATTTAAAGTCAATGAAAGGACAAGTTCCAAACTTTCACAGCTCTAGGTGAAACGTGCTGCAGGGGCTGCTTCGTTAAAAATCAGTAGGGGATGAAACTGATATATTTCCTCCCACCCACGCACGAGACCATTAAAATATCAAATTTTTCACCAGACCTGATAAGTCTGCAAAGTTTCATGACTTTTTGAATATGTTAAAGCCCTCAAAAAGGCTATTCATTTGAGAGAATAATAATAATAATAATAATAATAATAATAATTCCTTCAGTTTCAAGAGGGTCCTTGCACCATTCAGTGCTCTGGCCCTAATTAAAGTTGCAAGCAGCGATGAACGGGCCAGAGCACCCCCACACAACTGGTGTGACTCCAACTTCCCCGATCTTTAATTGTAGTGAAAGTCAGAAATGCATGTAAAAAGTTTGGATCATTGAGTGTGATATTTCACATGGTTTGGTACTTCCTAAAACCACTAGGTGTAGCTGGAGACAACACAAAATCTAAGTCATCCTGGTCTACATCATGTTTAGACCAAACCATGTAAATTGCATGTAAATCAAATGATGATATTGTTACATGGCATACTTCCTGTTGTCAGTGGGTGGTGCATTGAGTATCACATGTTGATGTGTTCAGGGTTGCAACCTGTTCACACCTGTAAAATTTGGAGCCAATCGGTTATTGCAAACTGAAGCTACAGGAACTTTCTGTTTGGTGGCAAATACTGCATTGCTGGATGGGTGAAAAGGAGACATCAACACGACAATCAAAAGAGAAGATGAAGTCAGAGTATGTGTGGCGCAAAGAAGATGATTTATTGGAAGCTACTACTAACAAAACTTCACAATTGTGGAGGAAGAGGGTGGGATGAGGGGTTGTGCCAAAAAAACTCAAAAAAATACAATAAAACACAGCCTAAACTGAATCTGGTCTTGAAAACAAACTCAAACAAAACCTGACTCTGTTATCTAAACAAGAATCTTTCCAAAAATAAATACAGAGGTGGCACCAACCCTAAAATCTAGTGTTCTTAGACAATGTGACCTACGTGAGTGAAAAATGTATGGGATACCCCATCTTGCCTATCCACACCCTCACTCCACCAACCTAGTTAACTAAGGAAACTCCAGTTGTATGGCAGCATTCAACACCACAACCAGCAGCTCCAGCAGGCAGAGAGCACGATTGCTGCAGGCAAGGTCCTTTTATAAGAGAGCCCTGGGTGTGATTGGCCAGTCTGGAGGTACCAACACTACACAGGTGCAGGCCAATCAGGTTGATGGCACCTGAGAGGAAAGACAAACAAACACAATTGTACTGTGCCCCCCTTCCTCCACAGCCTGTCATGTAACATTCACAAGGAGGCATCATGAAGGTCTTACAGCAGCTTTTGTTACCGAGTTTGAGTTGAATGTGATCAACCTGTAAGGGGATGCAACTTAAAATATAAATCATGTAAATTCCTGTTTCCAGTAGGTGGTGGTATGCTGATAAGTCAAGTGAGCCATGCAGATGTGTTCAACACTGCACTCTTTTGAAGCATGAGAAATTTGGGGCAGATTGGACAATGACTGGCTGAGTTACAACAACTTCCTGTTTCATGGTGAAACATCAAAGTTAAAAAACTAGGCACTCCCACATGCTGTGACAACAACTCAGAAACTGAATAACTTTCGATGTCCCAGGATCTTTGATTTTAATGAAATGTGGAACAAGCAGGCAGAGAGTTTTGATTTTTCAGTTAGATATTACACCTCTGTAATACATTCTGTGGCCACTAGGTGGCGCTAGAGCCCAGACAATATGTACATCATCTTAAACCATGTAAATGTCATGTAAATCACAGTTCGCTGCTCGGGCCCTAATAATTCCTTAAGTTTCAAGAGGGTCCTCACACCGTTCGGTGTTCGGGCCTTAACATTAATAATAATAATTGTTTGTTCCTAACCAACCGTGCCAGCATGTGCTTTTGTTGACATTCCCTTGTAGGTTGCCATGTGCTTTTCTTGATTATAAATAACTTAATGCAGCATATCCCACCATGTGCTTGTGTTGACATCATGGTAGCTGTATCCTGGAAAGTCAACAGCAGATGCAGAAGGTTACCTAGAGTGTAACATGAAGATGTGGAAGTCCACTACAAAGCAGCAATATGTGTCGACTTGGGATAAGAACATGTTTGCTACTCAGTTTAATATTCACACGCATTTACACACTGATGGCACAGCCATCGGGAGCAATTTGGAGTACAATATCTTGTCCAAGCATACTTTGATATTCCGAAAAGGAGTCAGGGACTGAACTGTCAACCTTGTGATTGTTCTATCTAATTCTCTTAATAGAACAAAATTGTTCAGATGCTGTTCCTTCTGTCCCACACTTCTGTATGATGGAGTGTACTAAGGGCTTCAGACTGATAGCACACCTGCTTCACAAATCTTGCTGTATTCTTCTCTTTTTTCATTCCCTGTTTCAGGCAGCCAGAAGTGTGCAAGACAGTAATTAGCAAGATTTAGAACAAGCAGTACATAGCATAGTGACAGCTATTTCCATTCCCTTTAGATCAGAGCAGAGCAACTTTATTGGATGTGTTTTGGAGCAAAGCAAGTGGCCTCCTAATAACAGCACCACATTAAGGCTCCTCTACACCTTCGCTCTGGCACAGGGGCTTATTTGTCTTAATAAGCAATAGTGTCGTGGCAGCTTCTATTAGACATACGGTCAGGCTGAATGCATTTCCCTTCAGAACCGAGGATAGATTGCCCCAGTGGCTCCTCCTGAAGTTGCTCTGGCAGTGCAGACTTTTCTGCCAGGACAGGGGAATTAGGGAAAAAACATCTAATCAAGGTTTTATTTTTCACTATATGGTCTGGGTATAAATAGTAGGCACATTGCTTATTCATAGTTTACTCTTGTTCTGCCTCAGTAGGCATCGCTGTCTTGTTATATAACACAAAGCATGTGACATCAGGCTATGATTGTAAATGTATGATTATCACATGTTAATTGATTAATACTCTACATCAAACAACTTTCTTTCCTGTGTGGCCCATTTATTTTCAACTTAAATAGCATCAAAATGTCTGACATGGCCATGAATAGGTTTGAGTACCTGCTGGTTTAAAGGTTGTTCCACAGAAGGTGGAATAAGTTATTTTAGCAAATGAGCTTGTTCAGTATGCCTCTGCATGCATCCACTCCATGCTTCCTGCTGATCTGTCCAGCCATGCTGCTGCTCAGTGAAGAGAGGTCAGCTAAGTTCCCTCTCTCTCTGCACTATGACTAGTGTGACCTGCATACCGGGCCTTTCTGCGACCGTGTTCACACTGCAGTAAAAAAAGTCCCAATGTAGCTGTTGTTTTTCCCTCATGTGATGCAGATCTAATGTATGTGATCAGTGTGACCACCATAATGGTGCCCAGTTTGGGCAGATTTCCATTTTCTCTCTGGAACTTTTGTATAAAGAAATAGCGTGTTTAATCTTTCATTAAAATCAAAGTTGAGCTCAGTCAGAAAATCTGTTTGTTTTTTTCAACACATTCTGATTCCCAACCTTTTAAACACTGCCACTTGGCCAGTGATTTTGGCTTCAGACAGATGCAAAAAAGGTACCTTTTACGTCAATATGAAATCTTGCCAGGAATTACAGAATATAAGGTGCTGGAATGTCCCTAGAGGGTGGACAGGAGGGGATGATCCAACAGACCGCAAAATTTCTCCCTAGAGCCCACCGATGACCTTCTGTGTGAATGTTGAGCTAAACCATGACTGTTTAAAACCTAACCTTTTGCTCTTGTTGTTGTATTTTGATAACAATGTATCTAACAAGCAGAAATAGTACATTTTCTGTGAAAAAGGGAGTGTATTTTAAAAAGACACAGCATCCTGGAACATCAGGGACAATTTCAGGGGGATAGCTAGAGTTTAAAATGTAGACGTGAAAGTCGTCTGACCAAGCACCAATATTTGATAAGCTGGGATGAGAATGTTTTGTTTTTATTCATCCCACACAGCCAATGAACCAACTGTACAAGTTAGCAGTGAGCTAGCTTGAAACAGGCCGTGTGTCTGGTAGAGTGCTTGTGTTTCTAAGACAAGTCAGTCTCTGACTGAAGTCAGAATAATCCAGAAAACTCTAGCTCTCTCCATCATTTGCCTCCAGTCTCTCCCTATTTTCTTCCTTTCATTACTTTGTGCTCATGAAGAACATTCAAAAATCTACTTGATCAGCACCATTTCAGTGCACTGACGCAACGCTCAACATGTAACAGCAAGGGCCAGGATAGCTGTTTAAATGGAGTGTGATCAGTCAGACAGTGGCAGAGACCAGCTTACAAAACAAACAACAATGTCGATCTACAGGACAAAAGCCACTGTAGCTAAATAATTGCCTTCATGGACAGTAATGTTCACAATATGATTTTATTTAAGCCTGAGCACCAGTCAGCAGTTTGCAATTTTATCCATCTTTATTTGTTTGTGTTTATATTAGACATGTGGTCATGGTGAAATATACGCCGCTCTCACCTCTCAAATTTAGCGGTGGATCCGGCATATCTGCCTGCTTCCCGTCAAAAGGTGTACCATGGATATGGTGTAGACCAATTCATGCAGACAAAGGGTGGAGCCACAATTCACACCATTCAGACTGGACTAATATATGAACCTACAAGACTGGGAAAGTCTAGATAATAATTGTATGCTAACTGCTAGAGAGTTGACAAAGACACAACACAGAAATCCAAAGAAAGTGGAAAAGAATCCAAATATCTTTTTTACTCCAAAGAAAGATCTAGAGCTCATTTAGAACAAAATCAAGTAAAATAAATGGAATGACTTTACAGTGGGGCTGGGAGATTACACCTAAAATCAATATCACACTTATCTGAACATTTTACCTTTGTTACAATTAATGAACAATTATTATGTTTTTTGCCTTTTTCTTTGTTTGTTTATTTGGTTGGTTTTTGCCCTCACACTTAACTGACAGTTTCATTTGACCACGGTGTGTTGGAGTGTAATAAACATATGATGCATCATTATTCATGAAACTACCCTGCATTATATAAGAATTAAAAGCTCCATCTTAAACAAACTTAAAGTAAATTTAAGCACATTGTGCTGATAAAAGGCCATCCTCTCCTGACTGCAGGACATTATCATTATCGGCAGGACTTGACCTTCTCCTGTGTGCTTTTAATCATTTTACTTGAGAAAAATTGTTTTGAGTAGGCCTACTCCCTCTTTAGCTGCCAACAGCCTGCCAACATTCCCAGTTAGAGAAATGATGAAAATAAAGCAATGTACCTGTGGCCCTAGGCCCCCATATCACAACATCTGCCTCTGGTAATAATAATGAGAAGCGGCTGCGAGCGGCTGGATGAGACACGAAGTGATGCGTCCTGGTTTTTCTACATAATTCAAAGTCTGACTAAACCTGAAACTAAAGCAAAGTAGTCTGAAAAAGTTACTTTCCACCGAATATTTGTCTGTTTGTTCATTCACACACTATGGTGCTGTGAGGAGAAGCTTCGTCCCTCCCACTGCACTGCTGTCGGACCATCAGCTGTTTGATCCACGATAATGAAATGCCATAAAAGCACATACAACTCGGTTGTCAAACACTCAGCTGTATTCCAGAGCCAAAGTCTTTCACTGCATTACGGTACTGTTCAACACTTCTGCTGCCGCAGTGTTTTGGTGTGAAATTTTCTTTGGTTTGGAGTGTGAGACAGAGTCAAAAGGTGGGGAAAGGATTAACAGAAGATTCTGTCGGTTAGAGGTTCTGAATGTCGGTTTCGATTGATTCATACTGCTTAGATCCCTAAAATTAGGAGAGGATACTGATCAAATCTATGAATCAATAAAGGTTTATGTAATAAACTATGTAAAGCGTCTTTGACTTCCCTGAAAAGCGCTCTATAAATAAAATATATTATTATTCTTATTATTATTAAAGTGACAATGCAACTTGGGATGCAGGATATTATCAGTGCATTATCATTATCGGCAGAAATTGGCTTTAAAATTAAAGATTAGTATTGGCCAACATGCTGGTTTCTGCTGATATCACATATCGATGTGTTTTTTTTTTGTTTCATTGACACAGTGAACAGTTCTTTTTTTTTTGCACAATGAATAAATATTTCATACATTGAAAAGCACTGTAATTTATGTCTCCATCTGCCAGTAGACCATTACAATGAGAGTATGCACAATATGAAGTTAATTCCAGGACAGAAACGAGACAGGAAATGGAAACATTTGCTAAAAAGCTTAATAACTCCTGTGCAAAATTCCAAAAATTTCAGACCTCCAAATCATGGCAAATCATCCTTCACTTTTATGGACATAAAACAATGGAACAGTTCTCCTACAGAATTGCTAACATCTACAAAATTTAAACTTTCCCTCGAACAAAATTCACACAATAATCTTGCATCTCACTGAAATGATACCATAAACAGCACATATATGTTTGCAACACCTAATTATTCAATAAAATACTTGGCAATTTTTTTTTACTTCACAACTTCATCATCATCATCATCATCATCATCATCATTTATTTTCACATGTCATGGAAAGTAACATAATGGTACAAAATATAGTACAAAACAATGTAAGAGACGTGTAGGGACACCCTGAGTAAGAAACCTAAAGCTTTTAGCAGGGGGCCCTTAAAACATGTAACATCAAAGACAAATCAAAACAAGCAAAAAAGAAAAAAAACCACTACCATTAACAAACAAACTGACAAAAGATCCCAAATCATTCCCTACATCTGCATGGATCCAAAACAGAGTTCCAGAGTAAAGGAACAGAAAAACACAAGCTCAACTTTTTAAGGCCTCAAGGGATTAAGACTGCTGGCAACAGAGATTAAACAAAGTTCCTATGGTAGATATAAGGGGCATTTCATAACAAAACATGAGCAGTAAAACAAAACAGAATTTTTGTTTGTGATCGGTGTTTGTTCAGTTTCTTTTTGAAGATGTAAATGGAATGAGATGTTTTAATGAATGCCTGTAGCTTGTACCATATTTGTGGCCCGCTACACAAGACACTAAAGCTTGTGCATTTTAGTTTGCATTTTTTACCTGTTATGAGGCGTTTTGTTCTAGTGTTATATGTGTGTAGAGGAGAGCAAACAGCAACAAGCTCACATAAATGAACCTGGTACATTGTACATGCATTGTGGAAAATATAAATTTCTTCAAGTTTGAGCAGACTGGGAGAGGGCGAGATGGAGAACTGCCTACTGACCAGGTTAGGGCAGGTATAACTTTATTCTGCAAGGACTGTTTTCAGATGGCTTGGGTAGGTGTTACACCATATGATATTACAATAACTCAAATGAGGCTCAAATAAGGATTACAATAGCTCAAATGAGGCTAAAATAAGGATTTGTATAAAGTCAAGTCAGTTTTATTTATAGAGCCCATTATCACAAAACATGGTTTGCCTCAGAGGGCTTTACAGTATACGACATCCCTCTGCCCTTAGACCCTCA